>NW_026262737.1:0-367500 GCF_021869535.1 Mytilus californianus
ACTAGTCAACATATATGGACATTTGAAAGCAGCCGTGGAATTTAAGGAACGCATATTACAATAATATGACAGAAAGAGAACATATTTGTTAATCCCTTTAACCCATATATTTCGTTGTATATGCCCGCACAACATTAATTCATGCAGAAAGCGTTACAACCCGAAATTCGCATTCAAACGAAATACTTGGTTCAGTAGATGGGTTTTCGATTCAAATTAAATTTTGACAAGACCATAACATTGACCATTACCTCAACGGTCACCTTTTAAAATCACCGCTTCTTTTGTTGTTTATTTTCAATGACGTCATTTCTGCTAATTTTAGAACAGCTCGAAGGTAATTAAAAATGAGGTTGCAGCCGATAAATGTTGGCCCTGAGGGTTTACGCAGTATATATTGGACAGTAGTGGGGAAACTACCGGTTCTGGCGACTTTTTGCTTATTTTAACCCTATGGGGAAAAGGTAACCTCCTGAGAGGTAGCCTCCCGATGTGAGGCTAATTTCTATGACGTCATCATTAGGTATTACGACACTAATTAATTAAATTAATTAATTTCTTTGGAGGATAAGGTCATTATAAAGTGTTACTAATTACGGCTAATTACATGTTGATATTGATTAATGTACAGATGTCTTTTTTTTGTTTGTTTTTTGTATCGATTAAATGTGTAGGTAAACGGTTCTCTGTGACGTCATGCAAGTGTACTATTAACTGTTTCATATTAGGTGTAGTTATTGTTCAGTAGGACCACAATTGAATAATAAAAACATTTCAGATAATTATATTATTTAATATCTCCGTCAATTTAGACAGACATGGGTCGGAGAGCCATCCACATGGTGTCTTTACAATATAACACAATCACTTTAACCAATTTATACATAAAAGAAATAGAGAGTCGTATATCACTCAACAGTATCTCTAACCTCACGAAAGGGCCAACAGTATGCTATCTTTCGTACAGGGGTGTAAACCTTCGAGACTTGAAGTTAGTCTTTCCGGAATAGTTAACTCTCTCAAATATCGCGAGCTTTAATCCAAGAGTTGAATTTCTTTGACCAATGTAACCATTTCACATGATATTGCTTGTTTCGATATGTGGAAAGTACAGTTTAGCTTTCATCATCAACATCCTCCTCATCTTCATCCTCCTCTCCTTCCTCTTCCTCGTCATCATCATCATCGTTACTATCTTCGCTTTCATAACTATTGTTAGTTTCGTTGTCAATAACTTCATCTAGATAAATTTCCAACTGAGGTTTATATTTCCTGATAGCTACTTTGATGGCTTTCTCGTAGTAGATACTGAACCAAACTGCTATATCTGGACAAAAACTGATCTATATCCTCGTCTTTTAGTTTCCGATTTGCCTTACGTCTGGCATGTTCTTCACTCATGTTACCATCCATGTATTTATCAAGTTTATCTGTCCATACATCTTCATTTGCCTCTCTAGCAAGTCCGGCTAATTTTATAAAAGCCGTATCCTCCCCATCTTCAATATCAATTTCGTTTACACGAGACTTCTTCGAGGGTATGTCTTTTTCTTCATTCCCCCTTTTTCTTTTTAAATCATTATTTTCTGGGCACCCCCTATTCATGTGTCTAGCTAATTCAGGGACGCTTTCAAAGACTACACCGCAATCATCACATGAAGGCATGATTTCTCTCTCGTCTGGTAAATACGTCTGTTCACTTTGAAATGATTCTTCAAATTGAGGTGGATTTGGTTCTTTTCTGCTTATATACTCTTCAGTCACACCTCCACCAATCATGTGTTCTTGTTTTCGAATATATTAAGTTTTAGTCTGTCGTCTTCCAATATATTCTGTTTCAGATCAATGAATAGGCTCCCATATGGTTGCTGTGTTCCCTCTCTGTACTTATTCATGAATTTCTTTGGATTATTAGGATACATCTGTCTAGCAAATATGGCTGGTCCAATTTGATCACGCGGGTTTTTGAAAAGGACTATATACTGGCTATTGATGCTCATGGTTCGACTCTCCTTTCCCTTCGAGAACGCATTCTGCATTATACAAGCTACACTTAGGTTCTTGTGATGGCTGCCCTCCACAAAGAGTTCACAAACATCCTTACTATTGGTGGCGTCTCTCATTAAATCGTCTAGGATGATTAAACTTGGATATCTAGAGTCTATGAATGAGTCATCATTCAAATTTTCAGGTAAACCTTGAACAAACACAATGTTTTTAATGGTCTGCTTCAGGTCACTAAATAATGGCTGCCACCGTTTATAACACCATATAATCCTATCAGGTGATGGTTTTATCATAGTCCGTGCTCGCTCCAATAATGTTTTCATCCAAAACGTCTAACCTGAACCAGTAGGTCCAGCCAATATCATAGTGAACGGATGATGTAGTACCACATGCTGTGGTGGTGGTGGTGGTGGTGGTGGTGGTGGTGGAGGTGGAGGTGGTGGTGGTGGTGTTGGTGGATACGCATGACTGCTCGGTGGATACGCATGACTGCTCGGTGGATACGGATGACTGCTCGGTGGATACGGTTGATTGATTTTGTGTTTTTTCCTATAATGTCTCAACATAGCATTTTTTCTCGAAAATTCTGTACCACAATCTGGACAAGTATTAGACATCTTAGAGAGCTCTTAAAACACGTCCTCTCCCTTCAAATGATAGACGTAGAGTAATTGAAATATTGACATACATCCTAATTATATTCTCCAATGACCATAGGCTAAACTTTGTATCCCATCATCTAGTAAGTATCTTTTGTCATCATAAGGGGATAAGCCAAGTTTGTTGATGGATATATTATATAACTTGTGGTTGTATGAACGTATCTGTGTCATGGTAGACATGTGGATTTCTTTATTGAACAAACTTTGTTTATAATGTTCGTGTCTTGTGTCATGTTTGATCACACTCTTCTTTATACCCTTTGCTGTCTTCTTCTCACAGAGTTGTTTATCCTCCTCATATATCAATGAGTACATCTTCGACTTGAGACCAACGAATTCCTGTATGGGAATACCATGTGTTTCGTCCTTCATCTTCCCTAGCACCTTTTTATTTAATGTGCTATAAAGCCGATGTTTAGGGTTATATTCTGACGTATCAAACAAGTGTTTGTCATCCAACATATCTTGATATATATCATCAGTGTTGATGTCGTAGCATAGTGAGTCTGTGTCCGTAAACAAGAGAGTTGCTCTAGACCCATATTTATCCTTCATATAATTATAATGAAAATCGTACATAAGTGTCTTTGACAAATCGAGTATAGTGAATCCCACGTAGATGGGTCTGTTTAAGTATAGCCGTTGTTTCAGCATGTGAACAGCCACCAAGTCATCGTTGAATATTTTGAAGGCATGAAATGTTGGTTTGCTGATTAGTTTTCTGGCTTTTGATTGGTCATTCAAAAGTTTTGTATCTGTTCTCTTCCCTTAAATTTTCCATTGTCTTTCCAAAGACTGCATTATTCATAAGTTTAAAAAAATCTTTCTCAAACTCGTTTATTGCAAGCTTTCTCTTTTCTGTGTTAAAATCGATGTAGGTTTTCAACCAGGGTCGTTGTTCAAATACTATTACCCTATGGATTTTTGTCAGCTTCATTCCTAGAGATAGATATTGCTTCAGGTTTCTATAATGGACCACGTATTTTTCCTTAGGATATAAATTTGGTATCAATTTTTCATATCATATCATCTGAAACCTTTAATTTTCGGGAGCGAGTGAATATTCGTTGTGGTGGTCGTGTAGTTCCCTTGGATATTCTAAGTCAACTTCTAATATATAACCATTTTCACTGTCATCTGCAATGTCACTTATGTGTAGGTTCTCAATTTCACAATCGTTTAGCCATCTGAAACCTTCAACTGGAAGTGCCTGGGACATAGCCCATCCGTATAAGTTGTTTGCGTCTAGGTACATCACGTGATTATTGGGTTGATTTGGATCGTAGTCTGGTACATGTTTATTGTTAGCTTTGGCATGGCGATGGGATATCATTGATATTCCCCCTCTTAAACCTTTTTCTACAAACAAATGCATGTCTACGTCTGTGAGTAACTCCAACTTGACACCTGTCATTTTCAAGGCAGCCTGCCAGGCTAAACCGGGTGACGTATAAAAATGTGCAGCATCCAGTCCATAGTAGTTGAGGCAAATCTGTCTGAAATTTTCAAAGACGTCAGCTAATGCAAGGACGTCTGATAGTACGTATAAGTCGTGGTACTGTCCGAGATTCTGTATGTTAAACAATTGCCATACTTGTTGTGCATGTGCATATTCCAGCGAGGTTTACCTTCTCCCGATAGTGTACTGTAAAAATTGTCAATCGGTGGCAGTTGACATTCTGAAAACTTTGCCTCAGAATCAAAATACTCGTATGGGTATACTTGTTTTCGCAGAAGCAGGCATATCTGTTCTTCTCCAAAGTGGCTTGTCATGTGTCTAAATTTACTAGAACCTTCTTTTGCAAGGTTCTCCACGAGTTTTTGTAATGACGAAGACATGAACTGGAGCGAGTCTATAAAATCCATACATCCCAGTGAGAAAGAAATGTACTTTTCCATATTATTAGCGATACAATTCAGCTGCTTCCCTTCAACTTTGCCAATAGCTTGCATGATTAAATGACTATCATATCCTCTAAGGTAATGAAATACCACTGGAATTCGACCTTTAAACTTGTAGTTGATATTACAGTCGTTATGAGCCGCCCCTCGAAATTTTCCGGTCACGTGACAATGATCTCGAACTCTATTTTCGGCTAGTTCTTTTTTACATATGTGACAAAGGGTTGCCTTCTTAAAGGATTGCCAATCACTCCCGGTCATGATCATGGGTTCGCAATGTTTAAATTTCTGTTCGATATTATCCTGCTCTTTCACCATACATTTAACAAACTGATTAGCAGCATCGGCACCGCGATATACTACTGGTTCATTTGACGTTTCAGGTGTTAGACCAACCACTTTGTATGCAAAGCCACATGGTATGTGTTTTGTAGTCTTTTTCGTCTTTTGACCATCTTCTTTTTTATCTAGGATTGGCTCTTGAAGACATTCGAAATCTGCGTAGATAATATATGGTACCTTTAGCTGTTTCCGAATATCTTTGTAATGTAACCACTTTGTCTCCTCATTTGGGAGTTCGATTTTCTGCGGTCCGTGGGTCTGGCAGTTTGGTAAATGATTGTTCAATATTCTTTCTTTTGTAAATCCATGTAAGCAATATGGACAGTAAAAATGCTTATGTTCAGAAGACTGTTGATCGCCCAATAGTCGATTTAGATTTTTAATCCAGCAGAAATGTGATTTTTTGCTATCTGATATCATGAGTAGATTTGCATGATGTTCATACCGATGTTTCGTAACATGTATAGGGAATACATCACCCTTGTCGAATCCAAAGACATTAATTGATATTTCATTCTGCTTTTCAAACTTTGAAATGTCGGCTAATTTCACAGGAAACATGATGTTTTCAAAATTCAAGCTGGATACGTGTTCCTAGTACTTCCAAACCCGCTCTCCATCACGTTTTCCTGGGTACTTTGCAGCCAGAATTGACCACATGAAACATTTGTTGTCATTGTTTTTTACATTGACTATTGCATGTTTAGATCTGAGTTTGATTGGAAGTGGAATATAACTTGCGCCTTTTAATGGTCTGTAACGTGCCATGTGTATGGTAAGATCTACCACTTTATCCACCGTCCAATTACTCCCTTGTTGCTGATATTCAATGAAAGATGTATACATCTTTTTGATAGATTCCTTCAATCCTTCATCTATATCCTCCAATTTTAAACTGGTCTGGCATTTTCCCCGGAAAGTTGGCTCTGCTGTTTCTATATTATCTACTTTTCGCCTGCTCATTTTAACCTTCATGGATAGATACCACTTCAATCCACCTCTTTCTTTAATTTTACACTTGATAACATCTTTAACATCATCATAATGGCTTTACAGGAATGACATTGGATCGAATTTATTTAATCCTTTTGCATCGATAGTATGTGTTTCAACAATATAAAAATAACAATTTTGTTCAAATGGAAATGAATTTTAGATTTAGGACAGTTAAAAAAAAAAAAAAAAAAAAAGAAAAGAAGAAGATATAAATACAGGAAATATCGCAACTGGATATGTTTACATTAATGGTCATTCGTTCGTGTACATAAAAACATCAGGTCAATGAGAACACATAGGGTGTTGATTTATATACATATATTATTAGTCAAGAATTTTATAGTAAAAGGATTTCAGTTTAAAAGTGAATATTTTCGAGGAAAAAATAAAGTTTATGTTTTGTAACAGGTAGGATATTAAACAATAGACAATTTCTTTATAACAGTATCTATCATCGAACACATTAAAATTAAATACTTGATAAATCTCATATTTGGAAGAATACTATTTAATTAAATTAATAATAAAATTAACTTTAACAATTTATAAAATATTCGTAGTATTTTCAACATGGCGACTAATTAAAATCGGATTGTTGACAAGTCTAAACATGCTATGATTATATCGTACAACAATGACAAGTTAACGCACGCTTTAAATGATTTAACATTATAAAATTCAAGATTTCAAAATTTTATCCCTTAAATATTTAGATGTAGAATAATATTTAATTCCAATAATATAACGACTTAATGATTTCAAGAGACCAACTTGAAATGTTTTACAATAATTCAATATGGCGGATTTATTGGCATGTATAAACATGTTAAAGGTCACTACGTACAATAATGGACAAGTTTAAACACACTTTCAATATTGATTTAATAATCATGTTATCACAGCTTAATCGGCTTTAGCCGTAGGTGAATAAATATTATGTAATACCAGAAACATATAATACAATAATGTATGTCTCTGTTAATACACATTTAAATGGGTTTACCTGTATATCTATTAATAGACTGGGAATTTAATTTTAATCAATTAAATTAAATTAAAAAAAAAAAGTATATACTTATCATTAACACAAGCGTAATTAGTTACACTTTATAATGACCTTATCCTCCAAAGAAATTAATTATTTTAATTAATTAGTGTCGTAATACCTAATGATGACGTCATAGAAATTAGCCTCACATCGGGAGGCTACCTCTCAGGAGGCTACCTTTTCCCCATAGGGTTAACATTAGCAAAAAGTCGCCAGAACCGGTAGTTTCCCCACTACTTTGGACGATGTCCGTAGTCTTTCGGAACACCGGATGTTATTCGGAATACATCTGTTCTTTCTATGACCACCTTTCATATATATATATGCGCAATAGCTTATTAATTGACCTGTTGAATAAGCATTAGCATCTTAAATTTGCTATAGAGATATGTTGCATATGATGCGAAATTTATTATGATGCAAGCTACTTTAATAAGCATTTGAATACTTCCTTGCACGCAACTACAAGCTGCTAATATTTACCTACATATATGCGTACTTATTTTAATTAGAGTCGAACGTTGAAACCAGCTGTGTTTAGATAGGAGATAAGATTTCATGGAAACAATGCGATTTTTATTCGGAACGAGAATCATTAAAACTAAAATCTATAAAAGAAGTATTACTAGCATTTCATTTAAGATTTTGAGTCTAGGGAAGATGTACTTGATGTACAAAGCAGGCTAATTCATTTTTTTTTTATACTGAATTTAAAAAGAAGTCTTTCTTGCACTTTATTAAAATTGTACGTCTAGAATAGACCAAGGACGTATATAATCTATTATACGTCCTTGAATGGATGTAAAAAACGAGGATTTTTCGAAAAAAATATCGTTTATTGAAAATAACGTTTAAATTAATTATGAAAGTACATTGCAAATAGAAATACAGTTATTTTCTTTGTTTAAATATTGCAACATTGTTTCCATTTAAAAAAACAAGGAGGTCATATAACCTCCTTGATTAAAATAAAAAATCAGATTGCTATAGGTATATCTGGATCCTTTTTCGTTATTAGAATGTGAATAAATAGATATTGAATATGAAAAAAAAAATAAAACTGAAATCTAAATCTAAAATATATTTAAAAAAAATACATTTGACCATGCAGATGAAATTAATAATACTTCAAGCAATGAAATAACGAATTCAATGTGGCAGTGCCGCTTTAATTACGATCGATAACGTTAAAATTAATCATGCATGCAATTTCAGCAGACTTAACAGGGTCAGCGATAAGATATCAAATGTCTATTTATAGACACCGAGTGATGACAGATGCAGGCAGAGATAAGAAAAACTAGTTTCTATTTATAGTTATCTGGGCCAGGGAACAGATTATCTAACCTGTTGTAATTAAGGCTCTTCAAAATGTTCGTCAAAATAAAAAAAAAATAATTATTATTTTTGAAAACGATCATATGATGAATTTTCGGTTTTATTATATTAAATACGAAAATGTAAAATAGTGCAAGGAGGTTTTGAAAGACGACAGGATAATTGATACTTATAGGTTTTATGCATGTAAAATAGTTTTTAGGAAATTTTGAAGTTTGTTTTATTTATGTCACAGTTATATTTTTATAATTTTGACTACAAGTAGCAGAGATTTGTGTGACCATTGTGATAATGTACCGATGTCAACGCGTTATCTAATTAATTAAAAACTCCTGGTCAACTGTTCTCATAACTGTGTAAACTAAACTTTCTCTGATGTCTTATATAACAGGTACGGTGTATGGGTTGTAAGTGTTTCTTTGTGATGTTAAAGTTGCTTTGCAAAAACAAATCGGTTGTTGTACTAATTAATTAGATTACAAGACAGTAAGTGAGTATAAAATTATTTATAATTGATACAGAGAGAATCTTAATTATATAGAGCGACGCCTGTTGTTACCATATGTTGGCATAATGGCTACATTGAAAGTCCATGCAAGTGGAGTGAGATGTAAACTTTACGAATGAGACAATAGCCTATTCAAATGATTTTTTAGTAATCTAATTTGGAAAAAATAAAAAGACAATATAAATACTAAAAAAAGATCATAGAAAGATCTTGCGAGGTTAATGATTTTTTTTCTTATTATAATTACGTTTTTAAATGGGTTTTTTTAGTCGTAAAATACTTTAGGATACCTTACATACGTCATGCTCTCGTATAAAACTGGTGCAATTGAAAGAAAAAATCGTCACAAGTGAAATGCAGATCGGCTCAAATGCAAAACGCCGGTTTAAGATAAATTAACTAAGAGATTTACCCCTTACTAAATAAATAAAATCTGCCATTTGTTCTGCCTTTCTTAATACAATAATCTGAAATCCATTTTTAATTCATCAAATGGTCGCGCGGTAAAAATCTTTCTCCTGTCTTACTTTAAAAATTTCTTATACCCAGTTATATTTCATCAAATGGTTGCTCGCAACAATAAAAATCTTTTTCTCCCCACCGTACCCAGAGGAGGGACGACATTGAAGGTATCTCCCCACTTACTGTATTTTTAAATCCATAAATAATTTATCAAAAGGTAGCTCGCCAAAACAAAATTCTTCTTTTTTTCCCTTAAATAATTTTTCTTAGCCTTTTAATCTATCAAATGGTCGCTTATAGCAGTAACAAGGATTTTTATTTTTTATGATTTCAAGCTTAGGTTGTACTTTATGTATTTGCATTTGTGTTGGGATATTGAATGTTATGTTTTTCCCTCGAGGTTTTTCCTTAATAATTGATTGGGCACTTTTCTTCGAATTATTCATTTTATTATAACTGTAAAAAGTATTTAAAATTAGATTAATAAAAATCGGATTTAAAATGAGCATTCAACGAATTGCAAACACACCAAAAATTTCGGATTAGCAACTTTTAATAGGGGTGTACTTTACAATAGTGATTTTTTTTTCTGCTTTAGTACACTATATTTTCCGTCTATCGTTTTTTTATATTATAAATTATTTAATTTTGAGTAACAATATATAATACTTTTGTTTTAACTATATTATTGTTAGTTCATTTAAAAATTGTCTTTTCTTGCACCCCTAATTAAGAATGGTTGATTCCTACGATAATTTATGTAAGTTTCACTTTATTTAAATGATATGCTAATTAGTGTAATTAATTTGATGGTCACGTGGTATTGGGACGCTGGTCACACCGCTCTGTCTCCGGGTCATTCAACTAAAGTATCGACTAATTTGAGTTAAAAAAAAATTCAAAACTGCTTCAATATAAAAATCAGAAGATGTGGTATGAATGTCAATGACACAACTCCCTTTCAAGACACAATGTGGTACAATTAAGCAAAATTTTACAGGTTACATTTTTTCTTTCAATACAAGCTATCTCAGTGATCAGTAGGCTATACAGTGCCTCCGAATGACTAGTATAAAACTATCCAGCACGAGAGAAAAAGGATAGGTCAATATAAGAAACCTACAAGGCAACTTCAGTTCCATTTCATTATTTAGATTATTCTAATGGATTTGTCAAATGTCAGAGGGAATATCTGTTTAAAATGTGGTAGGAATACCAATGAGACAACTCTCCATCAAGACACAGTGTAGTCAAAGTAAGCAATTATAGGTTATAAAACAGCCTTCAACACAAAGGCTTGGCTCACATTGAACTGCATCCTACTAGGGACCCCAAGACACTGTTATAAAATAATTCAAACAGGAAAAATCAAATCTTATTTAACTTCAAACCAGAAACAAAAAGCAAATATAAACTGCACCAAAAAAAAATCCCACTAAACAACATGCTTCTGACTTGGGACATGTGCTTATGAATACACCTGTTTTAAAAGAATTTACATAAATACCATAAGATAGTAGTGTAACTTTACCATGTAAAAGACACCCTTTAAAAGTTAATGAAAAAACGTGTTCAAATAAAAAAGGAACACCTTACAACAGTTCATAAATGTGGCCTTTAAACAAACTAATGTTTAGAAATGGGTATTCAGTGATAATTTCAGGTTTGATTATGTTAGTTGTTTTGTTGTTTTTAATTTAGTTTGTTTATTTATAAGTACAAGGTGTAAGCTGTTTTGTCTAGGCTGTAAATAGCTTTCTAAATGAATTGGTTTTGGTCATCAAGGTGAAGAGAATACAGTGCAATTTAAATTATATATATTTACAATTAAACTAGCAGGCCTTTTTTCATGACCCACAATTTAAAATATAAAAAAACATCAAAATAAAAAGGGACATTAAAAAAATATCTTCAAATTGAGTTAAAGGTTTTAAAAAGTTTTTGTTTTTAAAAAAAGAGGTTTGTCATCTAAACCTTTTAAGAGCACAAAACACACAACTTAAAATTGCCAATGCTTACTACCCTAAGCATCACAAAAATCTTGCAGAGCAGGTGTAAGGATCTTAATAATGAACAATATCAAGCCATTGTTCAAATAACCATGAATATATCTCAAATTCCAATAAAAACAGCTATTAAGTTTCACGTATTGCATTTCTTTTTTAAAGCACAAATAATCATTAATTGATTAAATTTCTTCACATTTGTATTTGAACATAAGCCTAGAAACTAACTCTTATCTAAAAAAAAACAATTATCTAATATTTAATGCCAAACAAGCATTTGCGTTTACGATTGCATTTCTTTTTTTAAAGAAAGCAACTTGTTTTGAGAAATTTGTTTTACATGCACACGTATAAAAATTGCGGTTTTTATCCAACGCAATCATAGGTTTGAACGTTGTTTTCAAATTAGACTTGTTTATATATATATATATATATATATAACTCGTCTAAACATAAGCCCATCAATGTAAGATCTGTAAATTTGCTTTCGCAAATTTTTGTTCGTCCCTCACCGGGATTCGAACTCATGCTACTGAGATATCGTGACACCAAATCGCCTGCACTGTATCCGACGCGCTAGACCACACGACCACCTAGGCTTCAAAATAAAGCTTTCGGTGGCCGGGTGTTACCTTTCCTCGTCAGTTTTAATCTAGCGTCGTAATACAGTACATGATATATAAGGCATGAAGATGGAATTGTTACAGATCAGTTGAAATATCTATTGTAAACGATCCTACAAATTAATACAAGATACAGACTCAGAAATAATTATATTAATAAGTACGTCTGAACCTTATATATATATAAGTGTTATTCAAACACAAAATGCATTTGGAACAAAAATTAATATATTTAGTGGTTAAATGGGGCACTTGTGACAAAATCAGTGCAAAATGAGTTTTAATGACCGGAAGTTCCTGACCTTAAAATAAAAACACTTGATACTCGTATTAATACATAAAGCTATTTCCTTATGTTCGTTCAATGATACACAAGTATTCTATTTTTCATTTCCTTGAGTTTTGCATTGTTTTTTTTCAGCATAACATGTTAAAGGATGGAATGGATATTACTTAAAAGCATGTTTATTATTTTAACTACTATACAAGTTGGAGGTCTTCTTCCTGGTCCTGGAGTTTGTGAAAAAACACAGAGGTATGTTATACTTTAGAGTACAAGATAGTAGTTTTAGAATGATGGAAGTCCTATAACCCAATTAAATTATGATATTTCATGGTTCGTTTTAATTTACATAAAAATGATAATAAATGCACTAGATAATGACCCGGTTTTTTTTCTTTTACAGAAGAAATTCAATTTTTGATTTTTATTACGTACGAGGCTATCTTTAATTCTTATCACTTCTATAATAAAATGCAATCCTGTGACAATTCTAGTGTATTATTTATCAAATATATTGTAATCTTTTATGTTTTTTTCTTTGTTTTGTGATAACTAAAACTGCTAGAAAAGAGTTTAGCAACTTTAATTCAGACATACATATTTAAATGCATAAAAAGTAGAAAAAACATATCAGGCCACCTTTGTTTCTATTTCAAAATCCAAAATGGACATAATGCAATGCACTAGTCTGCAAGATATCAATGTTCATATTTTTTTGGGAAGTTTGCTATTACAAAAAAGGTACCAACCTTTACACTAATTGCAATTACAGAAAGACAGCCCAAATAAAACAATGTGTATAATTATGCAGTCTTTCTGCAAATGTAAGTCGTGGTTGTAATTATTGATTGCTATCTGCAATTATATTTGTTTTTGGTAAAATTGTTTTAGCATTAATCAGGCCGCTGATTTCTCGTTAGAACTGTTTCACAATTCATGCCGATGTCTTGTATTGCTTACTATACGATACCATTTGGGTATGGTCATTGTTGAAGGCCGTACGGAATGAGTTGTCTCTATTGACAACCCCGCTTGTCTCATTAAACAGCACAAGTTGTCTTCAATATATGTCTTCAAATTGATCAAATACTACATCGGTCATGGCCGTCGTGTACCCAAGCGTGACTGGTATTCATTTTAAAGTTTGGGAGAGAATCATTACTTTATGAATTGAATGTTTGAATGATATTAATAATCACCGAAAAAGGCAACAATAAATTGATTTGAATAGTAATTTTGGGTATTTTGGTATACAGAAATATATTTGCTGGCATACTTTTTCTATTCCTTGTTGAATTTTTTAAACGTAGTCGTAGTAACTGCATTTGTTGATTTTAACTTTCTACATACTCAGTCTTATCAATGTGAATTTAATAACAAATGTTACCCTTCAAAAACAAAGAAAGAGAAAGAGAGAGATACTACATTAACAGTTGTAGTTTTCATTTTTTAAATATCAAATAGAAAAAAACATCACCTACATGTACAACTACAATATATATATATATATATATTTTATCTGACGTCATCAGTCAATTCTTTTAATAGTTGACAAATGACAAAATAGTAAAATAAAAGTAACATGGAACAATAACACTCTAACAGGATCTGCTGACCCTTCCAGAGCACCTGAGATCACCCTTGGTTTTGGTGGGGTTCGTGTTGCTCAGTCTTTATAATTAGTTTTCTATGTTGCGCTTTGTATACTGTTGTTTGTCTTTTATTTTATTTTTTTATTTTTTTTTGCCATGGCGTTGTCAGTTTATTCCCGACTTATGAGTTTGAATATCCCTTTGGTATCTTTCGCCTCTGTTTTACTATACTGTTCTATTTCTCAGAATGCAGGAACTTGCGATCACATATAATTTATGTGTTCATTTTTAGAAAAATCTCAAAAGTTTCTCTACAGGTAATGCCTCATTTTGCAGAATCACAAACTTTTTTCTATAATTTTCCTACAATGGAGAATTAAAATGTTTTGTTAAGTGTTTTAAAGTTCAAACGAGTCCGGATTCCGAACATCATGTGATGTAAAGTCTAACCTGGAACAATAACACTCTAACAGGATCTGCTGATCCTTCCAGAGCACCTGAGATCACCCCTGGTTTTGGTTTGGTTCGTGCTGCTCGGTCTTTATAATTAGTTTTCTATGTTTAGTTTTGTATACTGTTGTTTGTCTTTTTTGTTTTTTTTGTTTTTTTTAGCCATGGCGTTGTCATTTTATTTTCGACTTATGAGTTTGAATGTCCCATTGGTATCTTTCGCCTCTCTTTTACTGGTGATATTGTTCTTTTTCTCAGAATAAAAGAACATGAGATCACATATAATTTATGTGTACATTTTTAGTAACATCTCAAATGTTTCCCTTAAAGTAAGGCCTCCTTCTGCAGAATCACAAACTGTTTTTATAATTTTCCAGCAAAGGAGAATTAGAATCTTTTGTTTAGTGTTTTAAAGTTCAAACGTGTCCGGATTCCGAACATCCTATAATGTAAAGTCTACCTCAAATTGTTTGATAAAGTCATGTCAACATGATATTTATTTTAGTACAACGATGCAGTCACTCGACAAGGAAGATGAAAAGGATCGTTTTTTTTTTCTACATCTGTATGCTACAGTGTATTCAATGGCACATCCATTATTTTTAATTACTCATGATCAGGCTTTGGTGTATATGATTCGATATCTCCATATACGTGTATTTTATACGCAATGGGAGGACTGGATATGAGTTGCTCAGGGGCGGATACAGAACCTTAATGTCTGGGGGGGGGAGGGGGGGGGATGGGCTGGGCTGGGGGAGACCATGAAACCAAAATTACATATGTGTTTAGAGATGTATATATGTGAGTGTGGGTGGTAATGGTTGGGGTTGTCAGATCATCGTTTATATAGTTCTATATCTTTTATTTCTTACCACTTTACTCTATTCTTGATTCTTCTGCCAATTGATTTCTATTATATTCGTCCTAAACATGCATGAAATATTTGCCACTGGACATTAAGCAATCAACAATCAATCAATTTATTCTTTATATGTCATCACCTCTTTATTCTGTTATCTATATTTTTTGGTCCCACTTCTAATGTAACCTTTTTGTCCATTATTCTCTTATCTGTAAACCCCATTCATATCCTTATAAATGGTGACCCATTCAAAGCCTCATACATGGTACTAGTAATTGAAACAAGAAAAATATGCATATATTACAGTATGCTTGGACATATAGATAAATGTTTAGTCCCAGATTATGTTATAAAGTATGTCTTATAAAAATACAATAGCGCTTTTGATTAGGGGGGTTAAAACAAATTGTGAGTTTCCTTTTGTTTAAAAAAAAACAGTTTCGAAAAAAATAAATTCACAGGAAATGGTAATCCCATATATCGATACCAACATAATTGACACTGAACATCTATTTATCTTGATTTTGTAAAATTATTAACCTTTACTGTTTACTGCATTTTTGGTAGTATCCTTTTGGCGTGGCTTGGTACTTATGCATCCCGGTAATGTGTTGTTGTACTGTGGTCATTTTTTGTATTCGTGTCATTTTTGCCTATGGCTTTTGTCTATCTGCCATTTTGTTGACATGTTTGTTTGTTTTTATAGTGATTAAGATTATAACAAAATGTTGACTGCTGTATCCCTATTTTGACATTTTTACCTATTATGTCTGGTTTTTTTTCACACATTGTTCGTGTTGTTGTCAATATAATGGAATGTTATGCGACTGTCATACAAGTGAGAGGTTTAGCTAGCTATAAAACCAGGTTTAATCCACCCTTTTCTACATAAGGAAATGCCTGTACCAAGTCAGAAATATGACAGTTGTTTTCCATTCGTTTGATGTGTTTGAGCTTTTGATTTTGCTATTTGATTAGGGACTTTCATATATGAATTTGCCTTGGAGTTCGGTATTTTTGTTACTTTACTTTTTTTTTTGTACATATTCTTCAAAAACACAGATTTTAGATAGTAATTTATTTCCTGATCAGAAGTTTTCACCTGTTAATCGATATCAATCTGTGATATTGTGTTAAAAACCGAGAAAATATTCGTACTACTCCAATCAACATGTACATGTAGTTTACAAAAAAAATATTTTGTAAAGAGACATTACACACAGATGACAATATTTACACACCCACCGATATGTTGTCATAAATCACGCATGTTGAAGCTGGGGTTAATTAACAGCCAGTTAAAGAAGTCAAATCTCCAGATAATCAGATTAAGTAGCAATGAAATTGTTAGAAATTATTTTTGGTGACCTGGACTGGGGGGTGGGGGGCAGGTGCCACCTATGCCCCCGATAAATCCGCCACTGTTGCTATATCGTTTGTGTCAAAATCTATTGTTTTGTTTTATTACAATTAAATATTTATGAACTAATAAAGATTCCTCTTAATTCAGAGTAGAACACAATAACAAGCCTGTTACAGTTCAGCATTGCTGCAACAATTATTACCAAACAGACGAACGATGCATTGGTAAGTTTAAAATCTATATAGAGAGAAAATATAAACATCTAAAAAGATGGCTAAAGTTCAACAAATACGTACGTTACGGGTTATGTTCTTCTCATATATTTTATGATGGTATGATACTAAACCCCTAACGGGAGGGATTGTGCTTGATTTTCATATATATATATATATATGATCAATCTTTTAAACAGTTTAATTGAAGTCTGGAGCTGGCATGTCAGTAACTGCTATTAGTCCTTTGTTAATTTATTTTATCATTGTCATTTTGCTTAGTTTCTTCTGTTACCTATTCTAACATCGGACTCGGACTTCCTTTGAACTGATTTTTACTGTACGTATTGCTATGTGTTTGTTTATTCTACATTGGCTAAAGGTATAGGGGGACGGTTGAGATCTCACAAAACATGTTTAACCCCGCCGTAATTTTGCGCATGTCCCAAGTCAGGAACCTCTGGACTTTGTTAGTCTTGTATGTTTTTTTTTATTTTGGTTCATCTATATGCTTCGCATTTAAGTTTGACGTCCATTTTCTCTGAACTAGTACACATTTTTGTTTAGGGGCCAGCTGAAGCCTGCCTCCGGGTGCGGGATGTTCGCTGTGTTGAAGACCCATTGGTTGCCTTGAGCTGTTTTCTGCTCTTTGGTCGGGTTGTTGTCTCTTTGACACATTCCCTGTTTCCATTATTAATTAACGTATATTTATACCTTTGGTACATATAAGTTTGGATATTAAATGATGGTTCAAATTATTGTTAATTTTGTTGTCCTGTGAAAACTTAATTTGTTTTGTTCAATAATTGGGGATTTTTATTGAGAAGGAAAATAATTAAATTTGATCGATGGTTATTCTGAAGTCGAACTTTTGATGGAAAAAAACTATTCAAATAATAAGTTACTGCAGTTCAAGAAGGAACGGACTAGAAATGATTAACGTTACGAAGTCTATTTTGGTGTATGCTTTGGCCGTTATGGAATAACCGTTTCACAGATGATATCGGATATGTTCCTTATGTCGTAACAACAATACCCTTCCCTTTTCACGAATGTGACCTACCGAATTAGACTATTTACCGGATTTGTAATAACATAAGCAACACGACGGGTGCCACATGTGGAGCAGGATCTGCTTACCCTTCCGGAGCACCTGAGATCACCCCAAGTTTTTGGTGGGGTTCGTGTTGCTTAGTCTTTAGTTTTCTATGTTGTGTCATCTGTACTATTATTTGTCTGTTTGTCTTTTTATTTTTGGCCATGGCGTTGTCAGTTTGTTTTCGATCTATGAGTTTGACTGTCCCTCTGGTATCTTTCGTCCCTCTTTCTAAGCTGAAAAGGAAGAATATCGGTAACATTGGTTTTTTTCAATTAACCATGTAATAAAAAAAGTAGATTATGCTTGTCTCTTCGTATTTTGGGATTGTCCAACCAACATTCTTCCAAAAGTAAACGTAGACTGATGAGATTTGTTAACGATGCACGCGGCAACTGTTATCTAGGAGAAGGTCATCAACAATTCCCATCCTTTGCTGCTTATAGATCGATCATAGTGTCACAGTCGAAGGGTTTACTGATATAAACAAATTCAAATCTAATATCGTATAATATCGCTTATTTAGTCTAAAGCTTTACTAAGTCCATTAGAAATAAATAAAAATTTGGTTTCTGGTCGAATCGCTAGACATGAAACAAGACTTGTGCTCAATAATCAAAAAACGTATGAAGTATAAATAGTGCTTATATACACATCGTTCAAAAACTTTACTCATGTTAGACAGAAGAGATATTGGACGATAATTGTGCAGTCTGCTTTTACAGGTTTTTCGCAAAACAAGTTTCAATATGGACGGGAATATTTGTATTCTAAGATTATAGTTATAAATAACGCGTTGTTTTGCTATGATATCTGAAACAGGTTCGTTGTTTGGAAGATATAGTGAAACTTGCAATTCCGTCAGACATTTTACACTGCGTATAATTTTGATTTATGCAAATCGTATGTGATTCCAAAGGAAGGGGGAAAGAATGGCGTATGACATATGCTGTTCGGGGAATTGTGTATGGTTTAATTGTGTATGCGGCAATGGTGTATAGTATACGTGGAAAGTTCACACCATTCAATAACCAGAATAATTCAGTCGTTATATTCCGCTGATCTACGATTACATGTACACGTCACATACTATAAGACATTTCTGACTATACACTTTCTTTCTTATAATATAAAGCCAGAAGTCCATTCATTACTACACATTTACCGTTGATTAATAAGACATGGTTATCAGTTTGAAGATGTTGTATTAAAGCAAATGAACATAAAAGAGGACAATTTGCTCTATTAATTTTCGTGATGAAACAAACTGTAAAAGAAAAAAAAAACCGTTTGTATTTTTCCGTGAAAAAATATTTTGCATTTTTAGAACAGTCTGTACATAATGTCATACGAATGAAATCTTATAAACAAGACTTTGTTCCATACTAAAATAAGATATGAAACAACACTTGCCACCAATATCACTGAAAATAATAAGACCGTATTTTTGCTCTTAAAAAATACCGTATCATCAAATGAAAATTGTGTCTTTAAATTCGCATTTATCTTTCAGAATGTCCGATTGGTCACTTTTCGAAAGGTGATAACTGTACAAAATGCGTGGAAGAACGATATGGTAGAAAATGCGCAGAGAAATGCAGATGTAACAGCACAGAAAGGTCTAAAGATAGTTATTAAATATATTTAATATGATATTAACGTATAGTAGATCGGGGAAAATATATTAAAAATGTAAATAATGCTTGAACTATTTCAATTGGAAATATCCGTAAAGCAAACTATTTTTGATTCTGATCTTTGTTAATCAGGAAGAAAGAGAGACAAATATAATGTTCAAGCATTATAGAACAAAGATTTGATTTTTTTATTATTTGAACAGGAAGACAATCAAGGCTCG
The DNA here is from genome assembly GCF_021869535.1 of Mytilus californianus. Classification (NCBI taxonomy): domain Eukaryota; kingdom Metazoa; phylum Mollusca; class Bivalvia; order Mytilida; family Mytilidae; genus Mytilus; species Mytilus californianus. The sequence continues at coordinate 19,614 of NW_026262737.1, forward strand.
TCGCGCTCGTAAGAGGAAACAAGATGAAAGGAGATTATAAACGGATACTTAACTTTATTAACTTTGTCGCGTCACCTTTAGATACACCTGTATTTGTATTTTAAAATGGTCGATTGCAGGATAAAAAATATATCAATCATATTAAGACTGGCGCACTGGCTATCGGGCTTGATGGCACATTGTAACTACGAAGAGTGGTACTACATCATCAGCAGTAACAGCCCAATTGTAGCAGAACACTATGTTACTGATATCCATACGCCTGAAACAGGAAGTGAAGTCGATTTAGGGCACTAACGTTGCTGCCGAAGTTGTTCCAGAAACACATTCCAACAATTTGAAATGGAAAAAACACAAAGCATTATAATTAATCGTAGAAAAAACTACAGCACAAACAACTAACCAAGATCATCTTTGTCTAAGGAAATTCCAACCTACCCTTAAGTTGTATTTGGCGAATAAAAAATAAATAGCAAAATGTACTTGTGTCATTTAAATTATGTCAACAGGCAGTAAAGAAAAAATTGATGAAGAAATCCTAAGAATTGTTTAATTATGTATGATACAACATAAAAATATCAAAGTGTAACAGAACTTTTAATTACATTGTACCAGGTTCAATCATATTTAAACGAGCTGGGCAAAACCAAGAAGGTGCTTTTTTAGCTATTCTCTATCTACAAGCAGAGTTATACCCTCAACACAGAGCAAATAAGGCTAACCCCAAACTGGAAACGTCAGGACTCTTCTGGAATTGCTTCAATTTGTTGTTACCCCAATTCTGAATACCTCAGTGTATTGTAAGCACGTTATATCCTCGAGTTATACCATATACATGTTATTAAGATTAGGCTGTGCATGTCTAGTCTACACCATGAAGCTTAGATCAATATTAGTGTAAAGGGTGACTGCAAAATAGAGACATTTTTGATGGGATAAACAAACAACAGTGTAGGTTTCCTGTACACACATCTTAACGATTTTTTCTTTATTGTGGCCAACAATTTGTTGCTTTACTGAAATTTATATGTTTTATGGTGGTAATCAAAGTATCACAACTTATAAGACTAGTGAAAATTAATATAATCAAATGATTGAGTTTGTTTGTTGTTTCTTTCTATTTTGTTATTGTTTTACCTAGTGTGTGTGTTTATTTCGTTTTCTTTGTTTTTTGTTTTTTGTTTACTTTGGTTCGTTTGGATATTTTGTTTTGATCACAGATATGTGGTAGTCTAAAATAATGTTCAAGACTTTGGAAGATTAATAGAGCTTGACATATCCTATGGACACTTGGCTATTGTCCATACATTTTACCTGTGGATATGAATCTTTTATTTTATTGTGTCGTTTGGTTGCCTAAAAGTATGGTATACGGAACACGCATTTCAGAAAGAACGTGTTTAGAGATAATATTGCTTATACATTAAAATATAGAAAGTTAGGAATAACTTTCATTATTATTTTCCATGCGCAGGTGTGATAATGTGAAGGGATGCATTCCTGTAGATGCTGTAGATGGACATACAACATGTAAGTGTTCGTTGCATGCGCATGCATGATCATACTTTTGTGAGTGTTGACAACTAACACCGTACAACCGACCCTTATCATTTTGGAGCAGACCAGACGGAAGCGATCAGGTACCGCTTTTATCATATACATATACTGTAACACAAGGAAACGGTAACAGACAGAGAATCACATCGATTTTAGACATGTAAATCAAAACTTATCAATCGGTTACTTGTTAGCTTATATCTTAAATGATTTCTGAAAAATAAGACGATCTATGCTTTTATCTTTCGGAAAACAAAACATCATAAAATAAGATTAAAAAGAAGAAAAATGTTATATTGAATTGCTACAAATGTCCATGTAGACTAAAATGTAAAACAGAACACCGATCAAGTCATTAGGAAAAATAAAACGAAATACAATCTGACCTCTTGACGATATTTACAGGTATCCGTCGTGTTTTGAATAAATAATATTTTTGTACACTTTTTAAAATATAATAGATAAATTTAGCAAAACATTATACATAGTCTTTTCTGAACCAAAATCGTTAGAATTTTAAATATTACGTATAAACTTCTGTCTAAGTAGCAACGTTAACATGTTTAACTGCGCCACATTCTGTACGTGCCTGTCCCATGCACGTCAGGAGCCTGTAATTCAGTATTTGTCGTTTATTGCTGTATATCAAATTTGATTTACGTTGATTGTTCTCTACATTAACCAGTCCGTTAGTTTTCTCGTTTGAATTGTTTTACACTTTTCCTTTTGGGAGCTTACTATGCGGTATGGGTTTTTGCGCATAGTTGAAGGCCGTGCGGTGACCTTATTTTACAACAGAAAACAAATAAAAATTGAAAAAATCAAATTAATCAAAGTTAATGTAAATTATGTATAAATCATGTATTCAAAATATAGAACGCAACTTTTGATATTTCACAGAATGAGTTTTATTGGTAGATGCTATGCTGCCATGCAAAAGTGAGGAGTATGATATTGCGCTGTTCACTGATTTTGTTGCATTAATTTGTTTACCAAATTTGCCGTGACCTTTTGGTTTTGGTCAATAAATTATATACTAGTATACAAAATTTGATTTTCAACAGTCCAAAACGAATAAAATATTACCCCACCCTGGGCCATACCTTTGTACATAGTGTACATTCACGACTCTATGGGTTGCAGAAGATGATTATTTGTATATTCATCTTCTAAAACAGCGCTACAAACAATAAAATCGGAATTACTTAGGGAAAGATCTTTTTTATATTCTGGGAGGGGGGCAGGGTATTTTTTTGCGGATTTAGTTTCATTTGTCATGTGTTTGTTGCTAGGCATTCCTATTTTTTTTCCGGTTTTCCGCGGGAAAATTTATTTTCACTTTTGTACACATTCAATGCTTCCTGCATTTTCTGTTGCAGAATATACATTTTCATCCTGTCTTGTTCAAAGTTATTTATTTTTAGTTCTTACCAGGACAAGTTATTCATTTTTAAAAATTATCCTACCTCCCCATCCCCCCCCCCCCTTGGGGCCCTTACAGCTGTTATGATGATAATGATCATTGGCTGCTTAACGTCCAGCGGCAAATTCATATGCATATTTAGGACGAGAACATGTTAATGTAATATCATTATGTAACCTGCTTAGTATTAGACCGACACGCTGAGCCGGACTTTTTAACGTGCTAGTTCACAAGGTAACAGTCCGCAGGAAGACATGTCACCTTTACCGGACACATTATTCTGACTCCGAGCCGACCAGTCTTTACTCTTAGCGGACAAGCAGCAAATACCAATTTTAAAGTCTTTGGTTTGATCCGGCCGCACTCGAGGCAAACACGCTTCCACGATACCACCGAGGCGGTCTACAGCTGTTATAAACCAGAAATTAATTAATATATCGCCACTGGATACCGATGTACAGTGTCCCATGCAGCTCAAAATTGTAAGATGTACGATATGCTATATAAAACTAGAGTGCAGTATATTTAAACATGTTTGAAAGGATTTTTAAGAAAATCCGAGATCAAAATTTACAAAAACAAATTATTATTCAATTGTTAAATTATCCTTAAGCTTTTTAACATGCCCGACAGCAGCACCAACATTCGTCGATATAATATATAATGTCGGCTGCGTTGTACAATGATCATATAATTTCATTTAATTATAAACTTTCCACGGAATTAGAAATTTTTCAAAACTTTATAGAAAAGAAAGCGTGAAGGTTTTCAGAAACACATCTAGATATTGGGTTTCCGCCCTGCCTTTTTGTTGGGTTCTGTATTTTTTTCAAAGTTTCTTCGTGTACAGAATACACCTTCTAGAAAGTCAGTCTTACCTTATACCTTACACGAGAGTCTTTCGGATTAAGCTTTAAAAATTGATCACTTAACGTTACGCAATTAACAACAATCAATTAATCAGTATGGTCCATGCTATTAGAGAAGGAGGACATACTTCCGTAATTGGGTTTCCAAGGACGTTGATTCCCTTTTTATCACAACTCATCTGAAACTACACGTGTGCATCTTCTCAGATATAATTGATTGATTGTTGTTTGCTTAACGTCCAATTGCACATATGTCATGCATCTTTTGGACTAAAACAAATAAACAATAAATACAATAGGTAGGACCTGTAATATGGATTGACCGGGATGAGGGGCCGGAAATTTTAAATGCGCCAGGAAAATAAGAGTATTTTGAATAGGGACAGCAATTCAGCCTTGTAACAGACACTTCCGGACCCCATCAACGAGTTATTGCTAGGTTTCTTAACAAGCAGAGAGCCCGATACTCTTTCTACACGAGACATCGGAATTCACCTCCTCCTTCTGACCGAACGTGGTTGCGTATTTATACATCCCGCACATCCAAACGGACGCCTCAAGTGTTTTAGTGTCTGTGTAGGAGTTTCCTAAGAAACTATCTAGAGTGGTATCAACGGAGGTTCAGAACACATAATCTAGGTTACAAAACTGACCACTCGTTTCAAAACACTCCTTTGATAAGAATAAATCCGTTTATTTATACAAATTCATTTAAACACAATGTGTGGCTGTTTTAATTGTAGATTTAATTTGCATGGGTTATGTTACTGTGCTATTGTCATTTTTTGTATTCCTGTCTTTCATTTTTGCTTATGTGCTTTGTTTATATGCCATTTTGTTTTTCTTTGTTGACATATTTGTTTGTTTTTAAAGTGATTACGATTATATCACAATGTTGACTGCTGTACACTTTTTTTTGACATTTTTACCTATTATGTTTGTTTATTTTGTTCACACATTGTTGTCAATATAATGGAATTGTATGCGATTGTCATACAAGTGAGAGGTTTAGCTAGCTTTAAAACCAGGTTTAATCCACCCTTTGTTACATAAGGAAATGCCTGTACCAAGTCAGGAATATGACAGTTGTTTTCCATTCGTTTGGTGTGTTTGAGCTTTTGATTTTGCTATTTGATAAGGGACTTTTCGTTTTGAATTTTCCTTGGAGTTCGGTATTTTTGTTATTTTACTTTTTACAACCGTTTTTTTTTTTTTTTATAAAATTCCAAGTTTGAGTTTTAAAATAAGCTGTTCTATGCTTCATACACAATACAATTTGTGCAGCTTTTAGAAACTAAACATTGTTTTAGTATTGCTTTAGAGTTTAGACTATAAGTTAGCGTGAAGTTAACCTTTTCGTTTCTACAAAAAATACTGGTATCAGAAGAATTGATCGAAAAACTACATTAAGAATATAACTGTATTAATATGTCTATTAAGACAAAGCAAAATATTTCAAGTATTATAACATTTATTTAGTACTGTTTATCACACAGTTTCTAGGTTATTTATTAAGTTATGAGTACCATTATTTTATCAAAATAAAACTATTTTTATAATGATTCAGACAAGACAGTGACGGTTTCAAACGCTGGCGGTCAGACTGCAGGTAAGCTAATCATTTGTTTAATTACATGATTTAAATCACGATTATTTAAGCAAACGAAGCTTAAATTAAAGTCTCCCAGAGAGGCACTTTCTATCGGTAAACCTATTTTCTTTTGCACGTAAAAAAAAGATGTCGTATGATATAAGGACTACATGTATGTCTTACTACTTACGTCGTGTTTATGAATGCAGATTTCCTCAAGTTTCAAAGAAAGATATACCATCTGTCTGTTATACAGCTAAATGGATAGTTGAATTATGGGTTCCTTACTTTTAGCCTTAAAAAACTGAGTATAAACAAAGTAAATGATTCTGAAAGTTACATCAAGTATGTCTTTGATACGGTACCTCGATGGATATGCTACCACGTGGCATTGTATATTTCAATAATAAAATTTTATTTATATATCGGAAAGTAAAAGGTGAACTACCAAAAGAATGGAGGGATGCAAATATATCAAGTATCTTCAAAAAAGGAGACCAATACCTAGCAGAGAACTATAGACCAGCGACTCTTTTCACAAAAAATATTACGACTAAAATTCATCGTAAGTTATACTGAAATGTGTATGGCTCGTAAGTTTTATTGTGAAAAGAGCCGCTGTATCTTTAACATCTGTCACCAGCAAACATCTAGAACACATCGTATGCAGGCACATCCTCAAACATCTGGAGAAAAACAAGATTCTTACCAACTTAAATCATGGATTCAGATCAGGATACTCATGCGAAACACAACTCATCACTACCATTACCGACAGAAAATCAAATGCCTTTGATCGTTCCCTTACAGCTGTTATTATGATAATGGTGATTGGCTGCTTAACGACCAGCGGCAAATTAATATGCATATTTAGGACGAGAACATGTTAATGTAATATCATTATTTAAACTGCTTTGTATTAGACCGACACGCTGGAAGACATGTCACCTTACCCGGAACATTATTCTAACTCCGAGCCTACCAGTCTTTACTCTTACTCCTTAATGCCGCATGCTTACCGAAGAAGCAGCAAATACCAATTTTAAAGTCTTTGGTTTGATCCGGCCGCACTCGAGGCAAACACGCTACCACAATACCACAAAAGCGCGGTCTACAGTTGTTATAAACCAGAAACTAATCAATATCGCCACTGGATACCGATGTACAGTGTGCCATGCAGCTCAAAATTGTAAGATGTACGATATGCTATATAAAACTAGAGTGCAGAATTTTAAACATGTTTGAAAGGATTTTTTAAGAAAATCCGAGATCAAAATTTACAAAAACGAATTATTATTAAATTGTTAAATTATCCTTAAATTTTTAACATGCCAGACAGCAGCACCATCATTCGTCGATATAATATATAATGTCGGCTGCGTTGTACAATGATCGAACAATTCATAGCTATAATTTCATTTAATTATAAACTTTCCACGGAATTAGAAATTTTTCAAAACTTTATAGAAAAGAAAGCGTGAAGGTTTTCATAAACACATCTAGATAAGGGGTTTCCGCCCTGCCTTTTTGTTAGGTTCTGTATATTTTTTAAAGTTTCTTCGTGTACAGAATACACCTTCTAGAAAGTCAGTCTTTTCTTATACCTTACACGAGAGTCTTTCGGATTAAGCTTTAAAAATTGATCACTTAACGTTACGCAATTAACAACAATCAATTAATCAGTATGGTCCATGCTATTAGAGAAGGAGGACATACTTCCGTAATTAGGTTTCCAAGGACGTTGATTCCCTTTTTATCACAACTCATCTGAAACTACACGTGTGCATCTTCTCAGATATAATTGATTGATTGTTGTTTGCTTAACGTCCAATTGCATATATGTCATGCATCTTTTGGACTAAAACAAAGAAACAATAAATACAATAGGTAGGACCTGTAATATGGATTGACCGGGATGAGGGGCCGGAAATGTTAAATGCGCCAGGAAAATAAGAGTATTTTGAATAGGGACAGCAATTCAGCCTTGTAACAGACACTTCCGGACCCCATCAACGAGTTATTGCTAGGTTTCTTAACAAGCAGAGAGCCCGATACTCTTTCTACACGAGACATCGGAATTCACCTCCTCATTCTGACCGAACGTGGTTGCGTATTTATACATCCCGCACATCCAAACGGACGCCTCAAGTGTTTTAGTGTCTGTGTAGGAGTTTCCTAAGAAACTATCTAGAGTGGTATCAACGGAGGTTCAGAACACATAATCTAGGTTACAAAACTGACCACTCGTTTCAAAACACTCCTTTGATAAGAATAAATCCGTTTATTTATACAAATTCATTTAAACACAATGTGTGGCTGTTTTAATTGTAGATTTAATTTGCATGGGTTATGTTACTGTGCTATTGTCATTTTTTGTATTCCTGTCTTTCATTTTTGCTTATGTGCTTTGTTTATATGCCATTTTGTTTTTCTTTGTTGACATATTTGTTTGTTTTTAAAGTGATTACGATTATATCACAATGTTGACTGCTGTACACTTTTTTTTGACATTTTTACCTATTATGTTTGTTTATTTTGTTCACACATTGTTGTCAATATAATGGAATTGTATGCGATTGTCATACAAGTGAGAGGTTTAGCTAGCTTTAAAACCAGGTTTAATCCACCCTTTGTTACATAAGGAAATGCCTGTACCAAGTCAGGAATATGACAGTTGTTTTCCATTCGTTTGGTGTGTTTGAGCTTTTGATTTTGCTATTTGATAAGGGACTTTTCGTTTTGAATTTTCCTTGGAGTTCGGTATTTTTGTTATTTTACTTTTTACAACGGTTACCGTTTTTTTTTTTTTTTTATAAAATTCCAAGTTCGAGTTTTAAAATAAGCTGTTCTATGTTCCATACACAATACAATTTGTGCAGCTTTTAGAAACTAAACATTGTTTTAGTATTGCTTTAGAGTTTAGACTATAAGTTAGCGTGAAGTTAACCTTTTCGTTTCTACAAAAAATACTGGTATCAGAAGAATTGATCGAAAAACTACATTAAGAATATAACTGTATTAATATGTCTATTAAGACAAAGCGAAATATTTCAAGTATTATAACATTTATTTAGTACTGTTTATCACACAGTTTCTAGGTTATTTATTAAGTTATGAGTACCATTATTTTATCAAAATAAAACTATTTTTATAATGATTCAGACAAGACAGTGACGGTTTCAAACGCTGGCGGTCAGACTGCAGGTAAGCTAATCATTTGTTTAATTATATGATTTAAATCACGATTATTTAAGCAAACGAAGCTTAAATTAAAGTCTCCCAGAGAGGCACTTTCTATCGGTCAACCTATTTTCTTTTGCACGTAAAAAAAAAGATGTCGTATGATATAAGGACTACATGTATGTCTCACTATTTACGTCGTGTTTATGAATGCAGATTTCCTCAAGTTTCAAAGAAAGATACACCACTTGTCTGTTATACAGCTAAATGGATAGTTGAATTATGGGTTCCTTACTTTTAGCCTTAAAAACCTGAGTATAAACAAAGTAAATGATTCTGAAAGTTACATCAAGTATGTCTTTGATACGGTACCTCGATGGATATGCTACCACATGGCATTGTATATTTCAATAATAAAATTTTATTTATATATCGGAAAGTAAAAGGTGAACTACCAAAAGAATGGAGGGATGCAAATACATCAAGTATCTTCAAAAAAGGAGACCAATACCTAGCAGAGAACTATAGACCAGCGACTCTTTTCACAAAAAATCTTACGACTAAAATTCATCGTAAGTTATACTGAAATGTGTATGACTCCTAAGTTTTATTGTGAAAAGAGCCGCTGTATCTTTAACATCTGTCACCAGCAAAAATCTAGAACACATCGTATGCAGGCACATCCTCAAACATCTGGAGAAAAACAAGATTCTAACCAACTTAAATCATGGATGCAGATCAGGATACTCATGCGAAACACAACTCATCACTACCATTACCGACAGAAAATCAAATGTCTTTGATCGTTCCCTTACAGCTGTTATAGTGATAATGATGATTGGCTGCTTATCGACCAGCGGCAAATTAATATGCATATTTAGGACGAGAACATGTTAATGTAATATCATTATTTAAACTGCTTTGTATTAGACCGACACGCTGGAAGACATGTCACCTTACCCGGACACATTATTCTAACTCCGAGCCGACCAGTCTTTACTCTTACTCCTTAATGCCGCGTGCTTACCGAAGAAGCAGCAAATACCAATTTTAAAGTCTTTGGTTTGATCCGGCCGCACTCGAGGTAAACACGCTACCACAATACCACAGAAGTGCGGTCTACAGTTGTTATAAACCAGAAACTAATCAATATCGCCACTGGATACCGATGTACAGTATGCCATGCAGCTCAAAATTGTAAGATGTACGATATGCTATATAAAACTAGAGTGCGGAATTTTAAACATGTTTGAAAGGATTTTTTAAGAAAATCCGAGATCAAAATTTACAAAAACGAATTATTATTAAATTGTTAAATTATCCTTAAGTTTTTTAACATGCCAGACAGCAGCACCAACATTCGTCGATATAATATATAATGTCTGCTGCGTTGCACAATGATCGAACAATTCATAGCTATAATTTCATTTAATTATGAACTTTCCACAAAATTAGAAATTTTTCAAAACTTTATAGAAAAGAAAGCGTGAAGGTTTTCATAAACACATGTAGATATTTGGTTTCCGCCCTGCCTTTTTTTGGGTTCTGTACTTTTTTCAAAGTTTCGTCGTGTACAGAATACATCTCCTAGAAAGTCAGTATTTTCTTTTACCTTACACGATAGTTTTTCGGATTAAGCTTTAAAAATTAATCACTTAACGTTACGCAATTAACAACAATCAATTAATCAGTATGGTCCATGCTATTAGAAAAGGAGGGCATACTTCCATAATTGGGTTTCCAATGACGTTGATTCCCTTTTTATCACAACTCATCTGAAACTACATGTGTGCGTCTTCTCAGATATAATTGATTGATTGTTGTTTGCTTAACTTCCACTTACACATATGTCATGCATCTTTTGGACTAAAACAAACAAACAACAAATACAATAGGTAGGACCTGTAATATTGATTGACCGGGATGAGGGGCCGGAAATTTGGAATGCTCTGGGAAATAAGAGTATGTTGAATAGGGACAGCAATTTAGCCTTGTAACAGACGTTTATTTATACAAATTCATTTAAACACAATGTGTGGCTGTTTTAATTGTAGATTTAATTTGTTTGGGTTATGTTACTGTGCTATTGTCATTTTTTTTGTATTCCTGTCTTTCATTTTTGCTCATGTGCTTTGTTTATATGCCTTTTTATTTTCTTTTGTTGACATATTTGTTTGTTTTTAAAGTGATTAAGATTATAACACAATGTTGACTGCTGTACCCCTATTTTTGACATTTGTACCTATTATGTCTGTTTGTTTTGTTCACACACTGTTGTCAATATAATGGAATTTTATGCGACTGTCATACAAGTGAGAGGTTTAGCTAGTTTTAAAACCAGGTTTAATCCACCCTTTGTTACATAAGGAAATGCCTGTACCAAGTCAGGAATATAACAGTTGTTTTCCATTCGTTTGGTGTGTTTGAGCTTTTGATTTTGCTATTTGATAAGAGAATTTTCGTTTTTAAATTTTCCTTGGAGGTCGGTATTTTTGTTATTTCACTTTTTACTAGGGACGTCAACGAGTACTCGAGTACTCGAGTATCGCTCGGTAGTACCGAGTATCGAATATCAAAATGATACTCGACTAATCGGTTTCCTGTTAAAATGTTACTTTCTTAAGCTTAAACAAAAAATATTTTTATTGAGAGCGCCTCCCGAGAAATTAAATATCAAGCAAAATTAATAAAAATTAAAATATGATTCGAATGTTTGCGTTTAAATGTCATTTGAAATTCCTCCAAACAGAGGTAGGCTATGAACAAGAGCACTTTTCCAAGGCTTACGCGTTTAGCTTTTCTTAGTCATTCTCCCACATCTGTACCGTCAGATCATATATTTTCATCAGCAGGAATGTTAGTTACCTAACAAAGTTGAGAAATCGCCTCGTCCAAGAAAAAGTTGACAAGATAATATTTTTAAATAAGAACAAATTCGTTGCACCCTGTGTCGACCCTCAGAAAAGGATTAAAGGCATCAGTAAGTTCTAATCATCACCGCTTTGTTGATCATTAAATGTGTTTTTTACGGTTCCCAAATACTGTTGTTTGAGTAATCATTTTTCTATAGATATTAATTAATTACTTGATTAGATTATTGCCAGTTTACATAATTAGTACATGTAGTAAATGAGCTAATATGGTATAAAATTCCTTGAACTATTATCTAGTCCTAGGTAATAATATTGAGGGTTTTACGTTCATAAGATTAACCCACAATACATAAAATGGGTATAATTTTGTGTTTCTATTTTTTTTAATGTTTTACCGAGCGAGTACTCGAGTATCGCTCGGTAAATAGAACGAGTACTCGATTAGTTAAGCTTCACCGAGTTGACATCCCTACTTTTTACAACTGCTTTTTTTTTTTTTTTTTTATAAAATTCCAAGTTTGAGTTATAAAATAAGCTGTTCTATGTTCCATACACAGTACCATTTGTGCAGCTTTTAGAAACTAAACATTGTTTTAGTATTGCTTTAGACTGTAAGTTAGCGTGAATTTAACCTTTTCGTTTCTACAAAAAAATACTGGTATCAGAAGAATTGATCGAAAAACTACATTATGAATAATTGTATTAATATGTCTATTGAGACAAAGCGAAGTATTTCAAGTATTATTACATTTATTTAGTACTGTTTATCACACAGTTTCTAGGTTGTTTATTAAGTTATGAGTACCATTATTTTATCAAAATAAAACTATTTTTATAATGATTCAGACAAGACAGTGACGGTTTCAAACGCTGGCAGTCAGACTGCAGGTAAGCTAATCATTTGTTTAATTATATGATTTAAATCACGATTATTAAAGCAAACGAAGCTGAAATTAAAGTCTCCCAGAGAGGCACTTTCTATCGGTAAACCTTTTTTCTTTTGCACGTAAAAAAAAAGATGTCGTATGATATAAGGACTACATGTATGTCTTACTACTAACGTCGTGTTTATGAATGCAGATTTCCTCAAGTTTCAAAGAAAAATACACCATTTGTCTGTTATACAGCTAAATGGATAGTTGAATTATGGGTTCCTTACTTTTAGCCTTACAAAACTGAATATAAAGAAAATAAATGATTCTGAAAGTTACATCAAGTATGTCTTTGATACGATACCTCGATGAATATGCTACCACGTGGCATTGGTTATTTCAACAATAAAATTTTATTTATATATCGGAAAGTAAAAGGTGAACTACCAAAAGACTGGAGGGATGCAAATATATCAAGTATCTTGAAAAAGGAGACAAACACCTAGCAGAGAACTATAGACCAGCGACTCTTTTCACAAAAAATCTTACGACTAAAATTCATCGTAAGTTATACTGAAATGTGTATGACTCTTAAGTAGCCATATTAGATTTCTCCAAAGCCTTTGACACAGTACCACACAACATATTACTCCACAAACAAGACCAATATGGAATCAAAGGAAATACAAACAAATGGCTATCAAACTTCCTGACTACCAGATCAATGCGCACCATCGTCTGGTCCTCATATACAAGGTGGTTTAATTAGCTGTGAAACAGACAACATAATCGAACGGCACATAATGAACAACACACGAGGACTTAAAGTGCAAGACAGCAATAAAACCACAATATAAACATTCATTTTTAGTGGACACAATTATATAAACTGGAACCAACTGTCAGATAAAGTTGTGCGAGCAGATTTTTTAGAGGCATACAAGACCGCGCTATAGGAACACCGCCCATAACAACGACCGTGTATAAAAGCGTAAATAGGATTCTACACGTACCCATACAGATACAGATATAGAACATTCATGTTTTTCAACCTATTTGCCTTCTGACAGAAGAAGTGCGTTGTTAATGTGAATGTTTATTAAAAAATATAGAGTACGATGATAACGCTATTATATATGTTTTGAGACGGTACCTGTACCATATCCAACTATCGCAGTCATCACGTGACTTTTACAAGTCAATTGTTTATCATTAATGTCCTATCGTTTTATCAATTAAAATGAACGGGCTACATAGATTAAACGATCGTAACTTTTTTTTTACATTGTGTATTTTACCTTCCAACCCCGCTTTATAAAGATTTTTCTTACAATTAAATATGTTCTCAATTTCAGTTCAGAAATATGATTTCTTGCTTCAAATTAGGTTTAAAAAATCGAGGTGCCATAACCACACAGCCTTCGTTAAATTCTTCGTTAATACTCGATAAAATTGCAATGGGACCTTTTTATATCATCGGTTTTCTCAATTTATTTGTTGTAAATAATATCCTTCCAACCCCTAAACAGGTCGACAATACATTTAAGGCAAAGAAATCCAAATCCAAATCAGTTTAGGTAACAAACTTTTTGCTTCAAAATTTGATTGAAAAGTTCACATTTTGGCATTTGTTTGCAATATTTCGAAAATGGCGGCCGCTGTCGGAAGTAAACAACGACACGACGGGCTATGTATTCATTTAGTTATCAATTATCAATTTAAAAGTTATATTCAAAATATTTTAAGTGTGTCTTGTTGCTTTTGAGAAATTACTTATTCCACCTTCATTTTAGTATATTTATAAAAAATCTCTCTCGCACGCATAATAAAGATTTATATCATCGATCCTGCATTGTTTACACTGACGTCGTAACTTGACTTGTCAAAAGATATTTATGTCATTTGGTCTCTGGTGGAGAGTTGTCTCATTTTCAATTATACCACATCTTCTTATTAACATACTCTATAACAAAATATTAAACATTCAGTTCATGGCGCGCGGAAGTAGACAGTATTATTTTTTCAGGGATTGACAGGATACACATAATCGTTCGTAGTTTCAACTGCAAGGCTCTTATGCTAGCAAATTTAATAACCGATGATTAAATTCAGGTGTTTTTTGGTTTCCACTTTACATAGGGCTTTATCTCTGATCTTATTTCGTTTGTGAAAAATTCTGAATCTACGTATTTCACCTTTATCGATGTTAGGAGAACCTGTTTCAGACGATTCCATATACCATTGTAGTTTAAGGGTTTTTAGATTCAGAGCCGACTTTATGTATATTATTTAGTGTTGTTTGCGAGAAATAAATCATTGTCTGACAAAGTCACTAAATTCAAAACCATTATATATAGTTGACATTTATATTTTATTTTACTGTGTAAATTGATCCGAATATGAACGACAAAATAAACCTAAAAATGGTATATCCCGTTTAACACATGACATTTGCGCGGGAAAGTCTACCATTTACCTTCGATTGATCATTGCAATTAATTTGTTTCTGGATTGTAATTTGACGTCGGGTTTGTACACATTTAGACAGTCTCGAAGCATGAACCTGTAGTTCAGGGTATCGGGTCCGTTCGCTCCAAATACACGTTCGCACCCTACACGTTCGCACCCCACACGTTCGCCCCCTTGGTCCGATCGCTCACTATTTTTATTCAACTACAGATTGAATTATTAGATTTTTTTAGATGTATAATTCAAAATATTTGTATTTTCATTAATAAAATTCGGGAATTTCAAAATTCGGGGGTGTTTGATGAAGACAGTATGGACAACCAGACAAACCAAAACCAATTGACGATTATCCGCGACAATAGACTTTGAACTTTGATTACAATTGTGACTGTTATTTGAATTTAATACATTGATTCTTAAATAAAGTTATAAACTATTTATATTAGTTCATATTAGAAGGTATTGGTGTGTGAATGGTGTACAATGTGATGTGATGTTTCATGTTTTTTTTAATATTTTAGTGCTCTTTTAAATTTTATAAAATTGTTTAAATAGCTACTCCAAACATTTTATTGAAGTTTTTTAAATGAATGATATTTCATGATTTGAATGATTGTGTACGGTTTCAGTGCATCATTGTAGTTGGAAACCTGTTTACGTTTTTAGAATGTCACATTATTTTTAAACAATAAAAAAAACTTAGTTATAGCTGTACACTAACAAAAACATGATTAAACAATTATTCAACACAAAACCAATAAAAAGAGTTCGAACGTGAAAGGGGACGAACGTGAATGGGAACAAATGTGATTTTGGGCGAACCGACCCGAATTCGTAGTTCAGTGGTTGTCGTTGGTTCATGTCTGTCATATTTGGTTTTTCGTACGTTGTTTTGTTATAATTTAGGCCGTTAGTTTTTCTCAATTGAATTGTTTCATAGTTTTCGTGTTGGGGCCTTTTATAAATTACAGTCGACTATACGGTATGGGTTTTTCTCATGTTTGAAGGTCGTACGGTTTCCTATAATTGCTGATATCCATTTCATTTGAACTTTGGTGGAAAGTTTCCTCATGGCAATCATACCACATCTCCTTATTTTTATATCGGTTGCAGACCTGAAGGGGTAAATTCAGTAAATAAATATACGTCATCAGGGACCGCCCATTTGGGGGATAGCTTTCTGTATAACACCGAAGTCCTGTGCTCTTCTGATTAGTAGATAATTTTTGTAATAAATATTTTTTGATAGATGGATCAAAACTAAAGTTAAAAAAACAAGAAAATGAATGCTGAATGCACTTAATTTTTTTACTACAGGGTTGAAAAGTAATGGGGGTCAGTATAGGAATTAAGTGCGAATCTACAGTGTTTGTAAACAAGGCCATGTGAATGCCCAAAAATGCCGTATGACCCTATGTATTTATTGTTACAAAAGATAGGGCTACATTTGTACTTTAATGAATGATATATGAAAGCTTCTGATTTCTAAAGGTAAATCTGGTATAAATATAATTCAAGACATAGATTTGCATTAAAGTCAACGGGAGATTTTTTACTGAATTTTCCCCCTGAAATGGATGTACGAAGTTAAATATGCAGCATACTTCGAACTTTAAACAACCAACTACAACTGGTCAACCGTAAAACTGTTGAACAGAACTATATATATATGTGATCTCATTCCAATCCATAAAAACACTATCAATCAACGGTACACATGCAAATAATTATGATGTCTTGAAAGTTTTTTTAATAGACCTTATCGTTATATATTGTATTGCAATATAAACATGTCGGGGCCTCTTACAGGCGACTATACGGTATGGGTTTTTCTCACTTTTGAAGACTGTTCGGTTGCCTATAATTGCTTACATCCACTTCATTTGAACTTTCGTGGATAGTTGTCTCATTGGCAATCGAAACACATCTCCTTATTTTTAAAGGCAGTGCCTTAATGCATTTCATGGTATCAGGCAATAGACATTTTGTTTTTACGTGGGGGGTAAATATGTCACCATTGAAATCCCGAAAAGTGGAATTCTTTCTCCTTCTATTTGTGATATTCTGTGTTTTTTATTGGAATTCATTGACATTGTGAAGTAAAGAATCAAACGGTGTTTTTTGTAAGTTTTAAAAATTTACGATAGGGTTACATTTTGCATTATGAGCAGTCAATCTATTGACATACTGATATTACTTAAAAATCCGTGTGAAGAGTTCGGATCTATTTCGAGCGGTATTTTATTATTTAGTTACTTTTAAGATAGTTTCAGTCGTTGATATAACCATGAAAAGTCGACTGATCTATGCTTAAGTCGCCACATGTCAACAATAACTCAGTTTTCTCGGGAATCCGATTACTTTTTCTTTTTTTCATCAGAACATTTGGTACGTTGAATATTGCCGAAATCCGCATAAACTATCAATATCCATTTGGAATTTATCAAACACCAAAGCTGTTGTAAAATCATCTGACCTTCCGACATATCTATCATGTCAGACCCATTTTCAGGTAAACAATTTCGATCTATTAGGTTCGATAAAAGTTTATTTTTTAAATCCGAAACTAACAGGTTTTTTTTTTAAATCCGAAACTAACAGTGCCAGAGTTGACATGTGAAAAGTTCGGTACACTCGGGTTTCTACCACTATCAATTGAAAATGTGAAAACCCGAGTGTACCTAACTAATTTGATATAACGGCCCATCATGTCCATTGCTAATTAACAAGTGATAATAGTTTGATAGAACAATCAACAGGTGATCGAATATTAATTACTCGATACGGCTTCTGTTTATGGCACACGCCAAGGATGATTCAAGGTAAATACCGGCATTAATAGAAAAGTGGAATGTTGTCAAAAGTTAAACATCGTAATCTTTGCAATTTGGTGCGATTTTACAAATTGTATGCATTGTGTTGACCAGCTATCCTACACACGTCTTTGTTCTTTTCCATCATATCATACTCTGTTCACACGATTTGGATTTGACAACAATATCGATAGGTTTGCAATAAATCCGGTGTCAAACCACTATAGGTAGGTAGTTTGACATCTGAACTCAACTAACATTAGATTTGAGCCTAGAATAAATATACATGATAATGCAAATGAATATTCTAATCCAGAATATCGGTGCGTATGCTTTCAATTTACTATTTCTTGCTCAAGAAAAATCACGTGCATGCAGAGATATTGATTTCACTTGCGGAATGTTAAATTTTGTATTTCTCAATTATCTTAATTCAGGACACGGCAGTAAGAGCTTGACATGTGACTTTGAGGCATGGCCATCATTAAAGTATTCTGATCTCTAGCTGTTTTTATTTTCTTTTTTTTGTGGGGGGGGGAAGGGGGGTGACTGTCCTATTGACTTTAACCAAACATATTCTTTCATATAAATTGGTGCCTTTGAGATCATGCGCAAGTATTCATGAAACGGCTTCTGAAAACAAGATATTCTTCAAAACTATGTTTTTCCTGTAGAATATTTGGATTGATTAAAGTATATAAGAGGTCTTGGTGACGCTTGTGTGTTACTCTCAAGAAAAAAAAAAGAAACCTTCTCATAAGTTGCATTGCACAGAGTTACACTTCACATGGAAATTGGAGTTTTAAAATTCTCTATACCAACTTTACCATGAGTAAAGACAGCTTAATTCAATGAGTATAAGAATAATGGAAGGCATACAGAAAACAAAATATGAAGATATGTAGGATTAAACAGATGCATTTGGATTATAACGCAAATTGAGTGTTGAAATTTATATTGCGATTGGTCTTTGTAATTTGCTTTAGACACTGTGACTTGCATAGGGTAAGGACTTTGTATATTTAACACGAAGAAAAAATGATGTACGCTCCTGAGTAATAAATAAAATAGTCAAGCATTAAAATGGTAAATTCAAATGGTAGCTGTTACATCCTTCACCTTTGTTATTTACAAGTAAAACCCAACAGTGCTTTTAATTCACTTGTGCAAGAATCTACACACAATTACATATTTTCAATACAAGTATGTTAACATCATCATTACATTATTTTTATTTTTATCTGAAATCCGGCAAAAGCCAAACAAATTTTTTTTTCTTTTTTTTTGTGACCCACGGTCTCGGTTTCACGAACTGCTTTTCTCTTTTTTAAAAGAAACAGCTTGTTTATTTTTCGGGTGTTTCTAGCAAGAACTCCTACAAGGTGTCGAATGACGATTTCGGCTATTTGACTTATATGTAATTCAAGTCTTGCTGATCATTTTTGCTTATTCAAGTTCTATCTACAAAATGTAGCTGTGCATTATCCAGATTATCCAGATTATAGCACAGTAAGAACAAAAGATATGTCATGTGTTAACTCGATCATATTGTAAATAACAGGTAAATTTTTCTGTCCCCGATACATTTAGACTTTAAACTGAAGATTGAGTTTTCGCCAAAAAAAAAAAGAGTGACGTAGAGATTGGCATTTGGATCCTCATGCTTGGTTTATTTTTACAGTATCAAGCACAAGACATATTTTTTACTTTTCATCAGATAAGATATAAATTAAGACCAACCAATAATAATTAAAACTTATTTACCAGATATAGAAAGAATCACACCACATGTCGAGAACAAAGAAGAGGGCGACGTTATTATTTGTGAGTATATATAATACATGACTGTTTCAATCGACATCAATACTTAGCTTATCTGACTAGCATTACACTCTAATTAATTCAATGTAAAGTAGTTTAAAAAATACACAACTGAACATAATATATCACTAGATAATTGTGTATGGTGGGAGACTCTATGATAACATTTAAATGTCTTTTCGTTATTTGTTTCATGGGGTTGCTGTTTCATTGACATAAACCACACATCTTCTTTTATTAATGATTTATTATTTAGTAGAATTTCTGAGATGACGTTCAGGCGATTTTTCGCAGTTACGAGGACCTAACACCAAATAGTGACTTATAAGTCCTAGACTAGAATACTCAAATAATTTTTTTTAAACTTGAAATAAAGCAGTCATTAATTGAGAAGCACTATAAGTATATTCATTTATTTTTATTTTATATACACATTAATCTTTTTACAATATAGTTGTTCAAGCAATTTAAATCTAATTTCGTGAATTTAATACATAGGAAGGCTGAACGAAACGTCTGCATCAAGGATCGTCTCCCATTCCACTAACAGATAGCAATATAAGTATTGTTCTCTATCAAATTTTAGGAATAACATTCTTTTATTTTTTTTTCTTATTTTCAGCTATAACATTGAAGGAATTTATACTCATTTTCATCATTATAATTCTCTGTCTATTTATTGTATATGGATTGTTGAATAAGTATCGTAATAAACGAAGGAGGGCGTTAACAAGTCCACTTAATGATACTGAAATAGAAACACATACTACCAGACGGGGACACCAAGGAGATGAAGAAAGAATTGAAAGTGTGTATAACGAAATAGACGAATCAGCTATGAATACTTTAATTTCAAGAAATATATTGCGTCACTCGTACTTTGAAATAACAAATAGTGTAAGTAGCACAATGCACACAAAAGTTAGTAGCATCTCAAACAGCCTTTGCTTGTCACGTTTATCCCTCCAATCCCTATTACTAAGACAAACAAGTCTACGAGTACAACGATACAATGAGGAAGAAAGAAATAATGACTTACACATTGCAGTAGGAAGTGAATATTCGGATGGATACCTACGGCCAATGTCAGTTGCACAGCTTCAGTCGATGAATATAATGATTGAACACCAAGGAACCGCGTTACCAAATAATGAAAATGTAATAAGAATACAAAATGATGAATATCTTTACAAGGAATCTTGTTCTGCTGGTACTAGTAGTTCAGTGAGCTATAATACACTAAAGTTGAAAGGTGTTCAAAATCAAACAAAGGGGATTTGTGTCGTAGACAATCCGATTTACAATGAGACAGTGCAACGACATCCCGAATACGCAACATGGTCTTCAAAGAGAAAAACTATATAATTTGTGACACAGGAATAGAAAATGTAGCATTAGTTACCCAGAATAATTTCAGATAATGCACATCAAGGTTTCAAATATATAGTTATATTTCAATCTTTCAGGTTTGATACAACGATCTTCTGTATAAACCGTACACCCAATCGTAAAATAAACAATTATAAGGTTTGGTTGCAGTCATCTTTATCCGTTGATCTGTTGATTTAGTAGTGTTTAACATGTTGATTTTAGTCTCTGATGCATGATTTTTTATTATTAATTGTTTTGGCTTTTAACTAGCTGTCAGTAACTGCGAGTACTCTCAAATCGTACTTTCTTGTTTATTTGACCTGTTGATACTAATTGTAATGCTTTTTTGTTATTTAATGTTATTCAGGGTTATATCTGGTCTATATACCAGCTTTGATAAGTGTTTGGTATTACTATAAATTTTCACTTCGTACTATGAACATCAAATTATTTATTTTGTAAAAATATCTCCTTTCTCTATTGGAACTGTACACGTATACCTAACAACAAAATTATTTTCATTTACCTGTTATTAAATTAATTGCAAATGGCTGATATTTTTGTTCGAGGATATTGTTTTTCTTAAATTGTTTAACATTTCATACCGGTATAACATATTACTTTTATTATTCTTCCCTTAGTTTATTTATTTTGTATTTACATTGTATCATAGGTCAAATTTATTTGTTCAGTGTATGTTCACTGGTGTTCATATGTCCTTTGATTGAGTAAAGCTATTTCAGTTGATATTTTATAGTGTGTCTTTCTATGTTGTGATGTTACACTATTGTTTCAGAAAAAGGGTGAAGGTTTGGTACCATTAAAACGTTTAAACCCGCTGCATTTGTTTGCACCTGTCCTAAGTCAGGAATCTGATGTTCAGTCGTTGTCGTTTGTTGATGTGGTTCATAAGTGTTTCTCGTTTCTCGTTTTTTATATAGATTAGACCGTTGGTTTTCCCGTTTGAATGGTTTTACACTAGTAATTTTTGGAGCCCTTTATAGCTTACTGTTCGATATGAGACAAAGCTCCGTGTTGAAGACCGTACTTTGACCTATAAAGGTTTACTTTTATAAATTTTGACTTGGATGGAGAGTTGTCTCATTGGCACTCATACCACATCTTCTTATATCTAATTAAGGATTTCTTTACACGAAAACGCAAACGTTTAACCCTAACCAAGTATCAACAGCTAAAACTAAAATATCAAAACTTGCAATGTTATTTGTTATGTTTCTTTTTTCACCTAAAATTATCACCGTATATAATACATGTAAAACCTATGCAAATAGAAGACCGTGTTTGCTTTAAACGTTTAAATTCAGCAGACGCCGTGCAAACATAGGAATTTATAATGTTTCAGAACACATGTACACTATGCATAAGCAAAACCGAAACGGATAAAACCGAGAAAACGTTTGGTTTGTATATGTGCAAACGTACAATTAAATATTCTTTCAGTATCAATTTTATCATAATTATAAAGTTATATATCAGTTTGCAAAAAATGGAAACACTCTTCAGCTCTTTAAATTTAAACTTCAATTTTATATAGAAAAATTATGATAAGATGATCTATTCTGGAATTTTAGTGCAGACATTAAAACTGTAATGTCACTGTAACGTACCAGACTCAAGCTGGCAGCCACTTTTAGAAGCCAATTAAGATAGCAGCCATTTTTTTCAAGCAGCCAATTTCAATGATATGTCTAAAAACCAAAAAACTTGATAAGATTCAAACGTTCCAAAAATCTCAAAATCTTAGTTAAATATGATAACACCTCTTTTGACAGCGGAATCCGTTTTATGTACCAATGATACCAGCAGCCACCTCTTTCCGGAGGACACTGTTTGTTTGATAACAAAAATGTACAATTTAAAATCAGCTTTTTCGTTCTTTTTTCTCGTTTTTTTAAATTCATTATGAAAAGGAGGTACAGTCACAATGTAGGAATAGAAAATAAAAAAATCTAAATACTAACTACCATTTTTAATAATTGATTTAAGTAAGTTGTGATGAATCGTTGTTTATATATATTTCCATTGAATTGAACAAGAAAGATGCAATATACGACAGAAAAATACGTACAGGCTGAGGCTTTCCATACACTCCATACATTTCCAGAATTTCAGTTCAAACCATTTTTAATATCTATTTCTCTATATATATGACGGATTGTCATCTTTTGAGATCCACGACAAGACGTGAAAATGTTGAATTCCGCTGTTACATTTAACTAAGATGAAGAGATTTTTGGAACGTTAAAGTCTTATACAGTTTTTTTGGTTTTTAGACATATCATTAAAATAGGTTGATGGAAAAAAAGTGGCTGCTATCTTGATTGGCTGCTAAAGTCATAAGTACACATGTTGAAACTGACATATTGGAACTAATTGTGACCAGCCATGAGATTTTCAGGCTTATGGAGATACCAGGGTCACAATGAGTTTTTTTGCATTTTTTTGAAATATACATACATTTGTAGATTAAAACACCCTGACAAGTTATTTTGCTAGATTCTTAATAACATAATTATTGTCATATTTGTTAGTTTCGATTTTACTGAAAATTTTCATTTTTTTTTTGTCAATTTTTCACATGTATGTTCATCAATTTTAATTGCTATATCACATTGTTTGTTTGGTTTTTTTTTTTTTTTTTTGGGGGGGGGGGGGGGGGGGGGAGGTTGTTAAGTCTTTTTCTTTATCAAAATTTAATTGTAGATTTAATAACAAAAAAATCTGAAGAATCTTAATTCGGTTGTCATAGCAACAATGTACCGGAATCAACATGATAAGGAAAACTGCATCAATGCTAAGAAATTGAATACCAATATATATAATAAACCATCAAGGAGCTGTGAATTATTTAATATGTTTTCTAATGTTCATCTATTATCTTATTGTGAATACATGTTGTACATGTATCCTGACAAAGGGATTAAATCAAAGATCTTTTAATGCAGAGTAAGATGAAAAATCAAACAAGATGATCATAACATTAGAGCATGAAGGTGAAAGGAATTTAAGACAAACTTTCAACAACACATACATCTTGTTTATGTATTCCTAAGACATTCATAGATAAAAAAAAAACAGGAATAAACATGCGACGAGACACTATCGGGGTCCTAATGGGCATGTTTATCTTGCTTGATTTACATTTACCGGTATATGTCCATACATATGTTCATATTTTCCCTTACAATGTGAAACAGTGAGATTTACTCCAAAAATTTGGTGTTCATGCTGCAAGCTGATTCGGGAAAGTTATAATATTCGGTACTTTATTTTTCTAAATAATATCTCGCAATGTTGATATAATTTAAACCATTTCTTATAATCGAAAACATATTAATGATTCAGGAGAAAGTGAATTAGTTCGTAATGAAATCTGAAAGATAAATTTTGTGAATTTAAAACGCGATTCTAAACGGGATTATACCTAAATTATTGAATTTACGTAAAAAATCTACTTGTTTTGTATATCTTAATATAAAATTCAAATTTCCTCAATTCATGAAAAAATGAAACCTTGTTTACTGCATGATATAATTGGACATTCAATAACAGGTGCCCCGATTACGTTACGTGACTTTACATCGACATTTTCTCATTATGACGTTTACCGCCATTAGCCTGGAAATGTCATGGCAGGTCACATATAGCCGTTTTACTCATAGTCTTCGTCTAAATTAAATATGAACTAAGACCTTAAACTATTATCAACATTCACATCTATATCATTTTGTTAGGTCCTTCACGATGGCTCGTAAGTGTGTGTGTGTGTGTGTAGTCACATTTTAACGACAAGCTTTTTTTTTAAAACCAGGCTATTTTTGCGTAAAAAATCATCAAGTTTGATGCCCCACTATAATGCAAATGTGTAATGCAAAATTGAAAAATGCAAATTTGACAGATTATTTACATTGTATGTATCGTTAACTTCTGAAGGATGTCATGTGATAGATATTTCATGGGACAAAGTGGTCTTATCTTATCATACCCCTTACCTTTGATGCTTAATGGTTACATTTTCTTAACTTACTGATATTAATGCATTACAAAATCATTAAATCAATATAGCAACTTATGAGCGTGTTTATAGTCCACACTGACTTGTGTTTTATAGATGTTGCTGATCAGTGTTATATTTTAAGATTTGACCTGTCAGTCAATTCACGAGTGTCATTTAGTATATCGAGAAAAATGATCGTGAAAGAATAACTAACGGTGGTCCAGAATTGCAATCGGATCGTGAATGTAATTCTACTTCAAAATCTGTGAAAAATCTGCTGTATTTTCAAAAGGTGGAACAAATCAGAAAATAAAAATTATGTCTGTCAAAATGACACAGCTTCCTTAATAATACTGTGCACTAAGTTAAAGAAAAAATGCAGTACTTTTTAAGAAAACACAAAAGGCGACACACAATCCTATGAGAACCAATAAGAAAAAAAATCACGTTTTGTATATTTAATGGTCACATTCCAATAAATCATGATATATTTTCAACTTAATATCTATTGTGTCAGATAGTCCAGTAAAATAAAAGTATGTTATTACTTGAAAAATTTCATATTATTTTAAAAAGGTATAACTTTGTTGATTTTTGATCAAAATTGGTCGTGAAAGATCATTCAACGCATTATTTTGATCGTGAAAGACAAGGCGTGACCAGAATTAATGATCAGAAAACAACTTCTCTTAAGTGCCATGTAAATATAAATATTTTCAATTGCCTCAAATTTAATCTGGTGCGCACAAGTTTGAAAAATCTTGCACACGACTTTGAAACTCGTGCGCACAACTTTGAATCTCAAACGCACGACTTTCAATCTCGTGCGCACGACTTTTGATATCGCACAACTTTCAAAAACTGATGCGCATGACTTGCAAACTGATGCACACGAATTTCAAACTGATGCGCACAACTTTCAAACTGGTGCTCACGACTTTCAAACTGGTGCGCACCAATTTCAATCGTGCGCACCAGTTTTTGAAAGTCATGCGCACCATTTTTGAATGTCGTGAGCACGAGTTTGAAGGTCGTGCGCACCATTTTGAATGTCGTGCGCACCAGTTTGAAAGTCATGCGCACAAGTTTTAAAGTCATGCGCAAAAGATTGAAAGTCGTGCGCACGAGTTTCAAAGTCGTTTGTACGATTTTTCAAACTAGTACACAGCAGATTTAATCTCCGTCAAACAAAAATATTTATATTTACATGACACATAAGGGGCTCCATTATTATGCTGTACTATACTGACTGTATTATCAACTACAAAAACGTTTTTGGTGGCGTCTTTGTTTGATTTGCTTGTAAGTGTGTTTGAACGTTAAATTCAGTTGTGTTGTATGTCTGCCACGTAGTTTTACATAGTTTTGGCTGCTAGATCCAAGATATGTCCACGTTTACCAATTATGTCTGTTTGGGTTGCTCACCCAATTTGGCAATATTACGGAACATTAAACAACTGTCACACAAGTGGGCGTATTATCAAGCTAGAAAAACCAGATTTAACTCACCATTTTTTAGGAAAATGCCTGTTCCAATTTATGATTATGACAGTTGTTTTCCTGCGGGTTTTTTAAACAATGTTTTTTTTCTTCTAATTTATACAAAAATCAATAAGGATCTTCGTTTTATAGATATGACTGTGTATATGTATATTAATAGAAATCAGATGAGACAATCTTAACTTTCCAAACGACATAAAACTTATGCAGGACGGACAGACGGACTTAAATTGTTACAAGAAACTAGTCTGTGTGGTATTATCAACTAATCAGATCCAATGACATTAATATCATAGTCCTATTCACAAACAAATGTGAAGCGGAATAAGTCATGCAAAATCCAATCTTTTGTTATACCAATTACAAATATAAATTAACATTTTTTAAAGAAAGATATGATTGTTTTCGTGGATGTTTGCAATAACGAATAAGCAGCAACAGATCTTACACGATCACCAAAATGCGGTACCCGATCTTTCACGATCCGAAATATCAATTGTTTACAAATATTACCATTTTTGCAAAGTTTCTGATTAAATTAATTCAAAATAACTTTAAGAACTATTTAAAACAATAATATTAAACGAAATGTTTTAGAAAAGTAGTTTATGAATTAACAATTTGAAGAAAAAAAATCATGTTTGTTTACATTTTTATTTCTCTGAAATTTCGATGAGAATCTGCCTTTTGTAGTTTTGTATAAACGGTGTACTTTTAAGCCTTGATTTTTATTTTTTCCAATATTTGTCATTATTATTAAATTAGATTATCTACTGACATTGTATGTGTCTTCTCGATTAGATTTCCTTCGCGATTCTATAGGTATAGAACCACTAATTCAGGCCTAGTCGAAAAGAACATACAAGAAAGTAGTACATATTTTAAACAAAATAGTTCCTACGCATAGCTGTATCTTTGTCAATAGGTGAAATGTTTGTTTTGGTATCAAATGATCAAATTCAAAATTGGGGACTTGGGATCACTGTAGAACCCTTGTTGAAAGTTTCTATTGAATAATAAAGAAGTATATGAAATTTTAAATAGGAGGGCACATTTGCCCTGTTGTTCAGATCAGAAGTACCTGTTTGTGTACTATCAAACTTCCGGGAACCAGTACGCTCTAGTATGCAATTAAAGGTATGTTATATTTTTCAGCACAAGTCAGGATAATGTATAGTTTTGACATCAAATAACTGCCACTTTATTTGAACTTAAGACAAAATAGCCATTAATGCTTGAAATTGCAGAATTTAACATAGAAAGCAATGGGTGCTATGAATTAGTGGTTTTATACCTTACCAGATCTTTCACGATCCAATCGCAATACTTGACCACCGTTACTTATTCTTTAACGATAATTTTTTCTCGATAAACCGAATGACAGCCGAGCAATTGAACACAATTAAAAAATATAAACAGATACTTACAATGTACATATTTTCATGCATTAAGTTATTCTTATTATCATATGTAATATTTAATCTTATTTATTCCATATGCATAAAGATATCTGTTATTTTGCTAATACATAACACCAAATAAAGAAAATAAAATACCAATGACTACGATTTTGTGCATACAAAGAATTTTTTATTTAGCCGTTCGAGCTGAGCATACATATATGAAGTAAATGTTTAGAAAAAGATCGCTCTAGATTTTGAATGAAAGTAAAAAATTGGAAGCAGCAATGCTTTTCATTTAAATAAAAGTAAATAATGTTTTTTTATATTATTAGTATGACTGTTTAAACAAATACAGAATATTTTTTTATTGCTTTTCAGAATTTTAACAAGTAAGTCTTATAAGAGGAGATACCACTAGATAATTCAGAATTATATTTTTTTTTATAATTTGTTTTAAAGCAAACAGAAGAGGACGATGTCTCCATTTTTTCTTATCACTTGGCGTTCGTCGTCCGTTGTTGGCCGTTAACTTTTACAAAAATCTTCTTCTCTGAAACTACTAGACCAAATATAACCAAACTGTCCACAATCATCATTTGGATATCTAGTTTAAGGAATTTGTCCGATGACCCCGCCTTCCAACCAACATGACCAATATGTCTAGGGGTGAGTGCAAGTTTGGCTTCTTTCTTGAAAACCGCTATAAATAGACACAATCTGACAGACCAGACTCAAGCTAGCGACCAATTCTAGCGACCACTAACGAACACAACGAGATTCAACTTGTTAAAGAATCATAATGTGGTATATGGGAAAACCACAAAACCACATTATAAAATAACGTTCTCTTTAAAAGGAAATCTAGCTACCAGTACGGTATATATTGTTTAAAAAAAATATTTCAGTGGGCTCTGCTCTGATTTATTACCTTTCATTTGAGCTATGTCCGGTAGCGAACTTTGCCGTACAGAGTTGGTGAGGCTTGCCGAAAGAGTGTACGGTGGAAACGTAAAAAAAAATCGGAGCCCACTTAAATATTGTTTTGGAGGCAAGAACCTTCTGGGAATTGAAGGGGTTCAAAATTGATGTTAATCTTTTTTTTTACATGTCCATAGAGACCCATAAACTTTAACTCAAGTTATTGTTTGGGAACCAAATGTCTTCGGACGACGACATCGCCATACCATTATAACATTATTTTCGCGGTCGTATAAACACTTATATGGATCTTGATCAGTTGTTTTCTTTATCCAAAAGCTCGACAATACTACAATATACCTTTTCCTTTGCAATGGCCACAGGAGACTGTCCAGAGGTATCGTTTATGCTGATTTTTGCACCGTTATGAAGCAATATCTTTACTATTTAAATACTACCGTTATAGCCCATTTTATAAGAGGATTTTCACCAAGAACGTCTACTGAATTTAAAACAGCTTTTTTCTCAATCAGTGCGTTTACAACATGCGCAAACTTCTTAGTTTTTGAAATAATCGAAGCACTGTGGTCAATTAACAAATTTACTATATAGATATAAGAAGATGTGGTATGAGTGCCAATGAGACAACTCTCCATCCAAGTCATAATTTGTAAAAGTAAACCATTATAGGTCAAAGTACGGCCTTCAACACGGAGCCTTGGCTCACACCGAACAGCAAGCTATAAATGGCCCAAAAATGACTAGTGTAAAGCCATTCAAACAGGAAAACCAACGGTCTAATCTATATAAAACACGAGAAACGAGAAACACTTATGAACCACATCAACAAACGACAACCACTGAACAACAGGTTCCTGCCTTAGGGCAGGTGCAAACAAATGCAGCGGGTTTTAAACGTTTTAAATATGTTCATTTTCCTGTGTACATGCAACATAAAGAGGTATCACGCCTGTTTTTCTCGATTGTATTTACAGTAGAATGGCATTTTTTTTTATCAAAATGCTGACTATTTCTATACTCTCTTTCTAGCAGGCTGCATGCAGACAAAGCAGAAAAAACAGGTTTTCCCAAGAACAAAATAACCTTATTTTTGCCCCCTCCTTTTGCACCAGGCAACAAAAGTTAAAACATGTAGTTGGTGTCTTAATGGACGTCCTTTTATCTTTTTTACTTACATTTTAAATTTTGTTATTAGGTGATGCTTGATACAACCACCGACGATGTTCCTGCATTTCGACAGCCACATGAATATGTGTCGGGCTTTAACTTATTATTGTTGAATCTCAATCCCCTCTTTTAAACTCAATCACAGGATTAAAAAGGTACTCGTATACTAAAGGACGCACAATATATAAAAAAAACCAATACAGGAGAACCAACGAAATATGCAAATAAAGGTATAATAGATAGCAAAAGGTAACTAATACACACATTTTAAACCATTATATGCCATGTCAAAGAATTTTGCAGTTTCTAAAAGCATGCTGAAAGTACACAGCCTGTGGGTTTGAAATCACGCTACCATTCACTTTTTTATTGATTACTTAACTTGATAAAGAATTTCAAACAGGAATGTGATAGTGCATTTTGAAGAAAGACTTTGTTCAATACCCAGTACAATTTGTGCAGCATTTAAAACAAAACATTCAGTATTGCTTTAGACAATAAGTTAGCGTTATGTTAACCTATTTTTTTCTACATAAATACTGGTATCAGAAAATTAAAAGTGACCGAAAAACTAACTATGATTACATGACGATTGTATAACCTATACACATGTACATACGTCTATTAAGTAAATGCGAGATATTTGAAGTATTACTACATTAGAACTGAATGAGTTATGAGTTCATGTAATACAACATATTTAATAACATAATGCATCAAAATTAGACTACATTTATAATGCTTTAGACACAGCGACGATTTCAAATGCTGGCGGTCAGACTGCAGGTAAGCTGCTACATTTGTTTAAATTTATCGCACCGCGGGTAAATAAGTGAAATTGTGATTAGTTTAACGCCGTCACGTGATTTTACTAACCCCTTTATGGATCTGTATGGTGCAAGTAACAAACCATATAACTTATATCGTGATTTAATTCACGATTGTTTAAGCAAACGAACCTTAAACTAGTCTCATAGAAATGCACTTTTTATCGGAAAACACATTTTTGCACGCAAAAAAAAAAGAGATGTCGTATGATATAAGGCCTACATGTATGTCTTGCTGCTTAAGTCGTGTTTATGAATGCAGATTTCCTCAAGTTTCAAAGAAAGATACATCGTTTGTCTGTTATACAGCTAAATGTTTAGTTGAATTGTGGGTTCCTTACTTTTAGCCTTTTAAATTAATGTCTCCCAGAGAGGCATTTTCCATCGGTAAAACTTAGTCTTTTATGATAAGTAGCAGGCAGCAATGGTTTGTACTAAACTGTTCAAAAAACGAGACAAAATCACATGTCAGGGCTTCAAAGTAAAACTTCCTAAATAAAGCATAGGCCAACTCCAACGAGAAATTGTAAAACTGATTCGCAGCATCGATTGTATCAATGAAAACAGACAGACAGATACATGTGCATTGTGTATATAGGCATTTTTTTTTATATGAACAGTCAACTATGATAACATAACATCCGTATCGAATACGTATACCCTCTATGAATTTTACCATATCATGAAATAAAAAATACAAACAGACTGATATATAGTTTTTTTTTTTTTTTTTTTTTTTTGTACATTATAATTTTATATCTATGAATTTCACAACATTATAAATAAAGAAAAACAAATATATATGTATATGATTTCCAGGAAATGGTAGGAGTAATGTTGATCTCTACATGGCCTGTATTGCAGCTGGAGGCGTTTTAATTGTCATCTGTGATAATATACTCGTGAAGAACAGAGAAACAGTTTGTAGACGAAAACCGCCACCATTGCCATGGAAAATGCAATTAGGAAGAGAAAGGGACAAACATTAAGTTTTGAAAAAGTAAATGTGAAAGATAAAAAAGAAAGCATGTGTGCTGATATAAATGAGAAATACATGATTAATTTCGACGGGGAGTAGTTAATAACGTTGCAAGATATATTTTGTCAATTACAAGACACCTTCTAATGCGTCTGTGTGTAGGTTAGGGGGTTAGATTTTAATTTGCTTCTAATATTTATTTTACTAATTGATTGAATGAATAAAATTTTAACATTATCCAATATAGATAATAATCTAATAAAAATCTTGACACACTATTAAACTAGAACTGTATAAAATTAGGTTTCCATCGAAAGCAAGATGGTTTTCATATTTGCTTTTTATGATGTGACACTCTGCAAAATCCATAACCTTGGTTCAAGTTAGTTCTAATGACTACCGCGCTGTCCTTAAATCTTTTTCTTTAAATCATCAACAAAATCTAGCATCGTCATGATATATATAGCACGCCTTTTACGAATTAACGTATTTAATTCACGAAAAGCGTAGCTTTGAGTGGATTAAGTATGTTAATGAGTAAGACGTGGCTATATATGATACGTAACATTATTGGGCGATGAAACATGTCAGGGGGTAAACTTAACTGTACTTTTCATGAATTAAATATGTCAATCAAATAGTGGCGCTTTCTATGACAAAATGTCTCTAATTTTCAGAAAATAACTCATGGATTGGACTTTTTAGATTTGATTTGATTTAATGATAGATGTACATGTATATGAATTGTTGCCGTAATACTTTCATAATAGTTTAAAGACCAGAGAGCGATTTATGCGTTATTGAAGTGCCCCCCTCCCCGGACGAAAATTCTTGAGGGGAAAGATGCAAAATATTGTTAGATGTAAACCATGCTGCTGCTTTCAAAACCAATAGGACGTGTAGTTTTAGAAGAGGTAAACGAAGGAAACTTTATAAAACTTATTATGAAGGTATTCTGCCTTTCCCAACACCATGAAAATACAAAATATTCCACTTGCATGTCAAAATTGTAGCAATTTACGCTTTATTGTAAACAATTTGTATATAATTAGAGTAGTATATTCATTTTGTTCGATTTTATGTGAAATTTGGTAAATGTGAATTATTGTAAATAGATCATGGTCTACATGGTCCAATAAATTAAAGAGATAGTATATATTTTTTTTTTTATAAATTCCGAACATTAAACCTGTACAAAAATTAATGTAAACTAATTCAGTTTTTAAAATACACTTAATTATGCTTGCAAACTATGGAGGGTCGGTTTGGGTCATTATGAAAGTCCTTCTTTATGTAAACACTAATGCGAATCTACAATTCTAAATTGTGAGGGTATGATAAGGTCAGTTAACAGAAAATCAATAAGTTTTATAAAACTATCCAAAAGCATCTTCAAATAGTCTGTCAGACTAATACTTCAGTATTCATATCTTTTAAATTTTGTCTTGAATATTTGCATCTTGGTTTCACACTTCTTCAATATACTGCAAAACTGCCTACACTTCCAAAATAGCTTTATTTTGAGGTTTTGTCATAAATATTTAGATATGACCAACAGCTTTATCCAAAAGGGTATTTTGTTACGACATATATTTTATACAGATGTTAATTTGTGTTAAATATTTTTTGCGTAAGGTTGTTGCTTATGTCTATTTTGTTCAAAATACTATATGTATGTGTAAAATGGTAATTTTGGCCAAACATGTCAATTTTAACAAGTTTATGTCACGACCAAAGTGTGCAGACTATATTAACCTGTTCATTTATCTATATCATTATCTTAATTTTGAAAGGACTGAGTAATGAAACAGATCTTACCGTATTTAGCAATGCAACCCGTCACATGATCACACCTGTGTTGAGATTAGGAGAAATTAGAAAAATTAGGTTATTTTTAATTTTTTGGGATTTGTACAATGAATATCAAATTTCTATGTATTACAGAAGCACATCTCAATGACGCAGCACTCTATCATGAAGAAACCTAGACATTTAAATCAATATTCTGTCTTCAGTAATTGACAAAAACATTATTTAATATGTTGGTCGACAATTTTTCCCGAGCTAATACACGTTGTAAATGAATTATATAGCAACTATAACACAGGTTTTGTCTTCAACACCAAATTTTCTAAATAAAAAAAAGCATTAAGATATAACTTCTTCTATTAAACTACTGATTAACACGAACATATGGATTTCTAACACTAGACATCGGCCCCCTACAGTATCGGAACGGTACTTATTTATCCCATAATAAGCAATTGTGCTTTTCATGAACAGCTTTACACACATCGGTCAGTTGTTTCATATGTGTATGCTTGCTTCAATGTATTTTGTCACGTTTTTACCCTGAACTATCATGTTAATGAGGTATAATGTATCCAGCGATTATATATAGTTTAAAGTATATTTGTTTTACTACGTGCATACAGGTAACCAGAGGTACTGCTCAGAAACGATAAAATCACCTTTTGTATTCTGTTATACCTACAAAGTTTTTACGTCACTCTTGCACGCAGACAGACATTTAAGCTTTATTTTTTAATAAATTTCTGGTAATGGGCAACACTAACTAATATCATGCATCATTGATAGCATTCAAGAAACATGTTGAGAAATCAGAACGTTCTCGATTAGTTTCGACTTTCCATATTTGGCTCTGTATTGTTGATCTTGACCTTGTAGATAATCTTGACGCTTTCTTTGGAATATAAGTCACCTTACAGGTAAACTGAATTTGGGAGAAGTACACACAAATAAGGGATGAATAATATAATATTTCTACGATTTTAGTTCTTCTGTAATTATAATCTTATTACCTTTGTGTGGTGGTGTTACATCTGCATGTTTCTGCACATTTTCTACCGAAGTATACATCCTTGCATTGTTCACACTTTTCCCCTTTCGAAAAAGTGCCAATCGGACATTCTGAAAGACATTTGTGGAGTTTTAGAAGTTATATTGGATGTAAATAAGTGTTTTTCGTTTAATTTATTATTTTAGTAAGAATGAAATGTTTAAGCAATTTGCGCTTCCATTTTAGACTGTCATCATAAAAGACAAATACATATCCGTTTAATAGGAGACATTTGGTTTCAAATCTTCCAATGCATCATATTTCCTATTAAAACCACACTTTTAATAAAGTATGTATTACTTTTATGACATTTCTAGCAGAGAATAAACCTGTTTTATAACGGTGCAGTAAATCAAAATTGTACAAGGGAACAAAAATTAAACAGG
The DNA here is from genome assembly GCF_021869535.1 of Mytilus californianus. Lineage (NCBI taxonomy): Eukaryota > Metazoa > Mollusca > Bivalvia > Mytilida > Mytilidae > Mytilus > Mytilus californianus. The sequence continues at coordinate 54,532 of NW_026262737.1, forward strand.
ATTTGAAAACCAAAATCGACAAGAGGAAAAATAATATATAAAACAATGTACAAAAGAAACATCAACAGCATAACGATAAAACCGTCTTTAGGTGAATAAACCACAAATAGAAAGTCTTACAAATGTCTAGTATTAAATTGTACGTATTATTGCTGCAGCGACCATAATAACACACTTACGTTCCTAATTTGGATTGTAACTATTAGTAGAGGTGCATGATACATTCATATAACACGACAATCATTTGTATTGAATGGTAATATATCGTCAAAATCCTACATTTTTCCAAAGTAGTTCATTAATTACGAACCATCAATCATTGAAGAAAAGGGTTAACTGCGTAAAAATCATTAACCACTTCGGCTATTGATGCTTTCGATTTTGTTTTATCAATAAGACTTTCTCCACGTATAGAAATACAATTTTAATGAATTTTTGTCTCCAAATCAGAATTATATAGTTTTCTCTGTAATGCAATCTAATCTTACCAACACATTTTCCATTCCTCTGGTAAAAATTGTTGCAACAAGACGTCCCGGTGACTGATACAAATCTGTCGCCAACAAACCTTTAAGTTAATAAAGAGTGATTGTTATTTCTGTTCTTGTCGAATATCTGCATTTGTATATTAATTTCATACCAATTTACATTATTTAAACCAATCGAGGTAATCTTTATATATTAGCCGTTATAATAGGTAATATTATTATTGTTATATAAGACGTACGAATTCGTATAAAAAAAACTAATATGGTTTTTTTACTTTTCCAAAAAACAAATTTTGTCTCAAAATGTCCAACTTAAATATTGGTATTATTGCCATAGATATTGGCTAAAAAAGAAAATCCTGCTATCATCAACATTAATATCGGTATAATCTGGATTAATCTTGAAAATTTCGGCTTGAAACTTGATGCTATCAACTTAAACATGTTAAATAATGACAAATATTAATCTCGATTTTAAGGTGGTGAGGACATAACAACTCCCACTCTCATCTCCAGGACAACTCATTATTATAACAAACAAGAATTTTCATGATGGGTTGATACAGAAAAACTTAGTCCACACCAGGTGGCCAAAAGGACTAGGTGGGTTACCTGACGTAAGGCCAACACCTAGAATCAAACATTGGAGGTCTGGTATGACTACTCCTTAACTTTAATTCGTAAATATTCTCCTCGACAATATGTTTGTCCACATTAGATGCAAATATTGGACAGCGACAAAATGTTTGTTTTCCTAAAACGTCAAAGTATGCACAACCAACGTAGCCTTCAACATAGGTCAAAAGTTGGGACCTAGCATAATTACCCTGAAGATTGATAACAAAACAAAAAACAAGATCAAACACGATAGACAACTTCCAACGACAACAACTGAATTACACCCAAGGCACAGGTAATGTTTGCGAGCGCTCACCTTAATTTTGGACATTTTTCTCTACTTTTATCGTCTTGATATATAATTAGACAATTTTAAAGATATAAGGAAGGTGATATTGAATTAAAAACAGCTGGTCAGCAACATAACAAAGATCAGTAAGAATCAAAAACATCTGATGACTATTTGAGATATTGAAATTCAGTCTATTTGAAACACAGCTCGGTTTGCTTAATTTTGGTAGATGGAACAAAGTGCATGCTTAAAGTGATTTCAAACATTCGACTGAAAGAAAATATGTTTGACTAAGACCTTTGTGTGCATATTAATTTTCTAATCTACAACATGTCATTTGGTTAGCTATTTCATTAAAATCCAGTAAAATTCACATTAACAACACAGTTTTGATTTAGAAGACAAACCGACATGGTTAGAAAATAAAATATATAAAATATGACTCCCACACACTTCTGGCGTAACCGCCTTTGGAGCTGACCAGAGCAACTATGATTGCTTTAAACTTTTTCACGAAAGTATGGTTTTGTTGTACTGAGTCTTGTACGTTGCCATTCATATTGCATAGATAAATGATTGGATTTTTGCCCTTAGCATATCCTAAATATATATTATTATGTCGTATTGGAAACCATCAGCTATTTTTCTTACTAACTAGCGAATGATGTTACGTCCTGTTGTATTTTTGGGTCGTATCGGGATGATGCTGCAAAGAACAATAGACTTTCATCAGCAAATATTCGAATGGAAGTGAGATGTTGTACCCTATATCGTTACCAAAAACGTAAGAGGCATCTACCAGGACCTTCTGTTGACTTGTCGTAGGTCATTCCTTCACCCATCCAGTGATTTTACCTTTTATTCTAGAATGATATAGGTTCTTTAGTAGTCTTGTATGTGGCACAATGTCAAATGCCTTGTTAAAGTTTTCACGGGACAGTTGTTTAAACTTTCTTATGTCTCCTTCTTTTAATAGAATCTGCCAGTATTTTTGAACGGCTTCAGCTTTTCAATGTTCTTTAGGTATGGAGTTATCTAATTGGCTGTTTCTTTTTGTATCTTGCATGATATTGAATACGAGCCATTTGCTTTCCTTGGGTTAACATATTTTAGTTCTGTTACCACCCCTTGTTTGCTCATTTTGATGTTGTTAATGGCTAATGGTATTTACTTCCAGAGATCTGGTAAAACATTCATATGTTTCTCTTTAAAAACCGATACATACTTTATTTTGGACTTTCTTTTTGCAACTCTACAGGCTTACGCCATTGACAATGTTTGTTGACACCCTGCTGCTATCTCACTTAACTGAGGTTATGTATGACCAAAATCTTTTGCATAAATACTCCTTCTTTGATAGTTGATTTTTTGTTAATGTTGGTTATATCATTCTTTAAGTTAAGTAAATTTGTACTTCTTGTGTTTTACTTATATTGTTGTTTTAACTTGCTCTTTCAGATATCTGAAGTGTGGAAGTTTTTTTTGTGTCTTTTCACTTCTTGCTTACCCCTAGCATCCACCTTATACGCCTTCTGCCATATTTAGTCATCCAAGGTATATATTCCATTTACTACTGAGTGTTTTTAATGATATGTGCTCATTTATAAGCGTTGTTCAAATGGATTTTAATAAAAATATTATGTTTTACATATTGTTATTATGTTAAATTCAATTTTAATTCAATTTCAAAACTGTCAACTTTTTACTCTAAAGTTAAGGGCATTTAATTTTAAGAACAAATCATAATATAGAACGTTTTAAACATATTCTCAAATCCTAATGCGTTGCATATCATTTTCAAAGAGAGTTTATATTTCTGTTACATTTTATCATTTCCTTACAGTTGTCTTCATGGGTACATCTTATAGAGATCGACATTCACAAAATATGCATGCGTCTTTTTATTTCTCCCTTAGATATACTTTAGACATTCTTTTTTCAACAAAATAACACTGCGTAGTAACCCCCTAAAAGTAATCTCAGCATGGTAAAATATAGATATAATACAAATTACATTATCAGTTTCGTAAAATCAGGTTCATTTGTCAAAACAATTATTAATCGATGTTTCGATCGAATCTCAATATATATAATAAAAAAGGGGGCGTTGTATACTTTTAATAAACCTATGTTTGTAAGCACTTAATACTGATGGGAATTTATATAAATATTTGCAATAAATGACAGGAAGAACTTAATATATAATCTTCATATTTATAAATAGGTTTCATTTATTTCCTTATGTCCATCAAGTGAAACACGTATTATTCATCGAATAGATTTTGTTCTTAAAAATATGGAATGGATATTCCTTATAAGTGGTTTAATTAGTTGTAGTGCTTTACAAGTAAGCAGTCTTCCACCTGGAGTTTGTGAAAAGGTGTACCAAAGGTATATTATTAGTTAAATGGTGTGTTAGTGACCTAATACGAGATATACGGGATCAGTAAATTCCATATGGGACGACAGCGCAACATAGTTCTTGTGTATCTATGATCATGATGATATGACATCTTTTTGTTTATAGTCATTATGTTGAAATTTCCTCTTTCTTATGTAGGGAAAAAACACATTCCATTTCAAATTAATAAAAAAAGTCACACTATGTAGAAAACACCAACTTTAAGTTTTCTGTTCAGTATTGACCTGTTGAATGATAATCATGAAAACCAAGATGTCTGACCTACAAATACACAAAACTCAGTAATTATAAATGAAGAGAAATACAGCAATAAAATGGCTATTTCATCATGCTTATGTGCATTTTGATAAACTTTCATATGAATATTTAAAATTGTAAGTACTCTTATTTCAGTGCTTTGTGTCTATGGTTTCATATTAGTTGTTTTTGTGCCTTGTTGCAGTCTTTTGAGTTAAGCCAACTGCAACAAATGTGTACAGTTTGTTCAAATGTTGTGCTGTTATTAAAACCACTGTCCCAGGTTAGGGGTGGGTTGGGTGCTCACATAATGTTTATTTTATTAGTTGATATATGCTTTGAATTAGCTGTCAGTAACTGTGAGTACTAATAGATATGTATGTTGAGTCTTTTTGTTAAAGGGAAAGAATAAATTTCCAGCCACATCCGGTCTGTGTTTTTGGTAGCTGTTTTTCTGCTTTGTTGCATTCTAATGAGTTAATCAAATTGAGAATGAAAACGGGAATGTATCAAAATAACCTGACCCAAGAGCAGAAAAAACCCTTTTCAACTGATTTTATAGTTTTTATATTGAACTGACACTTACACCACTGTCCTTAATTAGAGGAAGATTTTGCGCCAGCAAACATGTTAAACCATGCCACAATTTGTAAGTGTCTGTCCCAAGTCAGGGCCTGTTATTCAGTGGTTGTCAATTGTTGCTTTATATAATATTTATTTTTAGCTCACCTTTCCGTTCCGAAGGAACTGTGAGCTTTTGCCATCACTTGACGGCGTCTGTCGTCGTCCGTCCTCGTCCGTCTGGTGTAAACTATTTCAAACGTCTTCTTCTCAAAAAACTACTGAACCAATTTCCACCAAACTTAAGCTGAATGATGCTTAGGGTATCCAGAATAAAGGTTATGTTTTATTTACTGTTTCGTCAAATAACATGGCCGCAATGGCTAAAAATAGAACATAGGGGTAAAATGCAGTTTTTGGCTTATATCTCCAAAACCGAAGCATTTAGAGAAAATCTGACATGGGGTTAAAGTGTTCATAATGTGAAGTTTTATCAGCCCTGAAATTTTCAGTTGAATCTGATAACACATTGTTGGGTTGCTACCACTTAATTGGTAATTTTAAGGAAATTTTGAAGATTTTGGTTATTATCTTGAATATTAATAATGATAAAGATAAACTGTAAACAGCAAATGTTCAGCAAAGTAAGATCTAAAAAAAAAAAGAAGTTTTAAGCCATTCATTAATATATATTGAAAAGCAAAAATAATCATTGATGAAAGATTTAAGTAAAAAATTACACGTGAGCGATTCAGGCTCTTGAGAGCCTCTTGTTTGTTTATTGTTTTGTGCAAAAATCGGGCAATTAGCTTTCGCCTTTGTGGTGTCTCCCCCAAGCATGTTTAGCACGGATAGACGCCATGCCCTTTGTGAATTGTTTTACATTTGATATTTCATGGCCTTTTATAGATTACTATGTGGTATAGAGTTTGTTCATTGTCGAAGGCTGTACAGTGAACTTTTTTTGTTAAATTTAATGTCATTTGATCTCTATTGGAGAGAAGTCTTATTGGCAATCATACCGCTTCTTATTTTTATATCAACCCTGCCTTAATTTTGCCTGTCTAAAAATCAGGAGCCTGTACATAGTTCAGTGGTTGATGTTGGTTCACGTCCGTCAATTTTTGATTTTTTATAACTTTTTTTTTTTTATAAATTAGTCTGGTATATTTGAAGTTTGGATTGATGTTTTGTTCCAAATTTTGTTTGTGGTGTCTTTTATAGATGACTATATCATGTATAGGGTATGGGTTTTCTCATTATTTACAGGTCATTATTGGCTTCTAATAAGTAATTGCATTGCTTACATCCACTTAATTGAACTCTGGTGTATAGTTTTCTCATTTATCATACCACATCTTATTGTCATAATAATCATTATTCAAGGGCAATAACTTTTATACAAATGGACTTACCATTTGGGCTTTGTTGACGTCTGTAAATCTATTTTTGTTAATAATTTCTTTTGTTTATAGTTTCCCTTTATCTTGAATGTTCTTGCCCTACACATAAAAGGGTAAACATAATCATTTAATGGCAATAACTAATATTACTTAATTCAAGTAGGCAACTGACAATTTTGGATTATTTGTATCTTGTCTTGCTCATCATTTTTGCTGTTTAATATTATCAATATTATATGAAAATGAGGTCACAGTAATATTAACCTTGGCAGACAGACATCTTCTTATTTTTATATGACACCTTGCAGTCATTTCATACAACAACAAGTAGACATATGCTTATAATATCTGATAAAATGAAAAAAAACAAGAAAACTTAGCATTGACCAAAGAACCATAAAAAGCGGTCATGGTTATATGAATTTGCCAGACAGACATGCAAACCTTACAATCGTTACATCCGCCAAATATAATTTACCTGCTGCTTAAAGCATATGATAAACTGACAAAACAATGCAAACTTTTCATTGACCAATGAACCATGAAAATGAGGTCAAGGTCATATAAAACATGCCAGACAGACATGTGCATCTTACAATCATTTCATTCACCAAATATAGGGGCCTTTTTGCTTACAGTATCTGAAAAATAGACCAAACCACAAAAACTTAACATTGTCCAATGTACTACGAAAATAAAGTCAAAGTAAGATGAAACTTCTCAGTCAGACATATGCACCTTACAATCATTCCATACACCAAATATAGTTGACCTATTGCTAATTTGAAAATAAGAAAATAGTTAAAACTGACCAAAAACAAAAAAATAACATTGAGCAATGAACCATAAAAATGAGGTTAAGGTCGAATAAAACATGCCAGAATAACATGTACATCCTTAAACATTTTCATACACCAAATAAACTTGACATGGTGCATACAGTACTAGAAAAACAGACCAAAACACAAAAACTTAACAATAACCACTGAACCATGAAAATGAGGTCCAGGTCACATAACACTTGCCAGTTGGACATGCACACCTTACAATCATTTCATACACTAAAGTAAATATAGTAGACCTATTGCTTATAGTATCTGAGATATGGACGTCACCACAAAAGCTTAACCTTGTTCACTGAAATAAGGTCAAGCCTAGTGAAAACTGTCTGACGAACATGAGGACCTTGCAAGGTACGCACATACAAAATATAGTTATCCTAATACTCATTATAAGAGAGAAATTAAGCATACTAAAAATCTTAACTTTTTTTCCAAGTAGTCACTGAACCATGAAATGAGGTCAAGGACAATGAACATATAACAAACGGAAACTTCATAACATAAGGCATTTATATAAGTATGAATGGTCCAGGTCTTCTACCTTCTAAATATTAAGCTTTTAAGAAGTAAGTTAACACTTTTAAAATCATGTTAATGCACAACTGTTAACCAACATTAAAACATGAGAATTAAAAATTCCATTGTTTGTAATATGTGAATTATTTCTTTTAATATACATTGTCCTACAGTAAAGTAAAGGACATGGACATTTTTACCTAGGAATAGTGATGTCATGGACTAGGAAAATTAGTCTGGGGACATAAATTACTGGCATCAGACTAAATATACTAGTAAATTATGTATCCATGGACTTATTAAACTAGTTATATTTGTCTGACCAGACAATTTTTACCAGGACTAATTTATCTCTTACACTAGTTCTCAGAGAGACATGTCACCTTACCTTGACACATTATTCTGACTCTGAACAAACCAGTATTTGCTCTTACTCCTTAATAGTACTGCTTAGGGGAGAAGCAGCAAATACCAACTTTAAAGTCTTTGGTTTTACCCGATTGGGTTAAAAAAAAACAACCTTCTGCACTTGAGGTGAACACGCTACCACGAGACCAGGCAGTATAATTTAAGGAGTTTATCCAAGATTTAAAGTTTCCAAGTTTTTGCAAAAACTGGATCAAAATCATCATTGAAAAGCAATACTTTTTAATAAGATTTAAGTTTCTCTTTAAATATTACAGTTTTTGAGATAAAAAGGCAAACTCAAGAAATATGAAGAAAAAAAATTGGTTAAAATCTGTATTTAAGGCAACAACTCCTATGAGTCAGCTGCCAGTTGTGATGCAAATGGACGGTAGATTTTTTGTCAACATTTTGAACATTTCTACCCTTGTCAGATATTGTCTATCTATTTTGGCCTTTTGTAGCTTATTACGCAGTTTGGCTTTTTAGCCCATTGTTGAAATCTGTACGGTGACCTATATAGTTACCCAAGTCAAAGTGGAAGGCAGTTTCCTGGCAGTTTCTTAGCCTTTCAAGTTCACATATTTAGCAGTTTCTGATGCTTGGCAGTTCTTAACCTTCAAAAATTAACCAGTTACTTCATATACAAAAATAAGCAGTTTTCCTAAACCTTCACAGTTATTCTGGCAGTTCAAAGCAGTTCCTTAACTGCTCTAGGCAGTTTCTTAGCTGCTTTAGGCAGTTTCTTAGCAGTTATTTTCACGAAATATTTAAATTAGGTACTAAAAACTGCTTTCAGTTCATGAATATTCATATTAAACTGCTTCTGGTTAATTAATATTCATATAAAACTAAAATCCAAATCACATTAACTCTGTTTGATGCAACTGCCAAGAAATAATTTACAAATCAAACTGCTAATTTTATAAAATAACTGCCAACCTTTGCTGGAAGACAATTATAACCTTCATCAAACTGCTTTGAAATATTTAAACTGCTTAAATTAACTGCTATCTACTTGTAGGCAGTTATTTTAAACTGCCTAAATCAAAACTGCTTTGTACTGCCCCAAAACAGCTACAAATTCAAGATACTGCTATAAAACTGCCAATGAACTGCTTAAATAGGCAGTTCACTTTGACCTAGGAACTGTTAACTTCTACGTCTTTAGTTTCTGTTGAAGAGCCGTCACATTGGCAATGATACCATATCTGTACATGTTTTTGTCATGTAGGTGTAAGGAGACAACCTTTTGATTTTCTGGTGGGATAAAAAGGGGCGACAGATTTTTTATCACCTGGCCTGGGAAGTTTTTTAGGGTTCGTATAAAGGATAGAAAACCCGGCAAATTGTAACAAACCCCTGTGGTACGACCATATTTGTCAAAAGATTAGTCCAAATAATTATGACGTCTTGCACGGCTATTTTTACTTTTTTCTGGGACGCCGTCATAGGAAAAAAAAATTAAATAGCCTTGCAAGACGTCATAATTATTTGGACTACCAAAAGATGTAACCTAATTCTTACTTGTTTGGGGGAGAGGGGATTAACCGAACCACTATTCAATCTAAATCATGCAGTGAACTGAATTATTGTCTTTTGCAGTAGTCCGAGTCGACATCTGTAACTAATCATGCACATTGATAGTCAACAGCATATCTTTTTCAGAATGTCAGCTTACAACAAAGAATCACTGGTGATAGGGGAGTGTAACCATTAAATTGATCCTGAATCAGATTAGATTTTCCCAGTAACGGAGAACCCATTTCTTTGAGTGAATATACATAGTGACGGGGGGGGGGGGGGGGGGGGGGTCTCACAAATAAATATAAATCTGAATTACAGGAACATCGATTAGCAAAGTAAACTTACATATTAATCTCGAAGTTATTTACGGTAAAGACAGACTGTGCTCCTGAATTAAGGTATTATACATTTGTGTATTTTACTGCTACAAGATATTTGATTTGCTAATCACGCACCCGTTGCTGAGCAGAGAACCATACTTTCAAGCCAGGGACAGTCTATACCAACAGTTAGTATAGAAAGTCCCTGTAAAAAGGCAGGCAAATCCTAACAGTACTGTAACTTAATGATACGTGTACATGTATATCAAGTCCCGGCACAGTTAGCACATAGGTGTGTGTCAGTATTATAATATAAAACTTGCGTAGGTTCATATTGTTTGATTCAACGTTTTTTCGGATATTTTTTTAGGACCGTTGTCAACATGGTCAAATTCGACCTGCCAATTTGCAACCTGAACTGCACAAATATGATTTCTAGTTAATTAGTATTCATATAAAACTGGGAAATAACTGCTTAGGAAAATGCAAATATGGTCATGATCTTATGCATTATGTATACTAGTAGCTGTTAAAAAAGTAACAATAACATGTAATAATTATCAAAAACAAAAATATATCTTCTATGTTATCCAAATTCATGGTTAATATGTTTAGCTTTTATGTATTACAATTAAATATTGATGTCAGAGGTGCAACATGTAATTAAAGTTTCAATTAAGTCATCTGATAAAATGGAAATCAAGATTCATGCAATCTTATATACAATGATATACTTGAAATTAATTACTTGTTATATTACCTGATTAGTAAGAAGACTCTTAAATATTAATATGATTAAGTATATTTGTAAACCGAATCAATTTTATTCTGATATAATCTTTATAAATACATGACACGTAATCCAGCTGGACTGTCACAATTATGAGGAGCGAAAATAAGAATTAAGCTATTATACATAAATATATCATACATGTCATTATTGTATTGTTATGATAAAAATGTATGTTGAATAAAACATTGAAAGTACAATTTCAAAAAATCAAAAAAATAGAATCTAATTTTTTGCACTTACCAAAATTAATTAAGATGTAATCCAAAATTCACACAATTAAAATGCTTATAATCTTCAAAAATTGCCATTGAGACAAGGCCCATCTTTAATATGCAATGTGAAAAGAACTATTTCCAAGTATATATTATATCCCAAGTAAAATTTCATTTTGTTCATGTAAGAAGACACGTCTTTCTTGTTGTCTTCCTATATTCCAAATTCAAATTTTATGATATTGCAATGCATGGGGATGTTTAAGGAGTTGTTTGATTCTGTTGAAGTGTTCCCTTAAAGATTACTAGCAATTAAGTGCCTGAATCTTTAAAATGTGATAAATTATATAAATAAAAAAATATCCATTTTTGTTTAATAAGTTATTTTTATTAAAAGTGGTAGTAATTGCCAAACAATATATATTAAGATAAGTGTTCTCCTTCATGTGCCCTACATTTCAGCGAAGATAATACTTCCTGTGTCCACCACAGAGAGTGCAATTGTAAACAGATGGCATATTTCTACAAGACCACTGTTATCTAAATCACATTAACTCTGTTTGATGCAACTGCCAAGAAATAATTTACAAATCAAACTGCTAATTTTATAAAATAACTGCCAACCTTTGCTGGAAGACAATTATAACCTTCACAAAACTGCTTTGAAATATTTAAACTGCTTAAATTAACTGCTATCTACTTGTAGGCAGTTATTTTAAACTGCCTAAATCAAAACTGCTTTGTACTGCCCTAAAACAGCTACAAATTCAAGATACTGCTATAAAACTGCCAATGAACTGCTTAAATAGGCAGTTCACTTTGACCTAGGAACTGTTAACTTCTACGTCTTTAGTTTCTGTTGAAGAGCCGTCACATTGGCAATGATACCATATTTGTACATGTTTTTGTCATGTAGGTGTAAGGAGACAACCTTTTGATTTTCTGGTGGGATAAAAAGGGGCGACAGATTTTTTATCACCTGGCCTGGGAAGTTTTTTAGGGTTCGTATAAAGGATAGAAAACCCGGCAAATTGTAACAAACCCCTGTGGTACGACCATATTTGTCAAAAGATTAGTCCAAATAATTATGACGTCTTGCACGGCTATTTTTACGTTTTTCTGGGACGCCGTCATAGGAAAAAAAAAATTAAATAGCCTTGCAAGACGTCATAATTATTTGGACTACCAAAAGATGTAACCTAATTCTTACTTGTTTGGGGGAGAGGGGATTAACCGAACCACTATTCAATCTAAATCATGTAGTGAACTGAATTATTGTCTTTTGCAGTAGTCCGAGTCGACATCTGTAACTAATCATGCACATTGATAGTCAACAGCATATCTTTTTCAGAATGTCAGCTTACAACAAAGAATCACTGGTGATAGGGGAGTGTAACCGTTAAATTGATCCTGAATCAGATTAGATTTTCCCAGTAACGGAGAACCCATTTCTTTGAGTGAATATACATAGTGACGGGGGGTCTCACAAATAAATATAAATCTGAATTACAGGAACATCGATTAGCAAAGTAAACTTACATATTAATCTCGAAGTTATTTACGGTAAAGACAGACTGTGCTCCTGAATTAAGGTATTATATATTTGTGTATTTTACTGCTACAAGATATTTGATTTGCTAATCACGCATCCGTTGCTGAGCAGAGAACCATACTTTCAAGCCAGGGACAGTCTATACCAACAGTTAGTATAGAAAGTCCCTGTAAAAAGGCAGGCAAATCCTAACAGTACTGTAACTTAATGATACGTGTACATGTATATCAAGTCCCGGCATAGTTAGCACACTGGTGTGTGTCAGTATTACAATATAAAACTTGTCGTAGGTTCATATTGTTTGATTCAACGTTTTTTCGGATATTTTTTTAGGACCGTTGTCAACATGGTCAAATTCGACCTGCCACTTTGCAACCTGAACTGCACAAATATGATTCGACTAAAACAGTGCCAGTCAAAATTGCTTTTTGAGCCGACTGGGCGAATGAAAAAGTTTTAAAATGTGACCTTGTGACCCTACTTGGAATTCTCTATTCATCGGCGTGTGTCGGTGTGGCTAAAAAGGGGGCATTGTTTTTTTTATCTTGGGTCAAAAAAATGTTTCTATCTTTATTAAAAAAAATAAAATCAAGACCAATCATAAACTTTTTTTTCAAAACTCAGTGTCGTATTTTATTGTTTTCCCAACAATTTTTAATAAAAGCTAAATGCTTGTTTCACTTCCCTCTGACTTCATTTCTGATTTTTTTTCTCAAGAAATTATAGAATCAGATAATGGATATATATATATGTCTGTGGTCACCGTCATGCATTTAGATAAGAAATTCCCGCATGCATCATCAAATAATTCATGTGTATTTGTGACATCAGCATAACTGAAACATTGTATTATTTCCCAGTAATTATGTAAATCATTTTGATTTACAATTATATATATCTGGGACTTATGCATGTATATATCTCACACGCACTTGTCTCAGAAAAAAAAAATTCCTATATACTTTAATAAAGGTATATAGGAAAAAAATTCTGAGACAAGTGCCTGTGATATATCTGTCAGTCCCAGAATAGTAAGTATAATTGTATCTTAATCTTTGGAAAAATCCGATTATTAAATTGTTAAATTGTTTTACTTCATAATTATGTCAAAGTATACCTTTTAAAGTTTTAAACTTTAAAGTTAAAATGAATATTCCATTTTGATTTGAGGAAAAACTTTTTAAACTGTAATGACATGGTCAGTCAACTGATTTGTTGCATGGCTGATTACAGGTAATTAAGGCATGCAGTAATTTTCCATTACGACAGTGCGTGTACCCTGGGGTGTGAATAACGTATTAGAAATACCATAGTTTTCTAGAGAACATCCTGTCTATGTGTAGTGCAGATTGATGACATTACACAAAATTTCTTTTGTTAAATGTAGTTAAGTATCTGTTTCCATTCCCTATTGCAACAATACAAAATTTTCGAAGAAAAAAATATTAATTTAAAAAAAAAATCATTTATATAAAATAAACAAGAAAAAAAGTAGCAAATAAACTTATGTAACTACGCATTGAGTACACATTATTTCACTTTACATGTACAAACCCTTGAAAAAACGTATATATAGATGTGTTTAAAAAGGCCAATTCCCAGTGAATTTATTTCACACTAGGACCACAGGCACTTGTGTCAGAATTTTGTTTCCTATATACCTTAATATAACATAAGAAGTATATATATAGGGAATTTTTTTTTGGGACAAGTGCCTGTAACTAGGACCTAAGATAACTAGAACTAAGTTCATTGGAAAGTCTTTTTGTCTGATACATGTATACCTATATAGCTTGCTGTTCGGTGTGAGCCAATGCTCCGTGTTGAAGGCCGTACCTTGACCAATAATGGATATTTATAAATTGTAACTTGGATGGATAGTTGTCTCATTGGCACTCATACCACATCTTCCTATATCTATAGATATGTACCTAATTAAGAACAGCTTCAAATATATGCCTATAAATTAACGGTACGTCTAAAAACCGCTCAGGACCTCTTGAGTGCAGACAGGACATAAAAAGTCACTCAGGACATGTATATATGTTTAAGTGAGCGTTGAGGGTATACATTCTATAGATAATTTAATTTTTGATCTTATTATTTTGGTTTTGTTAAATCAAACCAACATTAAAGAAGTTATTTAAGTTTGTATCGACACACGCCGTTATTTGGGATACGTCAAGCATAACCGATGATCATATTCAATACCAATCATCATTTTGATTAGGTCGTTTGATCTTTAATAATTAGGACTGATTATAAACACATACAAGTAAACTTTGCAAACAAACAAAAAAAAAACAACGTTTCCTTGGAAAAATAAAAAAAAAAATACATGAATATTGTTTTTACAAAAAAAGTTAAATAAATTTTTCGTTTTGTATGTAATAATTGAAGCCATTTAGAAATATAAGAAATCTTAGTCGGGAAATTTTCAATTCAAGTTATTTCTTTTGAAAACGTTAAGAAATATAGATCTTATTCGATATAAAAAGTGGCGTCCTTGGAGATCAAAACCCCGTTTAAATAGGGTTTGTCTACTCTCGTCTATTGCCGAACATTCAATAATCAAGGATTTGTACAAATCCTTGCTATAATATAATGAATCGCGTCGTCAATATCACCACAATTACATAAAGTACAAATACAATCTTCTCCTAAATATTTGGCATCGAACAATTTCAATAGGAAATTTTGAGTCGAAACTGAAGTACCAAATCTACAAAAATAATCACCATGTTTTGTAGTAGTAGGCGTCGACAACTAAACTGTTTATAATCTTTTTTTTTCTCCTAAATTAATTGAAACTCCTGAAATAATTTAACATTATCTATAGACAGCTTACAAATGCAAATCTTTTCAGAAGTATGCGAGTGTATAGTAATAATTTGTTCATTAATCCCCCTTTTTCCTTCTATAAAATTACATTTATCCGATCAATTTTCTGGTATTTGAGATGTCATAGATAAGGATCAATAACTCTGTAACTGTTAGATCAAATCTATTGAAACTTTGCAAAATAACTACTGAGATGTATATCTTTATTTTAAAAGTGCAGTTTAAAGTCTGGAAAAAAAATTAATGTCTGACAGGAATAGGATCCCAGTTACGGCAACCAGTCCGGTACCCACGAATGTAGTTCTTAAAAAAAATATATAACTTTTATTTAAAATGGTGTAGTTTTATTATTACACAAGTTCTGTAACTGAATGTAGATTTATTTGAATGGGTAGGCTTTCTAGCTTGAATTTCTGTAAAAAATTTTATTGATTTAAATGTAATCTGGCGTCGGTACATAGAGTAAATTGCCTAAATTCTAGCCTTTATTCTTCCCCGGAAGTAGACCGACCTACCCTGTTGTCAATCAAAACAAAATTGTGCAACAGAATGCCGGTCATGAGGCACTGAGATTGCACTTAGAAACTTCGAAACAAATGCCTAACGTGAAACAGAAGTCCCAAGGTGGCTATCAAAATTATTTATTGGACAGCACCCCATTTATTTACGATGATTTTCAATGCGTTTCAATGGGGGAAATAACTGGGTCCCCGTTCCTATCAGAGGGCATATTTTGAACACTTCAATCTGCAATTGTAAGCTTACTTGTGGAGTTACATAGATGAAATTTGGCCAGCAACTTCAAAATTCAATAAGGAAAACAGTAATTATTTTCAAAATTTTAATTAAACTTTTTAAATTAAATTGAAATTTAAATTTATGAAATTTTTAAAAAGTTTGTTTTTCAATTTAAAGTTTCAAAAGGGGTTACAGTAAGGTCATTTTGATGGTATTATGTATTCATACACTTGTAAGTTAAAATGGAGGGATTTTTCGAATAATATCAGCAAAGAATATTAGAAAAGAGCCACCTGGCAAGAAATAACACATGTCTTATATGGGATCAGGGGACAACAAAAGATGGAAAATATGGGCTTATTTCTTTCCAGTATCCTATTTCTGGGACCTAGAAAAGAAAAAAGTCCATAGATTCAGTTTTATGGATTTTAATTAGTTTTTGATAAGTTTTAAATATTAAATAAAACACTTTATGCCATTTTATGTGTCATAAAAGTTTGTGTGGGAATGCGGCTCACATTAATGAAGAGCCGCATCACATAAATAACGACAGAATATTTTGTAAACTCAGAAAATTTTGCCAGGGGCTCTCCAATTTTAAGGATTTGGGCCTGGATTTTTTTTGAAGATATATAAGGGGTAGGGCTATAGCTTATATAAACAATTTTAACTGAATGTACAACAATTTTAGACTCCTTTTTAAAGATTTTGGTGGTCCTTAAAAGGACCGTTAATTTTGTCTGTATCTTTTTCAGCAGTAGATGAATGCAGCTATATCTTCCTTGATTTTGGAACTTTTGAAGAACAGCTTCTGGTATGTATATTCTTCTTAGCAGGTATTACTCTACCATATGAATGATCGTCCATTATGCTTTTACAAATGCAGCATCAAGTTTTGGATCAGGTTGCCCTTTTTTATATCTATCTGTACGTTTACTTCGATCCTTTTCTTCCACATGAACCTTAGTCTTCTGTCCGGAGCGTTGTAAATTTTTCTTTTTCCTTTCTGGAGTATTTTGGTTTACTTTGTTCCGTTCACACTCCCTTTACATCTGGTCGAAGTGTTTTAATGAACCTTTTGAGATTTTAAAACCAATACATTCTGCTTTTTGTCAGAAGGAATAAGCTGTACCATTATTCAAAGTGTGAATTATTGATGATGCCCTCCCTCCCTTCAAATTTCTAGAAAAGTTCATATTCTTTGGTAAGGAAACACTTCGTGCTCTGTTAACAGATTACCTTTTTGAGTGTTATTATTAAATTTCATTTTCATTAATGCTTCTTCGCTAAGTTTCATTTTTAAAAGTTCCTGCATTATTAACTTGTCTTTGTTATCCATATTCAGGTTGGTTAACTTGTTTGGACCCAAGTACATGGATTTCCTATGAGCCACCAACAGTTTGAGTGTCCACCACCACACACGTATGAACTAGTGGGACATTTAGAGCAGTCACAAGTATAACAACGCACAGTTGCATTAAGCATTCAGGCAGATCCAGGATTTCCCTCGACATTTGTTAAACTGTAGGAGGTGCCGTCTTGACTGGTTTTAGCTACAAGTGAGAACTTCTCTGCATCTAGCCTTTTCTTTTGTATATTAAATGAACTTAGCTGACTGTTTGAAGACTAAGTCTCATGATTTATACCCTTGTTATGGGGTATGCTTCTTTGCATATGTAATTCTTATAAGATTTTTTTTTTAATTAAAAAAATAATTATAATAAATTTTTTTTAGCAGAATTTTTTTTTAACTAGATTTCCATATCAAAAATGAATTTATCTACCATGTGCAATTTACAGAATGTAAATATCTTTTAAAATAAAAAAGTTTTGCTGATTTTAAGCATATTTTCTTCATGAATTTATGATTTTATCCAATCAATTTTCTGGTATTTGAGATGTCATAGATAAGGATCAATAACTCTGTAACTGTTAGATCAAATCTATTGAAACTTTGCACAATAACTACTGAGATGTATATCTTTATTTTAAAAGTGCAGTTTAAAGTCTGGAAAAAAAATTAAAGTCTGACAGGAATAGGATCCCAGTTACGGCAACCAGTCCGGTACCCACGAATGTAGTTCTTAAAAAAAATATATAACTTTTATTTAAAATGGTGTAGTTTTATTATTACACAAGTTCTGTAACTGAATGTAGATTTATTTGAATGGGTAGGCTTTCTAGCTTGAATTTCTGTAAAAATTTTGATTGATTTAAATGTAATCTGGCGTCGGTACATAGAGTAAATTGCCTAAATTCTAGCCTTTATTCTTCCCCGGAAGTAGACCGACCTACCCTGTTGTCAATCAAAACAAAATTGTGCAACAGAATGCCGGTCATGAGGCACTGAGATTGCACTTAGAAACTTCGAAACAAATGCCTAACGTGAAACAGAAGTCCCAAGGTGGCTATCAAAATTATTTATTGGACAGCACCCCATTTATTTACTATGATTTTCAATGCGTTTCAATGGGGGAAATAACTGGGTCCCCGTTCCTATAATAGTAATAAAAGTGTACTGATGACTAAACATGGTGGTTTGTTTACCTGTGTGTCAAATTATTGAGGCTCTAAAGGCGGATTCCTCTGCCAGCGAAAAAAATTTTTATAGCTATTTTTACACATGTTACATTCGTTATCTATTGTATTATGGTATGACTTTATGGAATATATGTGTAGGGGGTCAGTAGCGAACCGTATAACGAATTTATCGCACAGAGAGCGTTTTCTGCCAAGTTTAGTATAAAATATAAAAATTTAACAATGAAAAATAATAACAATAACAATAGGAATTTATGAACACAACTACTAACAAGTATTTAGAGTATTTTCTTTTTTGAAAATACAATTCGGAATGAATGTCATTTGTTCAATGTTAGATTTTGAATGATTGTCACTTTACATTTGTAAAATAATTGTGGACCGGCAGCTTGTCTTGTGTTGCTAACAGTAATGGATGATTCATTATAATCAAAGTCCCCTAATATAGCGTTCAAATCGAATCCTTCGAAATCGGAATGCAAACTCTGCGGAGTGTTTGCTTCAATAAGAACAGGTGCCATAGATCCATTTTCAGTAAGTGCTGGTCTTACAGGAGGTGCTGGTAGTGCTGGTCTAATAGGGGGTGCTGGTAAAGCCTCTATCTGGGCTGGCACAGCTCCCATAGTTACTCCCAGAGTTTGTCCCATTTGGAACTTTTCTTGCGTGTCTACCCGTTGATAAACGGATAGAGATTGTACGGATTTGTGACCGGTAACAGACATTATCTGAGCATCATTAAACTTATTTTTTGACAAAATTGAAGCTCCCGTTGCTCTTATGGAATGATTTGTATATTTCTGGCTAAGTTTACATGACAAACTCAAGTCACTCATAAATGTTTTCAGCTTTTTCTCCCCAAAAGGTGCGTTGTAATACCATATTTCGTTGTCGTCAGCAACAAAGCAGTCCCTTGGACGCTGTTACAATCTAAATTTTGTTTAAATGAAAAATAAAATGAAGAATTAACTTTAAAAAAATCTGGCTTTTCTCGTCATTTATAAACAATTATGACACATACCTTCTTTAATATACTTTTGGTGAATTTTTTCAGCTGTGTTTTTTTTTTTTTATTTACCCATGTTTTTTCATGTTTTTTGGGATTTTTGTTCTTATGATTGTGTTTAAAATTGTTTGACGATTGTAGCTTTTATTTATTGTTAAATTCACTTACCTATCACAATCAGGGTGCAGCTTGTCTGTATACTTTATAAAGGATTCCACTGGACAATACATTGAGCCTGGAATACAAAATTCTATATGATATAGTTATAGTAAAAAAAAAAAAACATTTTAAAGTATACAAATATGTAGAAAATGTTGACATTTCTTTTTTTTTTTGTGCTGCAGTCACTGATGATTGAAAAGTAAAAATACAAACCATTCCATGCTTTTGCACTTCACGACACGTCAAATAAGATATTAGATGGTCTGTGGATAATCAGGTTACATTTTCATTTTGTGTTTGTTTCGGGGGTGGGACTCTTTAACTTTAAATTACCCAATATTTTGGGGTTGTTTTTTATTATTATTTTTTTGGAGGAGAGGGGGGGGTTGTAATTAATGATATATTACTAACCAAGCCTGATGATTATCAAATATATAAACTAATGTACCTGTAGCTTCTGGCATGACTCCACTTGTTGTCTCCTTATCATTTCCTCTATGGTTTTTGGTTAATTCATCTTAAATCTTTTCGATGTATCTCATTCCTGTATTTGGGTCTGTTTTCAAAGCAAAAGTTGACTTGGTCATTGTATGCATATTTTCTGCACCTCGTCGGCAAAAATACAGTCTTATATCATACTCGACTTTGTTAAATAGTCCTGTGGGGGTTTGTGTAGAAAAGTAGACTGACTTGTACAGCTTCTCCCTGTCAGATTCCTGGATAATTGGATAGTGTTCAACGTTTCCTTACCTGCTTGTTTCAGTTCGGCCCTTGCAGCGACAAAGCTCATGTTTGCATATCGAAATGCTGCATCTTTAATAATGTCAAAGTCCTTATTGTTTGGAGGTGCTTTAAGGTGGCGATTCAAGCCATGTCGAATCGATTCCAGGGAAGAGGTTTTATACATGGAACCATCTGTTTTTCTAGCATCAAGGTAGTCCAAATAGTTATGACGTCTTGAAAGGCTATTTTATTTTTTTTCTGTGACGCCTTCCTACGACGAAAATTTAAATCCGTTAGCTGACAATCTTTATACACAGGTCTGGTCATGACGACAATCCCTCTGCAACTAAATTTTGTCGTAGGAAGGCGTCACAGAAAAAAATTGAAATAGCCTTTCAAGACGTCATAATTATTTGGACTAGACTAGCATCAAGGTAGAAATGAGATAACGCTTCATCCAAACGTTGTGTTGTAAAGCTTTCAAAGTCAGCTTCATGATTTTTACTAGTAAGATATTCCCTGAACAATTTTGCAGATAGGGTGTTACTTTTTTGTGTCTATTCGGAGTGAATGTTCCGTCTTTAATCGTCAATGTCCTGACGTGTTGACGTCCCGAATCTCTCCATTTTGTTGCAGACGAAAATATGACGTCACATGTTGTTTGAAACGGGAGATAACTTCAATTAAAGTACTGATCAACGGGGGACAACTCCCAAATAATTACTTGAATCGATAACGTATTGCGTTTAAAATACCGTTCTGGAAATTCCAAGCGGCACATCAGTCATCTCCTATCGCCGCCATGACACCCCCTATGAAATCTACTGACCCCCTACGGGCCCATAGGGGGTCACCACGTGACGGCGTTAAACCAATCACAATGTGACTATTTACTCGAGGTGCGATAAATTGTAATGTCTCAATCTGTGTCGAGTTTTATTTCTGCTGCAATGTACGTCTGCAAAATATTAGCAAACTGACGCATTCTGGTTTAACTTAACACGTGACATGTATACAAGAGATAGTGTTAATATTAAACTATGATATACTTAGACAATTTTTGAAAGTTTAATTTAAAAATAAAACACTTTAATATATTTCTTAAAAATAGAACCACGTATGTATAGGGTCAAGTGCAGATAATTAATGACATTTAAATTTTCGGAAAATCATTCTCAAGTATCGAAACGAAAACGAAACCATGCATGTATTGTTTTTATAAAAATTCAAGGTGTAATCTTATCGGTTATTGACCGTGGTATTATTTCAGCGGAAAAAATAGCTCATATGATTAAAAAGGGGGCGGGTGAGCAGGATATTTTTAAATAAATGTCATGGCCTGAAAAGAGCTGGAAATAAACGAGTTTGCTCTAAACAGGATAAAAATGAACAATTTGCAACACTAAAAGCAGGCATTAATTGTGAACATAAGTGAAAGTAAATTTTCGCGAGAGGAAAAAAAAAGCATTCGTAGGCTAGCAACAGATAACTGGTAGAGGCTTTAAAGAGCCTGTGTCGCTCACCTTGGTCTATGTGCATATCAAACAAAGGACACTCTCTAACATTGTAGACGAGAATAGACTTCATGAAAAAAATCTCTATTTTGTTGATCTTGTATTACTGATCTTTTAGTCTGTTTAGTTTCTCTCTATCTTCTTTAGTTTTTGCTCAAAACACAAAAGAGGGTAAAAAAAATCCTCATTTAAGGGCATTCACTCCTATGAAGAGTGACAGTCTACTAACTATATCGGCAACAATTGACTTTTTAATAGATCTTGCCTTGCTGATCATTTTTGTGATTCAAAGTGTCCATTTATCTATTACAATTTGAATCATATAAGGCATAACGGAAAAAAAATGTTTCTCTCTATATATCATAGTTTTCGTGATAATAGGCAAAAATGAAAAAAAAATGGTAAAATTTGTCATTTATGGGCAATAACTCCTAAAAGAATTTGTCTAACAGTTTTGACGTATATGGACAATTGGTAGAGCTCATTATTTTGAACATTTTTGCTCCATTCAGATTTTCTCTATAACGATTAAAAAAATAATACACAAAACTTGCATTTTGCCCCTATGTTCTATTTTTAGCCATGTCGTCCATGTTGGTTGGTAGGCGGCGTTATCGGACACATTTTTTAAACTAGATACCCTAATGTGGATTGTGGCCAAGTTTGGTTAAATTTGTATCAGTAGTTTCACAGGAGAAGGTTTTTGTAAAAATTTACAAAAAATTGTTAAAAATTGACTATAAAGGGCAATAACTCCTTAAGCGGTCAACTGACCATTTTGGTCATGTTGACTTATTTGAAGATCTTACTTTGCTGAACATTATTGCTGTTTACAGTTTATCTCTATCTATAATAATATTCAAGATAATAACTAAAAACTGCAAAAATTCCTTAAAATTACCAATGCAGGGGCAGCAACCCAACAACGGGTTGTCTGATTCGTCTGAAAATTTCAGGACAGATACATTTTTACCTGATGAACATTTTTACCACTGTAAATGCTTTAGTTTCAGAGCTATAAGCCAAAATCTGCATTTTACTCCTATGTTCTAATTTTAGTATTGTCGGCCATGTTGGTTGACAAGTGGGGGTCATCGAACATATCTTTTAAACTAGATACCCTAATTATAATTGGGGCCAAGTTTGGTTAAATTTGGCCCAGTAGTTTCTGAGGAGAAGATTTTTGTAAAAGATTACCAAAATTTACAAAAAATTGTGAAAAATTTACTTTAAAGGGCAATAACTCATTAAGGGGTCAATTGACATGACAATTTTGGTCATTTGACTTATTTGTAGATCCTACTTTGCTTAACATTTTTGCTGTTTACAGTTTATTTGTATCTATTATAATATTCAAGATAATAACCAAAAACTGCAAAATTTCCTTAAAAAACCCAACAACGGGTTGTCTGATTCGTCTGAAATTTTCAGGGCAGATACATTTTTACCAGATAAACCTTTTTTAATACTGTAAGATTTGCTCTAAATGCTTTGGTTTCAGAGATATAAGCCAAAATCTATATTTTACCCTTATGTATTATTTTTAGCCATGGCAGCCATCATAGTTGGCAGGAGGGGTCGTCGATCACATTTTTAAAACTAGATACCCCAATGATGATTGTGGCCAAGTTTGGTTAAATTTGACCCAGTCGTTTCAGAGGAGAAGATTTTTGTAAAAGTTAACGGACAACGGACGCCAATGATGAGAAAAGCTCACTTGGCTCATTGGCCAGGTGAGCTAAAAATGAGTAGTCAATCCGGAAAAATCACCTAGTCCCTCTCCCTCCTCGCAGAATATCAAACGGTCGTCCCATTATGCTATCAGAGTATTCCTACAACATAGAAATACGTCATGTAAGACATTATAGGATGTAAATTTATAAATTTACTTTTCCATTTATTTCCATTTTTCCATGCTCATTGCTATGTGGTAATTTTGTTTGAAACTAACTTTTTTTTTTTTAACATGAAGCAAAATTAGGAATAGAAAATATCAGCCTACAAATGTTTAATATTGAATATAGAATATTATATTTTATTGCTAAGATAAGAATTTTTTGTTTGAATTGCAGATCTCAAATTTATGACATTGACCTTATATTGTATGCATTTATTTTGAAGTATAATTACGTTATATAGGTTTCAAAGCATGCGCCTGTTTATAATCTATACATGATAATTCTTATTATTTTCAGTTGCATTACGCTTTGTCACGTCATAACCAACGGGGTTCCTATATAAAATGTAATATACTACAATGCACCTTTTGATATAACAACGATGAACATTTTTGTTGTTAGGGATGCATATATACCCTTCCACGTCCAGTCTGTGTTTTTGTTAAATGTTTTTTCTGCTTTGTATCGATCTGAGGTAAGCCCTTTTCAACTGATTTTTATAATTTTTCTTATGTTGATCTGTAACACCACTGTCCCAGGTTGGAGTAGGGTTGAGCGCTCAGAAACATGTTTAACCCCGCATGTGGTTGTTGTTGGTTCATGTCTGTCATATTTGTTTTTCGTAAATTGTTTTGTTATAAATTAGGCCGTTAGTTTTCTCAATTGTATTGTTTCATATTTTTCATGTCGGGGCCTTTTATAGCCGTCTATATGGTATGAATTGTTCTCATTGTTGAAGGCCTCACTGTTGCCTATATTTGCTAACATGCACTTCAGTTGAACTTTTGTGGATAGTTGTCTCATTGGCAATCATACCACATCTCCTTACTTTCATATATGCCTATAGTACCTACAGAAGACTCGGCTTAGGATGTCTTCTCGATTCACACTGGTTTGTAATTTTATGTAGTGAGTTTAAATTTGCACTTGTTCTCTTGTTTAGTTATAGCATCACAAGTTAATGTGGAAGTTAAGTTATACACATATATACTTATATTTCTATAATCTACAATCTATTAAAAAACTTGTTTAGCAAATAAAATCCTATATATATGTTTATCAAACACAAAATGACTTTGTAAAAAATGAATATATTTAGTGGTTTATTGGGGCACTTGGGACAAAATTAGTACAAATATAGTTTTCGCGACATACAGATTTAATGACCGGAAGTATCCGACTTTAATATAAGCACACTTCATACCTATACTTAAATTACATTAAACTATTTCCTTATATTGGTCCAATGATTCACAAGTATTCTATTTTTCATTTCCTTGAGTTTTGTATTGTTTTTTTTATATTGTTTTCGGCATAACATGTTTAAGTATGGAATGGATATTACTTAAAAGCATGTTTATTATTTTCACTACTGTAAAAGTTAGAGGTCTTCCTACTGGTCCAGGAGTTTGTAAAACACCACAGAGGTATGTCATACTTTTGAGTACAAGATATTTGACTTTAAAATGATGGAAGTCTAATATAATACAAAGAAAGTAAATATTATGGTATTTGATATTTCGCAAGAATGTACAATGCACATAAGAATTATAATTATTGCAATAGATAATTACCCGATGTTTTTTTTTTCTTTTAAAGAAGAAACTTAAATTTGATTTTTATTACGTACGAGGTCTTTTATCCTTATCAATTCTTTAATTATATGCGATCCTGTGAAAATTTTAGTATATTATTTATCAAATATATTGTAATTTCTTGTGTATATTCTTTGCCTTGATAAGTTTTTAGCAATATTATTTCAGACATACACATTTACATGCATGAAAAGTACAAAATATGATCAAGCCACTTTTTTATCTCCTGAATGTGAAAATACAAAATGAACATAAAGCAATGCATTAGTCTGCCAGATATCAATCTTTATATTTTTTGGAATTTTGACTAAAATAAAAGCCACCAACTTTCACCGTATTTGCATTTACAGAAAGACTACCAAAATAATTAATATGCATATGTAGTAATTCTGTAGATGCAATTGCTTTAATCTGGGCCATTTAATTGATAGATTTAATAACGCTTGCATGTTTAACACTGTCACATTTTTTATTAGCCTATTCCAAGTCAGGAGCCTGTAATATCTTGGTTGTTGTTAATTGCTATCTGCAATTATTGTTTTTTGGGGTTAATTGTTTTAGCATTAAGCAGACAGCTGATTTCTCGTTAGAACTGTTTCACATTTCGTCAGGCCTATGTCTTGTATTTCTTACTATACGGTTTTATATGGACTTTGTCATAGTTGAAGGCCGATCGGAATGAGTTGTCTCTATTAACAACTCTAATTGTCGCATTAGACTACACAAGCTGTCGTACATGATCATTGTGTTATTGTGCTATGGTCATTTTTGTATTTTGTCTTTCATTTTTGCTTCAGTTTTTTTGTCTATAGAGTGTCTGTATGCCATTTTGTTTTTTCTTTGTTGAAATGGTTATTTGTTTTGTGGTAAATGGGATTGTGGCGCGGTGTTGGCTGCTGTACCCCAATTTTTGACATTTTTGTCTGTTTGTGTTTCTCACACATTGTTGTCAATTTAATGGACTTCTATATAACTGTCATACAAGTGGGAAGTTAAGCTAGCTATAAAACCAGGTTTAATCCACTATTTTCTACATGAGGAAATGCCTGTACCAATTCAGGTATATGACAGTTGTTTTCCATTCGATTGATGTGTATGAGCTTTTGATTTTGCCATTTGATAAGGGACTTTCTGTTTTGAATTCACTTTTTACTGGTACATGTAATATGACTCCGTTTCTCAGAAGGCAGGAACATGAGCTCACATGTGTTTTGCGTGTTCATTTTTGGTGAAAATTAAGTTTCCCTAAATGTCAGACCTCATATTGCAAAATCGCAAAATGATTCCTATAAAGTTTCCAGCAAAGGAGATTCAAAACTGTTTGTTTAGTGTTTTAAAGTCCAAACGTGTCGGATTCCGAACATCTTGTGAACAAAGTTCCTATAGCGTAAAGTCTACCTCGAATTGTTTGATAAAGTTGTGCCAACATGATATTAGTACAATGATCCAGTCACTCTAGCTACAAGGAAGTTAAAAAAGATCCTTTTTTTTCATCTATATGCCATAATGTATTAAACAGCACTTTCATCACTTTTAATAATTCATGTTCAGGTTTTCTTGTATATGTTTCGATGTCTCCATACATGTGTATTTTACACGCAAGTGAAGGACTGAATATAAGTGGCTATCGTGTGTGTCTAAATCTATTGCTTTAAATCGCAACTAAATATTCATGAACTAATCTATCTTATTTTAGAATAGAACACAAAAACAAGACTGTTAAAGCAAGGCATTGTTGCAACAATTTCTACCAAATAGACGAAAGATGTGTTGGTAAGTTTAAAATACACTAGAGAGAGAAAATATATACATCTAAAAAGTTGAATAAAATTCAACAAATATGTATATTTATACTTTTGGTAAATAAAAGTTTTGATGGTAGATATTGTTCAAAATTATTGTTTGTTTCGTAGTCCTTCGAGCGCTTAATTTGTTATGTTAAAAATTGCTGATTTTGTTGAAACAGTTAAATTCAGTATTCAAAAGTCGAACTGTTGATGGAACAACACTATTCAAATAATAAGTTTATGCAAGTTTCTTCGTTTATGAGGAGTTTCCAATCCACACTCTTTAAAAAAAAAAACGTTAAGTGATGATTTTTGTTGCATCATTCAAAGATATGCTAAAGACGATTTCCCCCGACAATATAAAGTAATGGGCGTCCGCAGCTAAAATATATCTTTTCACGAGTTCTCCTTCCGTCAAGTCTAAATTTAGGTGGCACAGTGAGTTAAGTGAAGGTACTGTCTTTGACATATGTGTGTTTTGGTGTAATGATTCCATGTACCATCACTCTAGAAGGTTAATTCTGATCGTTTATATGCCTGGCCATGATTTATATGATGCCATTCGTATTTAAAGGTGGGTAATAATTGTCCTGGAGAACATAAGAGATTCTGTGCGTAACGGATTAAAGTTTACCAAAAGATTATCCGACTTTTTAATTTGCTCATAATGCAATTTAAAGATATCCGCGAACAATTCAATTTTACAGCTACAGGTATCTTCGTTTACAATGTTTTCATGTAAATAAGGAACAGCTAGGGGCCACTATTTGAACCCTGTTGTACTCAGTGCCTTGGAAAATGCTACCCATTTATTAAATTCCTCTGTTTTCTGTTGGATAAGTTGAAGGGTTTACTTGTATAGACAATTTCAAATCTGATATTGTTTAGTACCGCTTCCTTAGTCTGAAGCTTTACCGTCACGAGTTGGTTGACCGTTATGGATTATCCGTGTCACAATTGTCGTATTTGTCCCGTCCCCTTTCCCCCGAGTATGACCTACAAAATTAGACTTATAACCGGTTGCGTACTAACACGAGCAATACGACGGGTGTCACATGTGGAGCAGGATCTGCTTACCCTTCCGGATCGCCTGAGATCACCCCCAGTTTTTGGCGATGTTTGTGTTGCTCAGTCTTTGGTTTTCTATGTTGTGTTTTGTGTACTGGTTTTTGTCTGTTTGTCTTTTTATTTTTTAGCCATGGCGTTTTCCGTTTATTTTCGACTTATGGGTTTGAATGTCCCTTTGGTATCATTCTTTTAATTAGTCCATTAGAAATAAATATAAGATTCGAATCGCTAGTCATGAAGCCAGACTTGCGCTCAGTTATCAAAACACGTAAATAACGATGAAGTTTAAATAGTGCTTATAAAATTATAATACATCGTTAAAAAAAATCATATTAGACAGAAGAAATATTGACAGCATGCTTTTGACGTTTTACCAACATAAAAAAAGGAATTGCACTCGTTAGTTTCAATGTGGACAGGACTATTTGTATTCTAAGACTATAGTTATAAATAACGCTTAGTGGTTTTTCTATGATATCTGAAATAGGTTCGTTGTATAAAAGATGTAGTGAAACTTGCAATTTCCTCAAACATTTGACATTGTGTATAATTTTGAATGATGCTAATCAAAGGGAAAGGAAATGGCGTATGATGTATGGTGTTCGGGGGATTGTGTATGGCGTAATTGTTTATGGTGTAATTTTGTATGGCGTATGGCGTAATTGTGTATGCTGTAACAGTGTATATTACAAGTGGAAAGTTTACACCATTCAAGGACTACTGTATGTTTCTTATCCACGCAATTTTATGTTGGGCATATTGTATGTATGTATCATGTTATAATATAGTGTTATTAACTGCCTGTTTCTGTATTTGCCCTGTTATAGATTCGAGGTTAATAGTATTGGCCCCGAGACTCGTAGAGTCGAGGGCCAATTAATAGTCTTATCGAGAATCTATAACAGGGTCAAAACAAAAATATCCAGTTCATAACACTTTTATCAAATGATTTCAATTCATCGATTATACCAAGAAACTGGCCGTAAAAAGATAAAGGATTATATATTTGAACTTGTCTTTTGGCAGTTACGATTCTGATTTCTCGTCCAAGTACAGTACTTAATAATTGTTATTTCAATTCATTTTATCTAAAAAGTATAAAGTAGCTAGGAATAATAATTCAGACAGTTAACCTATTCTTACACTTGAATCATCTGCGTTCTGATGATTGATCAACGGAAATTAAACAGTGATAATAATCGAACGTTTCTTCTCGAAAAGGCCGTTTCAAAATCGTTACAAAACACGGAACATTATTCAAACTTTTTTTAATGTAATTTAAAATTACAAAATATGAAAATATATCTTATGAAAAACGATACGTCCAAAGTTAAGAAAGGCGTAAAAAATAAACTCATCATAGATACCAGGATTGAAATTTTGTATATGCGCCAGACGCGCGTTTCGTCTACAAAAGACTCACCAGTGACGCTCGATTCAAGAAAAATTATAAAGGCCAAATAAAGTACGCAGTTGAAGAGCATTGAGGACCAAAAGTTCCTAAACGTTTTGCCAAATTCTGCTAAGATAATCTATTCCTTAGGTAGAAAAGCCTTAGTATTTAAAAAATTTAAACGTTTTGTAAACAGTTAATTTAAAAAAAAATGAAACCGGAAGTGAACGTCCCGTGCTAGCCCATGTGCCAGTACGGCTAAAAAGTGAAACCGGAAGTAATGGGCCGAAAAAAAACCACCGACCTAACCATCCTATTTTGGAGTTACCCTCATCCTGAGTTAGAAATGGTAGGTCTTTCATTTCTGCGTGTCTGGTAATTCGAGAAATCTCTAGATAACTTTTGGTTAGAATGATAGTAAAATACGGAGTTAGCTCCCCTTAATTGTTAATTTCTAGTGCATTTCAACCAAATTATATCTTGAATTACCAGAACATGAAAAGGAAACGAATGTTATATTTGTGCACCATTATACATTTTGAACATAAATTAATGTCAACTTGAGTGGGTTTTTGTTTGTCATGTTTTCACCACTGCCTGATTCTTAGGCAGACTGTCACTTAAACAATACCGCACCATCAAATGAAAATTATATCTTTAAAATTTAAACACTTCTTTCAGAATGTCCGATTGGTCACTTTTCGAAAGGTGATAACTGTACAAAATGCGTGGACGAACGATATGGTAGCAAATGCGCAGAGCAATGCAGATGTAACAGCAATGAAAGGTCTCAAGATAATTATTAAATATATTTTATATGATATTAACGTACAGTAGATCGGGAAAAATATATTAAAATTGATTTTATGTAAATAATGCTTGAACTATTTCAATTGGAAATATCCGTAAAGCAAACTATTTTTGTTTCTGATCTTTGTTAATCAGGAAGAAAGAGAGACAAATACAATGTTCAAGCATTATAAAACAAATATTTGATTTTTAATTATTTGAACAGGAAAACAATCAAGGCTCGTCGCGCTCGTAAGAGGAAACAAGATGAAAGGAGATTATATACGGATACTCAACGTTATTAACTTTGTCGCTTCACCTTTAGATACACCAGCATTTGTATTTCAAAATGGTCGATTGCAGGATAAAAGTGTATCAATCATATTAAGACTGGCGCAGTGGCTATCGGGCTTGATGGCACAATGTAACTACGAGGACTGGTACTACATCATCAGCAGTAACAGCCCAATTGTAGCAGAAAACTATGTTACTGATTTCCATACGCCTGAAACAGGAAGTGAAGTCGATTTAGGACACTAACGTTCCTGCCGAATTTGTTCTAGAAACACATTCCAACAATTTGAAATGGAAAAACACAAAGCATTATAACTAATCGTATAAAAAACTACAGCACAAACTAACCAAGATCATCTTTGTCTGAGGAAATTCCAACCTACCCTTAAGTTGTATTTGGAAAATAAAAAATAAATAGCAAAATTTATTTGTGTCTTTTAAATTATGTCAACAGGCAGTAAAGAAAAAAATTTAAGGAGAAATCCTAAAAATTGTTTAATTATGTATGATACAACATAAAATATCAAAGTGAAACACCACTTTTAATTAAATTATACAAGGTACAATCATATTAAAACGAGCTGGGCAAAACCTAGAAGGTGCTTTTTAGCTATACCCCATATACAAACAGATTGATACCCTCAACACAGAGCAAATAAAGTTAACACCAAACTGGAAACGTCAGGACTGCCTCTGGAATTGCTTCAATTTGTTGTTACCCCAATTCTGAATACCTCAGTGTATTGTAAGCACGTTATACCCTCGAGTTATACCATATACATGTTTTTGTGTGTTTATTTCGTTTTCTTTGTTTTTTGTTTTTGTTTACTTTGGTTTGTTTGGATATTTTGTGTTGATCACAGATCTGAGAGCTTGAAATATACTGTGGATACTTGCCTATTGTCCGTACAATTTACCTGTTGATATGAATCTTTTATTTTTTTGTGTCGTTTGGTTGCATAAAAATATGGTATACGGAATACGTATTTCAGAAAGAACGTGTTTACAGATAATATTGCTTATAAATTAAAATATAGAAAGTTAGGAATTTGTTTCATTATTATTTTCCATGCGCAGGTGTGATAATGTGAAGGGATGCATTCTTTTAGATGCTGTAGATGAACGTACAACATGTAAGTGTTCGTTGCATGCGCATGCATGATCATACTTTAGTGAGTGTAGACAACTAACACCGTACAACCGACCCTTATCATCTTGTAGTAAATTCGACGGAAACGATCTTGTACCGCTTTTGTCAGATACAGTAATATACGGAAACGGTAACAGGCAGAGATTCACATCGATTTTAGACATGTAAATCAAAACTCATCAATCGGTTACTAGTACTTGTTACCTTACATCTTTAAATGATTTCTAAAAAATAAGACGATCTATGCTTTTATCTTTAAAAACAATATCATAAAATAAGATTAAAAAGAAGAAAAATGTTATAAATATTGAATTGCTATAATCGTCCTTGTAGACTGAATTGTAAATCAGAATACCGATCAATTTATTAGGAAAAATAAAACGAAATACAATCTGACCGCTTGACGATATCTACAAGTACATGTGTATCCGTCGTGTTTTGAATAAATGATATTTTTGTACACATTAGTAAATTATAATAGATAAATTTAGCAAAACATTATACATAGTCTTTCCTGAACCAAAATCGATTGAATTTTAAATACTACGTATAAAGTTCTGTCTGAATAGCAAAGTTAAAATGTATAACCGCGCCACATTCTGTACGAGTCTGTCCCATGCAAGTCAGGAGCCTGTAATTCAGTATTTGTCGTTTATTGCTGTATATCATATTTGTTTTACGTTTATTGTTCTCTACATTAACCAGTCCGTTAGTTTTCTCGTTTGAACTGTTTTACACTTTTCCTTTCGGGACTTGTTATAACATACTACGCGGTATTGGTTTTGCGCATATTTGAAGGCCGTGCGGTGACCTATAGTAGTTAACTTTTATGCCATTTGGTCTCTGGTGGAGAGTTGTCTCACTGGCAATCACACCACATCTTCTTATTTTATAGCAACAATAGAAAACAAATAAAAATTGAAAAAATCAAATTAATCAAAGTTAATGTAAATTATGAATAAATCATGTATTCAAAATATAGAACGCAACTTTTGATATTTCACAGAATGAGTTTTATTGGTAGATGCTATGCTGCCATGCAAAAGTGAGGAGTATGATGTTGCGCTGTTCACTGATTCTGTTGCATTTGTTTGTTTACCAAATTTGCCGTGACCTTTTGGCTTTGGTCAATAAATTATATACTAGTATACAAAATTTGATTTTCATCAGTCCAAAATGAATAAAATATTACCCCACCCTGGGCCGAACCTTTGTACATAGTGTACATTCACGACTCTATAGGTTGCAGACGAGTATTGTTTGTATTCATCTTCTAAAACTGCGCTACAAACAATAAAATCGGAATTACATATGTACTTAGGGAACCATCTTTTTTTTTAATTCTGGGAGGGGGCAGGGTAATTTTTTTGCGGATTGGTCATTTAGTTTCATTTGTTGCTACGCATTTATTTTCACTTTTGTACACTCAGTGTTTCCTGCATTTTCTGTTGCAGAATATTCATTTTCATCCTGTCTTGTGCAAAGTTATTTATTTTTAGTTCTTACCAGGTCAAGTTATTCATTTTCAAAATTCTCCTGCCCGGCCTTCATCCCGCACAGAAAATCAAAAGCCATTGATCGTTCCCTTACAGCTGTTTTAAACCAGAAACTAATTAATATATCGCCACTTGATACCGATGTACAGTGGAACATGCAGCTGAAAATTGTAAGATAAACGATATGCTTTATAAAACTAGAGTGCAGAATTTTAGACACGATTAAAAGGATTTTTTTAGAAAATCCGAGATCAAAATTTACGAAAACGAATTGTTAAATTATCCTTAAGCTATTTAGCATGCCCGACAGCAGTACCAACATTCGCCAATATAATATTTGATGTCGGCTGCGTTGTACAATGATAAAAAAATGTTTAGTTTTAATCTCATTTAATAATAAAATTTCCACGGAATTTCAAATTTTTCAAAACTGTATAGAGGAGAAACGTGAAGTTTATCACAAACACATCTAGATTTTGGGTTTCCGCCCTGCCTTTTTGTGGGGAACCTGTATTTATTTCAAAGTTTCGTCGTGTACAGAATACACATTGAGAAATATACGCCCCTACATGTTCAGTCTTTCCATTTACTTTACACGAGGTCTTTCAGATTATGCTTTACAAATTGATAACTTGACGTTACGCAATTAACAATCAATAAATTATTCAGTATGTTCCATGCTATTAGAAAAGGAGGGAATACTTTCATTTCAATGGACGTTCCCTTTTTATCACAACTCCTCTGAAATTACATGTGTGCGTCTTCTCAGATTTGATTGATTGATTGTTGTTTGCTTAATGTCCAGTTGCAAATATCTCATGCATCTTAAGGACTAGAACAAATAAGCAATAAATACAATAAGTAGGTCCTGTAATATGGGTCGACCGGGATGAAGGGCCAAAATGATGAAATTTGGAATGCGCCTGGAAAATAAGTGTATTTTGAATAGGGACAGCAATTTAGCCTTGTAACAGGCCCCCTCCGGGCCCCTCAACGAGTTATTGCTAGGTGTTTTAACGAACAGAGAGTATGACACTCTCTCTACACGAGGCATTGTAATTAACATCTCCATTCTGACCGGACTTGGCTGCGTATTTTTACATCCGGCACAGCCCAACGGATGCCCAATTTGACAAGGGTTTTACTGTTGTGTAGGAGTTTCATAGCACTTCCCAGTTTATAAAATATCTAGTGTGTTATGAACCAAGGTTCATAACACGGAACCTACGCTAAAAAAACTCACCACCAGTTTCAAAACACTCCCTTGATAAATAGTGTACAATAGAAGAAATCCGTTCATTTATACTAATTAATTTAAACAAAATATGTGACTGTCTTAATTGTAGATTAATTTGCTTGGATTATGTTACAACTTTTTTTTTATAAAGTCTGAGTTTTAAAATAAGATGTTCCATGTTCCATACACGGTACACTTTGTGAGCAGTTTTAAAAGCTAAACATTGTTTTAGTATTGCTTAATATAAAAATAAGAAGATTTGGTATGATTGCCAATAAGACAACTCTCCACAAGAGACCAAATGACACAGCAATTAACAACTATAGGTCACCGTACGGCCTTCAACAATGAGTAAAACCCATACCGCATAGTCAGCCATAAAAGGCCTCAAAATGACAAATGTAAAACAATTAAAACGGGAAAACTAACAGCCTGATTTATGTATAAAATAATGAACGAAAAACAAATATGATATACAGAAACAAACGACAACCATTGAATTACAGGCTACTGACTTGGGAGAGGCACAAATGGAATGTGGCGGGGTTAAGCTAGTTTAACGGCGCCAACCCTCCCCTAACCTGGAACAGTGGTGTAACAGTACAACATAAGAACAAACTATAAAAATCAGTTGAAAAAGCATTAACTCGTCAGGTGGACTACAAATAGAAATACATTTAACAAAAACACAGAGTGGGCGTGGCAGGGTACATCCCCACAACAAAAAGACACTAAGTACAGATCTGAGAGTATTCGCAGTTACTGACAGCTAGTTCAACGCCAATAACATCTAATAAAAAAATCATGCATCTAATTTTTAATTATCAATCAGTACACATCCAAGATTCAATGGATTTAGTATTCAGACGTCAATAACAGTCAAAGAAAAACATGACCTTGTGCAATGCGAAGACACAGGTATTAGACTTTAAGTTAGCGTGAAGTTAACCTTTTCGTTTCTACAAAAAATACTAGTAGCAGAAAAATTGATCGAAAAAATACATTATGATTATAACTTTATCAATACGTCTATTAAGCCAAAGCAAAATATTTCAAGGATTATTTCATTTATTTAGTACTGTATATAACGTAGTTTCTAGGTTGTATATTAAGTTATGAGTAACATAATTCATCAAAATAAAAGTTTATTTATATTGATTCAGACAAGACAGTGACGGGCTTAAATGCTGGCGGTCAGACTGCAGGTAAGCTAATCATTTGTTTATTTGTATGCTTTAATTCACGATTGTTTAAGCAAACGAAGCTTAAATTAAAATCTCCCAGAGAGGCATTTTCTATCAGTAAACCTTGTTTTTTTTGCACGCAAAAAAACAAGCTTTGTATGATATGTATGAGGACTACATGTATGCCTTGCTACTTACGTCGTGTTTATTAATGCAGATTTTCTCAAGTCTCAAAGAAAGACAGATCGTTTGTTTGGTATTCAGCTAAATGGATAGTTATATTATGGTTCCTTACTTTTAGCCTAAAAATCTGATTACAAACAAAGTAAATGATTCGGGCAGTTACATTTGTACTGTCGTAATAATATGTGGGTGTTCTGTGAAAGGTAAGGATATTTTTAAGTATATCAACCTACCCGGTTCAAATTAATCTGTTCTATTTAGTAGCAGCAATACTTACTAAATTGTTCAGAGCACGAGACAGTACCACACGGCAGGGATTCAGAGTTATTTTTCCGAAATGAAACATAGGCCGACTGTACTTGGAATATAAAACTGATTCGCAGCATCGTTTAAATAAATAAGTTCAAACAGACGGATCATATACATTTGTATATACTATAGGCCGTTTTTTTTATATAAATTATAGTAACATTATATTCTTAATGAATACGTCGTGTAACTTCTATGAATTTTACAATATTATAAATAGATAGTACAAAAGCCGGGTACATTGGCCGGTTTTTTTAATGTAAATTACAATTTCTATGAATTTCACAATATTATAAATAAGAGATATAAATAATTCTTATATGATTTGCATATCTTTAAATGCATGTGTACTTAAATGGGATTGGTCCGTTAGAATTTGTTCTCTTGGTTGAGACTTCGATAGAAGATGCTGCCGAAACTTCTTTCTTTCTTGGGATCCTGGGGTTCTACGGAAATTGAAATATTGAAACAAAAACACTACAGAACTGTTATTCCTGTTTTAATGCATCACACATAGAAATAATGCATACATAAGAGCTTGGAAAAATGTATGAAATTATAATTAAAGAAAATACTCATACGAATGAAAACTATCAAGCTGAAGGTTATTCTGTTACTTGTACGCTTTTAAATTCAGATAATATCTCATTAACATGGCGTTTTTGAGGTAGGTGTTACTTCATTTTCGATTTTATTGCATTAACTGAACATTTATGGATTCCAGCCAGTCAGTATGGTGGCTAACTCCTTAGTTACGACATTTCAACTGGATTTGACGGTTAATAGATGCCAATGAAAATAAAATGTTTATTAAAAGTTGTAAATGTTTTGGTTAAGAATTATAAGGAATAAAAACATTTTTTTCTAGAGGTTATTGATGTGTAAACTGGACCGCTGACTCACAAACTTTACATAACAGTCCTGTGGACTTTTATTCACTTTGTGAGTTAATCGCTCCAGGTTACATATCAATAACCTCTAGAAAAAAAAAATATGTTTAATCCTATAGTTAACTTAGCCGCTGACTCACAAACTTTACATTTATTCAGTTTGTGAGTTACATGTAATCGCCCCAGTTTACACTTCAATAACCTCAAGAAAAATGTGTTTACTCCTATAATAATTATATTGATGATTTCTAGGAAATGGTAACAGTACTATTGTTATCTACGTCATCTGTGTAGCAGCTGGAAGCGTTTTAATTGTCATCTGTGGTATATTCGTGAAGAACAGAGAAGCAGTTTGTAGACGAAAACCAACCACCATTGTCATGGAAAATACAACGAGGAAGAGAAAGGAACCAAAATTAAGCTTTAGAAAAGAAAACTTGAAAAATAAAAAAGAAAGCATGTATGATGATATAAATGAGAAATACATGATTAATTTCGACGGGGAATAGTTCAGAACGTTGCAAGATATATTTTGTCAATTACAAGACAACTTATAATGTGTCTGTGTGTACGGGTAGGGATACCATTTTATTTAGCTTCTTATGTACTTGACTTTTTGATTGAATGAATAATATGTTAAAATGATCAAATATAGATAATGATCTTCCAATTTTATTAAAAAGTTGTCACCCTGAATTGATATTATCATAATAGACTTTTAAACTGGAACTTTATATAATAGTGTTTCAAACGAAAGTCAAGATTGTTTTCTT
This sequence comes from Mytilus californianus, assembly GCF_021869535.1. NCBI lineage: Eukaryota > Metazoa > Mollusca > Bivalvia > Mytilida > Mytilidae > Mytilus > Mytilus californianus. The sequence continues at coordinate 92,288 of NW_026262737.1, forward strand.
GTTTGCTGTTTTTATGATGTCACACTCAAGATCTTTTTTAGGTTCGTATCGGTTCAAATTAGTTCTCATGACTGTAGCGCTGTCCTTAAATCTTTCTTTTTTAATCATCAACAAAATCTAAATCTAGAATCGAGCAAAAGAGGACGTCATTAGTAAATCATCAAATCCATTTTAGAACATTAACCATTTTGTTCAACGCCGTACTCAGCCTCTCATAGAATCCATCATTGTCTTTGTCAATCTGTTGGTAAAAAAAGTTTTGCGCGGCATTTTAGATGCGCACTTAGTAAGCCAAAAGACGACCTTCAACAAAGCTTTGAGCAAACATATGGTCATTCGATAGCAAAACATGTATAGACAGCGAGTTCCATCGTCTTAAAAATGTGAAAATAGTTGTAAAAAAATAAATAGTTTTTACAATATTGTCTGATGTTTCATAAACGGAAATTTAAAATAAAAGATAGAAATATAGATACTTGTACATGTGTTAATACAAAGACAAACAATGAAACACATTAGTTGCAACGCAGTACGGGACAATTTAAAATGTCGAAATTAATTGCAGTAAAACATAACGCTTATCTAAGATAAACTATGTTCTTGTAATGTAAGTGAGTAGTCGGATTTCAAGGAACTATAACACTAATGTGTCATCACCAAATTAGACTTATCACCAAGTTTGTACTTTCATGAGCAGCACGACTGGTGCCAACCGGGAGCCTGCTATACTTACCCTTCCAGAGCACTTGATATCACCCCAGTGTTTTGTATGGTTCGGTTTGCGACGTCTTTAGTTTTCTATGTTCTGTTTTGTATACTGTTGTTTGTCTTTTGGACGTTATCGTTTTTATTTGCCATAACGTTGTCAGTTTGTTTTCGACTTATGAGTTTGATTAATGCTTCGGTATCTTCCGCCTCTCTTCTGCATATAATTGGACTAAGTAAAGTGTTTTTTTTTGCGTTCATTCGTTTTCATCTAAGCATTACCTCGTGTGAATCTTATAATTATTTATTTCCAATCTGGTAACAGTGGTAATTATTAAAATTAAAGTTTAAAAGCGCAATATCATAAATAGTTGACTAAGACATAAAAAGTTATATATATAGGAATCACATTTATGTACAAAAAGAACTTCTAGATACCAGTACGGTATATATTGTTTTTTAACGTTTAAATGACCAGAGATGTCCAGCATTTGAAGTGAAAGTGGAACATTACAACACCAATGACGTCTTTAGCTGAATGCACTGACTATTAATAAGAAGATGTGGTACGAGTGCCAATGAGACAACTCTCCATCCAAGTCACAATGTATAAAAAGTAAATAATTATAGGTCAAAGTAGCTAGCTTGACTAGCTTGCTTACTAAATGCCGGCATATTGATATCAATGAGTAAAGAAATATATAGTTTCTATAAAAGAAACGTGCCAGCAATTCGAAAAAAAGTCAAAAACATCTGAATAAAGCCTGACAGTGTGTCAGATGTATGATGTTTGGTGAAATTCTGTATATGTCTATTAGTAATACAGTCTTTGTTAACGAACTATTTTTATTCCGCTGCATCCAAACACATACTATATATTATCATACATGAATTTATTAAATGAAAGATTCTTTTTGTTGTTTGGACTTCATCTGAGTCTCGTGTAAAAAAATGAATGGATTGCTTACATAATCACTACGCAAAGTATTTTCTGAAGAAACAGATAGCCTTTTAAAATACAGGGGATGGCTTGTAGTTTTAATTATTAATGATTTTCATAGCTAGCACCGCCTTATTAAACGTAAAGGGAGATAGCAACTAAACTGTAGTACATATATGTAAAAGACCCCTTCTGCAGATTTCGTTAAGAGTGGGCTCTTTGGGGCAGCTGCAGAGGCAATATTTGTTAGGGACCCCGAAATTTATTCTTTGGCAGTGACACACAAAATTGTGGACGTTTAAGTTATATATGTCTACATTGGCTAGAGATGAAGGTGAAGGCTGAGCGCTCATAAAACCTGTTTAACCCAGCCGCATTTTTGCGTCTGTCCTAAGTCAGGAACCTCTAGCCTTTGTTGGTCTTGTGTATTTTTTAATTTTGGTTCATCTATATGTTTCGTAGCATAGAATGGCGTCCAATTTCATGATCTAGTGTACATTGTGTTTCGGGGCCTGCTCGGGGCTGCCTCTCGCTGTTTAGAAGACCCATTGGTGGCCTTGGGTTGACTTGTATATTTTGGTTGGGTTGTTGTCTCTTTGACACATTCCCCGTTTCAATTCTTTATTCTATACATGTAAATGTCAAAGATACTTTTGTAAAAGAGACAAAAGACGCATTTTTGGAATATGTAACTTCTTTCTAAAAAATGGGTTAATCATACCCAACTCAATCAAGTAAATTTAGGAATAACATGCTGACAAATATAAATTTTTTCTACTTTTTTTTTACACGAAACTCATTGTGCAGTAGATGGGAAATTGATTACATAAAGTTTGAATTGTCTGTATATAAAACGTCAAAACATTTTTACATCAATATGAAAAAAGTGCAGTTTTAAAGAGTTGTTTGTTAAAAACAGAACATTTCAGAGAAATTCAACATTTACCAATGAACCATGAAAATATGGGCAAGGTCAGATGACACATGCCAGACATATATTTACACCTAACAATCATTCCACAAACCAAATATAGTTCACATATTTCTTATAGTATCTGAAAAACAGACCAAACAAGAAAAAATAGCATTGACCAATGAACCATGAAAATGAGGTCAAGGTTAGATGATTACTGTCAGACAGACATGTACATCTTACAACCATTTCATACAACAAAATATATTTGACTGAATACTTATAATATCTGCAAAATAGACTAAAACACAAAAAGTTAACTTTGACCGCTGAACCATGAAAATGATGTCAAGGTCAGATGACACCATCCAGTTGGAGGTGTACACCTAACAACCATTCCATATACCAAATATAGAAGACATTATTGCTTAAAGTATCTGTGATATGGACTTGGCCACGAAAACTTAACTTTGTTCACTGATCCATGAAATGAGGTCAAGGTCAAGTGAAAACTGTCTGACAGGCATGAGGACCTTGCAAGATGCGCAAATACCAAATATAGTTATCCTATTACTTATAATAAGAGAGAAACTAACATAACAATAAATACTAACTTTTTTTTCAAATAGTCACTGAACCATGAAAATGAGGTCAAGGCCATTGATCATATGACAGATGGAAAGTTCGTAAGATAAGGCATCTATATACAAAGTATGAACCATCCAGATTTTCTAACTTCTGAAATACTAAGCTTTTAAGTCAAGAGCTAACGTCGCCGCCGCCGGATAACTAACCCTAAGTCTCGCTATCTGCGACAGAAATCGCAGGCGAGACAACTAGACTTATCAACATTTTACAAACCAAAAACCGAGGTAGAATCAAGGTGCCCCGAAAGGCAAAACAAAAGCTACTCCACACGGGACACCTGTCGTATGGCTTATGAAAGAATGCATTCCGTGATGAGTTATCCGATGGTATCACATTTAGAGGAGACGACGAAGCTGTGGTTTAAGGCAATTTGGTAATTGGAGACAGTTTTTCCTACGTGTTATCTAAAATTATGCCACTGGAAACCCTTAGTTAAGTAGTTTTCATGTAGACAGCAACCCTAAATCCTAAGTTGTGCATTCTACCATAAAAGAAAGACGGAACATACCGAAAGGAGGATTTTAAACTCTTTGGTCAAAGAAAAAGTGACAAATCCAAGTCCAAATTAAACCACGAAAAAATACAAGACATACCGCTGTTCACAAAAGGCAACATCACAAACCCATCATAATCTGATTTTAATTGCTTTGGAAGGATAAGTATATTTGGTTCACCATGTGGAACGAATTGTATTGCTTATGATTTACAAATTGACAATGTCTCTTTTGTTGTTCCATATTCGAGACAAAAAGATGATACTATGGTAATAACACTGTGTTATTGGTTGTGATTCACTGTGAACCAGCTCTCAGTATTTAGCCGAGAGGAAAATTGAATTGAAAATGATAATAATCTATGTTACCATACCATCATACACACTAATATAGGTTCCAGTTTGGTTAAAATACATTGTAGCACATGACTTTTCAGGGAAAATTATTTTATTCAATTATTTACCACAGAGAGCATTCATTATCTTACATGGTTATTTCAAATTTCCTGAGAGTGTTTTTATGCCTGTCTTAAAGTGAATTAGCAACTTCCTCGTGAATAATAACGTCACCAGTTTCCATTGTTAGAACTACTTTCCTTGTACAATCAAGTTTCAAATGAAAGTAAGCAGCTTGCAAGACCATTGATACATTGTTATTTCCATTTTTATCTTTATACCTTCTGTAACAGTAGTGTTTTAGGATCAAGTCATTAGGTTCCACCTTGTGTTTGTTCTTAAAGTCCTTTCCGCATCCATAACATTTTCTAAGATTGAATATTGTTCCACATAAAATATCATGAAGAGGTAGCGGTCTTTCTGGTTGTGATGGTCCAGGCATTTGCTTTTCGTTTTGTTTCTTTTTTTTTTTCGATGGAGGTCCTTCTGGTGGACGATGTTTACCCTTTGATGGCACAAAACATGGTGTATTCTTACATGGTGGTTCTTCTTCTCTGTCCAGCTCAACTGCATACGATTTAGTCCTTTTTATACCAGCTTTATATTCTTTAGCCTTTCATTGGTTGCTTGTCGGCCCCTTGCCACCTCTCGATAATCCCGAATCAAACAAACGCATTTCAGCGTCTTGCTGTGTCTTCTCTAGCCGTCTTGAGAAAAGACATTAACGGTCTTCCTACCGATGCAATTTTAGCATGGCCTATTTCGACCAGATTTGAGGCAGGTGTATCTTCTGCCTTGAAAGCACGAAAAATGTGCGATTTCTTTTGCAGCCACCACTTATACATGTTATACCAGCTGTTAAGTTGTTGGTGGTATGCGTTATTGTCGATGAAATATTTTATCTCTGAAGAAGCGACGTTAAAGTCTGATATGCTAAGAGCATGTAGTAACGCTTCCGCAAGATTGATAAAAGCGGATGATCATTCACTGACCTTTTTTGCATGACGATGTACACTTTGTTTGTAATGAAATTTACAGGACGCACATACTTCCGCCTCTCTTCTGCATATAATTGGACTAAGTAAAGTGTGTTTTTTCCGTTCATTCGTTTTCATCTAAGCATTACGTCGTGTGAATCTTATAATGATCTATTTCCAATCTGGTAAAAGTGGTAAAAGTTAAAATTAAAGTTTAAAAGCGCAATATCATAAATAGTTGACTAAGACATAAAAAGTTATATATATATAGGAATCACATTTATGTACAAAAAGAACTTCTAGCTACCAGTACGGTATATATTGTTTTTTAACGTTTAAATGACCAGAGATGTCCAGCATTTGAAGTGAAAGTGGAACATAACAACACCAATGACGTCTGTAGCTGAATGCACTGACTATAAATAAGAAGATGTGGTATTAGTGCCAATGAGACAACTCTCCATCCAATCACAATGTATAAAAAGTAAACAATTATAGGTCAAAGTAGCTAGCTTGACTAGCTTGCTTACTAAATGCCGGCATATTGATATCAATGAGTAAAGAAATATATAGTTTCTATAAAAGAAACGTGCCAGCAATTCGAACAAAGTCAAAAATATCTTAATAAAGCCTGAAAGTTTGTCAGATGTATGTTTGGTGAAATTCTGTATATGTCTATTAGTAATACAGTCTTTGTTAACGAACTATTTCTATTCCGCTGCATCCAAACACATACTATATATTATCATACATGTATTTAAATAAATGAAAGTGCGCCCCCTCCCCGGATTTTATACCATCGGGAAAGGGACAAGTTGGGAAAATAACCATATTTCGTCCGTTCCTTTATCCGTCCGTTCGTCCATTCATACTGCATTAGATTAACATTATTGGTGAATGTAGTCGAAGATGAAGTTTAAATCAGATCAACTTGAAACTTAGTACACATGTTCAATATAATGTGATCTTTCTAAATTGAATGCCGCCAAAATTAGCATTTTGACACAAATTTCAATGAATTATGGAAAATGATTGTGCGAGCAAATCATCATGGACAAATATTATTGATTTTTTTAATTCAATTTGTTTACTTTTTATTCTCATTTCTGGTCCGCCATATGCTATTATATAGCCATTATATGCTTAGAGGATAGACGTCTTTAATATTTTATTTGCAATAATTGATACAAGTTTACAATAAGACGTCAAAATATGGTTATTTTCCCAACTTTTCCCTTTCCCGATAGTGTAAAATCCGGGGAGGGGTGCACATCTTTTATATAAATAGTTAGTATGTGTTTGGATGCAGCGGAATAAAAATTAGTTCGTTAACAAAGACTGTATTAATTAAAGGTCAATTATTCACGAACAATTGAAAGGTCTTTCCTTCCATATTTGTTTTTAAATATTCTGTCATACACTTGTCGCACCAACATACTGGTGTTGTCCCTTAATAGGAGGAATGTAGTGGTATATCTATGACTAACGTTAAATTCAAGTTACACTCCCCTACACCTTTGGTCCCCAGTTTGTTTACATTTCACCGGTAAGTTGGTAGTAAGAATAAACATCTGTGAGGCTCATGATTGGATAGTATGCTTTTAATTGATTAATTTTATGAAAGATCAACCATTTATGTGCAAAAATAACTATAATTTAGAGTGATAATTTTGAATGTTTCTGTGACATGTTATTTTCTATTGGAATAGGCTGACTGACAATTTATATGCAGTGTCATTTAGTGCGGAATTTGAGAGCGTCCATAAAAACTGCTTGTCAGAGATTCACCTTTGTCGAGTATCGAGTTGCGAGTTACGAAAGTCGAGTTACGAACGTTGAGTTGCGAGTAACGAAAGTCGAGTTGCGAGTTACGAAAGTCGAGTTGCGAGTTACAAAGGTCGAGTTGCGAGTTACGAAGGTCGAGTTGCGAGTAACGAAGGTCGAGTTGCGAGTTACGAAAGTCGAGTTGCGAGTTACGAAAGTCGAGTTGCGAGACGAAGGTTGAGTTGCGAGTTACGAAGGTCGAGTTGCGAGTTACGAAAGTCGAGTTGCGTGAACTATTTTAATTTTTTGGTGTACCTCTTTAACATTTATGAATGATGATTGCTTATAGAATTGTATACAGTATAATAATTGTTGATTCTGTTTGTTGTTTGGACTTCATCTGAGTCTCCTGTAAAAAAAAATGAATGGATTGCTTACATAATCACTACGCAAAGTATTTTCTGCAGAAACAGATAGCCTTTTGAAATACAGCGGATGGCTTGTAGTTTAATTATTACTGAATTTCATAGCTAGCACCGTCATATTAAACGTATAGGGAGATAGCAACTAAACTGTAGTACATATATGTAAAAGACCCCTTCTGCAGATTTCGTTAAGAGTGGGCTCTCTGGGGGCAGCTGCAGAGACAATATTTGTTAGGGACTCCAAAATTTATTCTTTGGCAGTGACACTCAAAATTGTGGACGTTTAAGTAATATATGTCTACATTGGCTAGAGTTGAAGGGGGGGGGGGGGGGCTGAGCACTCATAAAACCTGTTTTACCCAGCCGCATTTTTGCATCTGTCCTAAGTCAGGAACCTCTAGCCTTTGTTGGTCTTGTGTATTTTTTAATTTTGGTTCATCTATATGTTTCGGAGCATAGAATGGCTTCCAAGTCTTGATCTAGTGTACATTGTGTTTTGGGGCCTGCTCGGGGCTGCCTCTGGGTGTGGGATTTCTCGCTGTGTTGAAGACCTATTGGTGGCCTTGGGTTGACATGTATATTTTGGTTGGGTTGTTGTCTCTTTGACACATTCCCCGTTTCAATTCTTTATTCTATACATGTAGCTGCCAACGATACTTTTGTGAAAGAGACAAAAGACGCATTTTTGGAATATGTAACTTCTTTCTAAAAAATAGGTTAATCATACCCTAATCAATCAAGTTAATTTAGGAATAACATGCTGACAAATATAACTCTTTTTTACTTTTTTTTTACACGAAACTCATTGTGCAGTAGATGGGAAATTGATTACATAAAGTTTGAATTGCCTGTATATAAAACGTCAAAACATTTTTACATCAATATGAAAAAAGTGCAGTTTTAAAGAGTTTTTAGTTAATAACAGAACAATTCAGAGAAATTCAACATTGACCAATGAACCATGAAAATGTGGTCAAGGTCAGATGAAACATGCCAGACATATATTTACACCTTACAATCATTCCATAAACCAAAAATAGTTCACCTATTTCTTATAGTATCTGAAAAACATCCGAAACAAGAAAAAAATAGCATTGACCCATGAACCATGAAAATGAGGTCAAGGTTAGATGATTACTGTCAAGACAGACATGTACACCTTACAACCATTCCATACAACAAAATATAATTGACTGAATACTTATAGTATCTGCGAAATAGATCAAAACACAAAAAGTTAACTTTGACCACTGAAGCATGAAAATGATGTCAAGGTCAGATGACACCTGCCCGTTGGAGGTGTACACCTTACAACCATTTCATATACCAAAAATAGAAGACATTATTGCTTATAGTATCTGTGATATGGACTTTACCATGAAAACTTAACTTTGTTCACTGATCCATGAAATGAGGTCAAGGTCAAGTGAAAACTGTCTGACAGGCATGAGGACCTTGCAAGATGCGCAAATACCAAATATAGTTATCCCATTACTTATAATAAGAGGGAAATTTATATAACAAAAAATCTTAACTTTTTTTTCAAATAATCACTGAACCATGAAAATGAGGTCAAGGCCATTGATCATATGACAGATGGAATGTTCGTAAGATAAGGCATCTATATACAAAGTATGAACCATCCAGATCTTCTACCTTCTGAAATACTAAGCTTTTAAGTCAATAGCTAACGTCGCCACCGCCGGATAACTAACCCTAAGTCTCGCTATCTGCGACAGAAATCGCAGGCGAGACAACTAGACTTATCAACATTTTACAAACCAAAAACCGAGGTAGAATCAAGGTGCATCCGAAAGGCAAAACATAAACTACTCCACACGGGACACCTGTCGTATGGCTTAAGAAAGAATGTATTCCGTGTTGAGTTATACGATGGTATCACATTCGGAGGAGACGACGAAGCTGTGGTTTAAGGCAATTTGGTATTTGGAGACAGTTTTTCCTACGTGTTATCTTAAATTATGCCACTGGAAACCCTTAGTTTAGTAGCTTTCATGTAGACAGCAACCCTAAATCCTGAGTTGTGCATTCTACCATAAAAGAAAGACGGAACATAACGAAAGGAGGATTTAAAACTCTTTGGTCAAAGAAAAAGTGACAAATCCATGTCCAAATTAAACCACTAAAAAATACAAGACAAACCGCTGTTCACAAAAGGCAACATCACAAACCCATCATAATCTGATTTTAATTGCTTAGGAAGGATAAGTATATTTGGTTCACCATGTGGAACGAATCGTGTTGCTCATGATTTACAAATTGACAATGTCTCTTTTGTTGTTCCACATTCAAGACAAAAAGATGATACTATGGTAATAACACTGTGTTATTGGTTGTGATTCGCTGTGAACCAGCTCTCAGTATTTAGCAGAGAGGACAATTTGATTGGTTCTTTTTGTCTGTGGTTTCCATTTTGAGGAGAATTGAAAATAATAATAATCTATGTTACCATACCATTATACACACTAATATAGGTTCCAGTTTGGTTAAATTAGCACATGACTTTTCAGGGAAAATTATTTTATTCAATTATTTACCACAGAGAGCATTCATTATCTTACATGGTAATTTCATATTTCCTGAGAGTGTTTTTATGCCTGTCTGAAAGTGAATTAGCAACTTCCTCGTGAATAATAATGTCACCAATTTCCATTGTTGGTACTACTTTCCTTGTACAATCAAGTTTCAAATGAAAGTAAGCAGCTTGCAAGACCCTTGATACAGTGTTGTTTCCAATTTTATCTTTATACCTTCTGTAACAGTAGTGTTTTAGGATCAAGTCATTAGGTGCCACCTTGTGTTTGTTGTTAAAGTCCTTTCCGCATCCATAACATTTTCTAAGATTGAATATTGTTCAACATAAAATAACATGAAGAGGTAGCGGTCTTTCTGGTTGTGATGGTCCAGGCATTTGCTTTTCGTTTTGTTTCTTTTTTTTTTTCGATGGAGGTCATTCTGGTGGACGATGTTTACCCTTTGATGGCACAAAACATGGTGTATTCTTACATGTTGGTTCTTCTTCTCCGTCCAGCTCAGCTGCATGCGATTTAGCCCTTTTTATACCAGCGTTATATTCTTTAGCCTTTCGCTGGTTGCTTGTCGGCCCCTTGCCACCTCTCGATAATCCCGAATCAAACAAACGCATTTCAGCGTCTTGCCGGATAGAGAGAGCTGTGTCTTCTCTAGCCGTCTCGAGCAAAAAATTTCGGCCAGATTTGAGGCAGGTGTATCTTCTGCCTTGAAAGCACGAAAAATGTGCGATTTTCTTTGCAGCCACCACTTATACATGTTATACCAGCTGTTAAGTTGTTGGTGGTATGCGTTATTGTCGATGAAATATTTTATCTCTGAAGAAGCGACGTTAAAGTCTGATATGCTAAGAGCATGTAGTAACCCTTCCGCAAGATTGATAAAATCGGATGATCATTCACTGACCTTTTTTGCATGACGATGTACACTTTGTTTGTAATGAAATTCACAGGACGCACATGTTTGTACTATATGTTCTCCCAAAACCTTTCTTACACTATTCCAGTTGGCACTATTTTCATCCATTATGAAGCCAAATGGATTAAATGTGTACCCCGTTTGATTATTGACTTCTTCTAAGATCTCATTCAACAGCTTCCAGAATATTTCAAGGTTTTCTGAACTTTCAGCCGCAGCTTCCATTTTAGCCAGACAAATTGTTTTCCTTAATACTGGATGGTAAGTCCATAACGTGACAGTTTTGAAGTTTTTGCACCTATTATGCTTAGCATCTATGAATGCAAATTCCTCATTAAGGATTCCATTTTTGTTGCAGTCCCTCTCAATGCACAGGTTTGCCATTGCCTTGCTTCGTCGAACACATATGATGGTTGCTCGATTGTTCACTTTATATATGAAAAATTTGTCTTTCTCGTCACATTTTTGCTTGTAAATTGCTAAAGCCTCGAAATTTTGACCACATGGATTTATTTCCTTTTTCATGTTATCCCTTGCATTGTATACTCTTTTCATGTCAGCGAAGTTTTCTGCAACTTCCTCTACTTCCCTCTATGCAAAACTGTCTGAAGACATCAAATCAACTAGTTAATCATTAACCATTTTTGATGGTTTGGCGTTCATATTTTTCATTATATCTTTTTTAATAATGTCAGATGATATTTTCTTTTTTTTTTACAATGCATGTATGGTAATACATGTACATGACTGTCACCTTATTATCATCTGTTTCGTACTCCCAAACCTTAACCGCGGGACATTCTGGCCAGTCAGCCATAGTTCCGCACGTGAAACAACACAGTACGGAAGACCTCTTCTGAAACTGTGTTCTATTTTTATGCCGTATTTTGATCTGAAAAGGCATGTTTCTGAGTTACAAACAGGGGACCCCTTACACCTTGCCAGTCTTTTAATGCCACTGAAGCCAATCCTAGAACTTGTAACCCATCTACCCCACGGCCTCCCATTCTTTGTACATTTCATCATGTCATTCGTGTCACATGCTATTGTATATTTTACAAGGCCATCTATATATGTTGGTAAAGCAGTGACATGATCAAATGTAAAAGTACTCCTCTGCTCAGGGAGAAATTCTATATTCTGATGTTTCCTAAAACATTTTATGAATTTGTCCTCCCTATCCGTCATAACTTTCGAAGCAAGATTCAAATCATCATCTTCATCAATACTGGTGTTCATAAAAACTAAAATAATTATGCACATTATTAGTTAAAATTCACGAGGTGTGTTCATAGATAATGACGAATATCTTCAAGTTAAGAGTACAATTAAGAGTTAAGATATCTGGTACAGTCTTGCAGTGCATGCATTCTGGAATATAGTCATATAGACATTCGGAAGAAGTTACGCTGCTTGCCACGTTTTTCGTCATTGCCCATGTCTGTAGAGGTTTGAAATGAATTGCAACAAATGATACATGTAAGAAATCTGTGTTAAAATAATTATAGACAAGTCAAGGAACCCTAAACACGTCAATTCTTTACCTTATTGATCTTTTCGTGCTGAAAATGTTTACTATTAATTTGTCTTGCTGCTAATAATGACCATAAAAGTTTCTCCCTATCCATTATTGTTACAAGAAGTACATTTGTAACTTACGATTTCGTCTTTGTTGTTTTATATTGTAAGATGTTATTTGCTATTTCATTTTTTTTTAGCTCAAAGATAACAGGCAAATACGCTCAAACTTCATTTTAGAGCAATGATTATTGTAAGTGAAATCTGATGTTTATCTCCTAAATAGCAAAGCGTAGTGCTGGGGACTATAAACAACTGCGCCACGAGCGCATGATACGCCCGTCTTTCTAAGAAATATGCAGAGCTTTACACCACCACATCAAACTACTGTCTCAAAAAACATTGAAATAAATCGTATGAGGTTTTCTCAAGTTAACGCGCAAAAACCAGGCATTCTAAATTTACCTACCTCCATTCATACAGGAGCTAAGTATCGCAGTAGAAGGTGTGAAAAGTTTAAAGCAATTCAAAGAAGGTCTCAAGATACGGCACAAATGTCCCCCTTTTTAGAGGAAAGTGCTACAACTCCAGAACAATAAAAAAAAAAAAAAAAAAGATTTTCATCAAAAGTATACAGACTTTGAGATCATCATAACTAACAACTTTGTTAAGCTTGAAGCAATTCCGATGAGGTGTTTTCAAGATATGGTGCGACATGTGAGAAATACACCCCCTTGTTTAGAGTGTTAAAGCTCAATAACTCAGAAACAAAAAATCGAATTTTTACCAAAAAATATACAGACCTTGAGATTATTATAATTAACATCTATAAAAGTTTGAAGCAATTGTGCTAAGGTATTTGTAAGACACAGCATGACATGTGAAAAAAAGAACATCCCATTTTTTTTAAAAGACTGTTCACTAGCTCGATCTGGAACAAAAGAATATTCACTCAAAAGTATACAAAGCTTGAGACCATCACAACAAACACTTGTGTCAAGTGTAAAGTTTGAAGCAATTTTAATAAGTTTTTTAAAGATAAAACGCGACATGTAGAACGCCTCCGCCCCCCCCCCCCCCCCGCCCACCAAACCTTTTCCGAGTGTTAAAATCCCATAACTCAGGAACGGAAAATGGAGTTTTCACCAAAAAGTATCTTGACTTTAAGACCATCATAATAAACAATTATGTAAAGTTTGAAGTAATTCATATAGGGGGTTTTCAAGTTATGGTGCAATATGTTAACACGGACTGACGGACGGACAGACGGACATTTGTATACCATTATACGTTTGAAGAATACTCGGAAACCATTTTTTTCTGTTTTCCTCATATCTTATTTTCAGTAACAGTCAGTAACAGTGAAGTCCTTTCACCAACCCAAAATTCAATGTGCGTCTTTTCCTTTTCTTTACCCTGCATCTGTGTAAATCTCATTCAAGTCCAACTTACCATCCGGAAACAATTCCCTTCGAAAACAGGGGCAAAAAAAAGGACAAAGGGATTACAATGTTTTTCCGGCGAACATAACGAGAGAGCACATACTAAATATCCCATTCTGTGAGAAGTTATTTTGCCCCCTGTAAATATCACTTGTTTCATGAAAAAGAACATTTTCAACTGTATGTAGTTAATTCTTGACTAACTTTAAACGTTTTTTTACCCTGCTGAATGCAAATGAAAAATGTCTGTCCAAGAATAAGTTTTGATTGGAAGTTTTTCATTTATCACACGAATATGTAAAATATATCCGACGATGTCACAGTGGTTTAACTGCCAATGAGACATTTCTACACCACAGACCAAATCTCGCTGGTGTAACCAACTACAGATTACCGTACATTCTTCAACATAGAGCAAAAGAAAACCCGAAATGTCAGCTTTAAAGGGTCCCAAAATGAAAATTGTAAAACAATTCATACGAGGAAATTTTCACTTTTCATTATACTTTGATTGACGAATGAAATTTACTTATAAAATTTGTGATTTTTGGACCTTAGTGCTGCCAGTTTTTTCATCTGCTAGTTCGGCAATTGTTGGCTTATTGAGGATATTGTCAGGTCTAAGTGACTTCACATTCACGCTTTCAGTAAGTGGTTTACAATTATGTTTTAGTTCTGGAAGGGACTCCGTATTACCATGCTCGCCACACGACTTCTCTTCCACTTCGTCTGTGATTTTTACCAAATTATCGGATTGTGAATCTTCATTAGAACTGCAGTCTATATGACCTAAAATCATTATGAATATTAATTTGTATTTAGATTCATTTCATTAGTGTATGGTTAATAAATGACTACTAGTAACAATGAAGTTAAAAGTTGGTTTGGATCTGCTCAAATGTATTTAGCGACTTTTACAATTAATAAGTCTAACAGACATGCTATATTCACTTTTTGAAAAGTTTAATATAGTACTTGTGCTGCAAGTTTTTTCATCTGCTAGTTCGGCAATTGTTAACTTATTGAGGATATTATCAGGTCCCATTACAGGTCTAAGTGACTTCACATTCACGCTTTCAGCACGTGGTTTACAATTATGTCTTAGTTCTGGAAGGGACTCCGTATTACCATGCTCGCCACACGACTTCTTTTCCACTTCGTCTGTGATTTGTACCAAAATTATCAGATTGTGAATTTTCATCAGAACTGCTGGCTATCCGACCTCAAATCATAATGAATATTATTATTTAGATGCACTTCGTCAGTATATGGATAATACATTACTATCAAGTTCAAAGTTGGTTTGGATCTGATCAAGTGTATTTATCGAATTTCACAACTATGAAAAGAAACAATAGCGTTATATTCTTTTTTTTTTTGTGTGAAAAACTTGAATGAGTGATACACAGGAAAATGTATAAAAAAAGGTCAACCAAATATGATTTATTCTGGACAACCTTTTCCATATCAAATCTGTCAGATTGAAAATGGTCGAATGCGTTTTGTTGGAAACCTTTTTACTGACTAACATTAACATAATAAGATGTGTCTAGATTATCAAGGAGGCATTTCTACGCCACAGAACAAATGTCGTTGATGTAAGCATCTAAAAGTTTCCGTGCTGTCTTCAACATGGAGCAAATGTCGACACGACATAGCAAGCTATAGACGGTCCAAAATTGACATATGTATAGGCGTTAAACAGTTTATATGATACAAATGCTGCTACATATTATACTTTCATGGACGCATGATATTTACCTTTAAGTTTTGTCGGTGATTTTTTTATCAGAGTTCCCTTTTCATTATTTTTACCGGCTACCTCGGCAATTGTTGCCTTATCTATTGTAATCTTGGGTCCAACGAGAGGCAGAAGTTTTACTGAAGGTACATCAAAATAGTTTTTCAAGATTTCAGCAGTAGGTCTACAAGATGCGTCAAATTTAGCGTATGTATAGAACGTACTCTTCAACTGGTCATTTTGCAAATAACTGTACTTTTCCGATGGCTTTGGTAGAGCTTTTTCTGATACGAGCTTTTGTAAAGCCTCGATCGGTCTGGCTGTATTCTCTTTTACTTTTTTTTTTATATCTGCACATGGATGTACTGTGTCTGGATAAATAAGATGGAATAACACCATTCCAAGGGACCAAATATCCATTTTCAAAAGATCTTGAATTGTGCCTCGAGAAGAATCACATAAAAGGGCTTCTAGTGCCATGAAGGCAGGCGAGCCGCGAAACAATTTATGTGTTCTTGTCTCTGCTAGGATCTTGGTTTGGATGAGAGATGATCTTGCCTCACCAAAGTCACTTAATATAGCTACAATTGGTTTTCCTGACCACTAATATCCAGCATCAGTAGCGGTGACGTGATTATTTGTTACTAGTACATTTTCTGGCTTTAAGTCTCTATCTGCAACTCCTTTACTATAAAGAAAATGCAACCCTTCTGTTATATCTTTTGCCAAGTGTTCAGGCGTATGTCGAAACCAGAAAAGTCTGCAATTTTGTCACAGGTAATTAAATAGTCGTTTAAGTTAAACATCTTTTAAGTTAAACACGGTGTCTTGTTCTATTTCTATCTTCTCAAAACTAAAGGAAATATAATCCAGAAGAATGGCTTTGTCTTTGTACCAAAATCCATAAATTTGTAGCATATTCTCGTGCCTTTGTACAGTTTTCATCATTTTTGCTTCTTTTATAAATAAAGGAAAGTTATCTGCTATTGATAATTCTTTTATTACAAATTCTTTCTTCTTTTTTACGGCTTTGTACACGTTTCCATAAGAACCTCTTTCAATAATGATTATATCTAAAAAGTCCTTTTTACTGAATGAAGGTAAACCTATGTCTTCCAAAGATTCTGTCTCAAGCGATATAGTTGGTCTTTTCTTAACAGGTAGTGGTACTTTGAAACTATAAGAAAGAATAATCATAGTCAATATGTTTCAGGGATGGATGACTGTTTAACGGTTAGTGGCAAGTCAAACGCATATTGAGGAAGAAAACATGACATGAGATATAAATATTGCCCCTGCCTTGTATAAAACCGACACGCTGATTTAGATTTCATGTGCAATGATTGTCTAAATTGACTGAAAAATTGTCATTGCGGATGGAAATTGTGCTCAATTCACTATTTCGAGGTTTTTGCTGCTGCTGCTGCAGCTGCCGCCTTAGAGTCATAGAACTGTTTTAATGAAGGCTCTTCGCTGTAATCGCGCTCATTTTACTTTTTTAAGGGTTTTTTGCGGCTGCTGCTGCTAATGGAGGGCAGCAGCAAAAACCCTCAACAGATTATACTTAGTCACTCCGAAACCAAACTTCAGAACGCGGATCTCATAGAAAGCGCTCAGACCGGAAATTTGACTGATCCGCTCCGTAACCGGATCGGAGAACGCGGACCTCATAGAGAGCGCCCCTTGTAATGAAGGCCTCTATTGGATGATTTTTATTGGAGTTCCGGAAACTCGAAAATTGCCTTTTTGACCCCTATTTGTTACAATAGTTACTGGAGACCCCTTCTCATTATTTAAATTAGTTTTCAAGTTGTGACCAATTGAATTAATTGAAATTGTTTTTTTACAATTTCCCCATAGACTTCTATAGTAAACCCCTATGTTCTATTTTAAGCCATGGCGGCCATGTTGGTTGTAGGGCAGGGTCATTAGATATATTTTTCAATCAAGATACTCCAATGATAATTGTGGTTAAGTTTAATTCCATTTGGCCAAGTAGATTAAGAGGAGAATATTTTTGTAAAAAATTACAAAAATAAACGAAAAATTGTGAAAAATTGACTTTAAAGGGCAATAACTCCTTTAGGGGTCAATTTACAATTTTGGTCATTTGACTTATTTGTAGATCTTACATTGCTGAACAGTATTGCTGTTTACAGTTTATCTCTATCTATTATGATATTCAAGATAATAACCAGAAACTGCAAAATTTCCTTAAAATTACCAGTTCAGGGGCAGCAACCCATCAACGGGTTGTTTGATTCGTCTCATCCGGGCAGATAGATCTTGACCTGATGAATATTTTTACCTCGTGTCAGATTTGCTGTAAATGCTTTAGTATCATAGATATAAGCCAAAAACTGCATTTTACCCATATGTTCTATTTTTAGTCATGGCGTCCATCTTGGTTTGTGGGCCGGGTCATCGGATACATTTTTTTAAACAAGATACCCTAAGGATGATTTAGGCCAGGTTTGGTTTAATTTGGCCAAGTAGTTTCAGAGGAGAAGATTTTTGTAAAATTTAACGTACGAAGACGACGACGGACGACGGACGCCAAGTGTTGAGGAAAGCTCACTTGACCCTTTGGGTCAGGTGAGCTAAAAAGCCCTTGACGCCAATATGGGCCAATGGCATATAAACAAACATAGTAAAACAATGAAAATAAACAATACATATACTTTTAATTATAATCTCTTTTTTAAATCTATTAATAAGAGATTCAAATAAAGCACACAAAACCCGTTGTTCAGTTCACTGTATGAAAAGTGCGAATCGTTAAAATGTTTGCTAATATGGGTCATGCCAGATTTTGTAATTTTCACTGTATGGAAAGTGTCAATCGTCATAATGTTTTTCAAGGGAATAACGGAAATGTAAGGTCATATAAATTTGTGTCTTTCGTTAAAGACATATGTCGCCAAGAAACGATAAGTATCAACAGATATTTGATGAGAAACGGCAATGAAATCACTTCACACGGTATAACACAATGGGATAAAGCTTTGAGCTAAATATTAAAGTGTGTCCCATTTAGTTGTTAAGAAAAGTGCGACGAAATGAAATTGTTACACCGACACAAGACGACGGAGAGTGCGACCTATATGTCGCTTCTGCGAGCGCAGTCGACAAAAATATAAAAAAAGACATGGTTGAATAATAGACATGGTGATGGCGATTAGTAACTTCGTAATTGTTATTAATGTCCAGTGGGTCTGTATATGAAAATAAAAGAGACTGTTTTCTGGTTATAGGGCTGCAACTTAATAAATGTTGATCATCAATATATGTATTTGTTTTATAACCATTTCTAAGCGCTGTTCAAGCCGGAAAGAGCCAATTATGTCGTGTTCACGCAAGAGCGGGAGATTGTGTATTCGATACCTTACTGGTCTAATTCAAAGACTTGATAATTAGTATACGATACCTCTTTGCTGCATATCATATTTTTTATATTTTACATATTTGCCACTGGATATTAATATATACCCATACATCTGACATTATCACTATTGTGTTTTGAATTTTTTGTTCTTAAAAAAAATCGCTTTATATGTTCTTGAAGCCTATATAGATAAACAGTCTAAAAAGTAGCAAGACATTATCATTCAATCAGTTTAATTGAGACCTCAGCTGGCATGTCAGTAACTGCTAGTAGTCCTTTGTTAATGTATATTGATCATGATCATTTTGCTTAGTTTCTTCTGTTACCTATTCGATCATCGGACTCTAGACTTCTTTTAGACTTTTATTTACCGCAGTGGTGAATTGCTGTGAGAGAAAAAAATACCAAAATTACTAGACAATATAATATGTTTTAACTTTAGATATGAATATTTATCATACAATCAGTCAACATAAATCAAAAATTTAAGTTCTACAAGAAGTATGTTACATGAACCATTAGGAAAATTTACAAATTGGCGAATATTTTTTCAAAATATCAGTCTATATAAAGTCATTGTGATCTTGGACTAATACATGACTCGGGCCTATCTATGGGTCATAGGTGCGATGCATACAATGATCTGGATACTGTGGATCATTTCACTTTTGAGTGTTGTGAAGTGTAGTTAAAATTAGGCTTTGCCTATTTAACCTTATACTTTTGTAGCATTGATCCCAGCATAAGGCTGTCTATAATAAAGATTACAGTTCAAATTTTAAATTTTCTTTGTAATATATATAATTCAATTTGATTTTTTTTATTTCTGTATTTAGCCTTTTCTTTCTCATTACTTAATTATTTGAAATATTTCGGATTTTTATATAAATTCAAAGAAATTTCTATATTTAATTTTCTATGTTATTCTCTGCAATGTATATATGTTTTTCCGTTATTATCATAATTCTTCAAAAAAAAAAGGCTGTATTTTTTGCACTTAATTACCTGTACATCAATTAAATCAATTGCAAAAACAACAAATTACCTTATAACAACAGCTATTGTACTTTGTAGGAATAGAAGGAATATGTATTTTTAAAATGTAGAAATAGCAAGAAGACACCACAAATACGCAGCCACGTCAGGTTGAAATTGCAACGTTTAATCCGGTGAATAATGTAGACAGTTTATGGCATTAAATCCACGTTAGAACCCCACTATCCAATGTATCATCATGGTCTACTAGCAGTTAAGACTTTCGACTTTCCTCCCAATCGACCCTCTTTCAGAACTTACCTATTGCATTATTTGTTAACTTGTTGTTCTGAATTTGCATGATACATTTGCCACTGAACTAAAAGCAATCACCGATTAATCAATCGAGATAAAAATTTGGAAAGGCTTAGATGTGGAGTAAATGACAACAAGAAAACTCGGTATTATAATCGTGTGTATTCATATCATTTATGGGTGCACACTTTGAACAATTGCCAAATGATCATCAAATGCAAGCTGAATTTTATATTTGTGTTTGTTTTATCAACTTTTTATCTTTATAGGTTTGTTTTATGTTTTTGTTAGCTCATCTGGCCGAAATGTTCAGAATGTTGAGATCTACTTCTGTCTATTTACATCAAAACTGTCCGGCGACTTCCTACAAGAGATTTTTCCCTTAACTGGTAAAAAATTCCGATTTGTTGGGTTTTTTTTTTTTTTTTCTTCTTCTTTTTTTTCTTTTCATTTAGCCTATTATCTTGAAAACTTTAAGCAGATAGAGAAAACCTTTAAATAGCGAATATGATCAGCAAGACAAGATCTACAAATTAGTCAACATGAACGTATTCAGACGACTCCTTATTGGAATTATTGCCATATTAAATATATGACCATTTTTACCATTTTTTGGCGTTGTTGGCTTATATCTTAAAAAGATGAATACATAGATAGAAAAAATGATCAGCAAGTCAAGATCTATAAATAAGTGTAACGACCGAAATCGTTAGTCGACTCCTTGTTGGAGTTATCGCTCTTTAATGACAAATTTTACCAATTTTTAGTGTTTACGTATCACATGTATCCAGAAAATGGTACATGTAAAAGATAAACACTTTACGTACAGAACAGCAAGACATGATTTATAAACAAGTCAAAGGCCTAAATCAACAGTCGACTCTTTACTGGAGTTCATGATCTTTAATGACGTTTTATTTCTTCTCATTTATTTGCAGTTTTGTCTATGATCTTGAAAACTATAAGACTGGTTATAACATACATTGTAGATGGAGACTTTATATAGCGAAACTTATTAGCAAGACAATATCTACAAATATATTAAACTTAAGGCAATTTTTTCTGAAGTCGTTAGTAGAAATTTTATAGGAGTAACTGCTCTTGAATGACTATTTTTTTTCACATCCATTGTTTGTGTTTTGGGCAAAAACTAAAGGAGATAGAGAGAAACTTTTAAAAAAAATATCAGCAATATAATATCAACAAAAGAGAATTATGTCACAAATTCTATTCTAGTCTCTAATTTTGGAGAGTGTTCACATATACTGTATCTATGTGAGTAACACAGGTTCTTTAGAGCCTTTAGTTTTGTTTCGAAATTGTTTAATTTTAATTTGTATTTCATTCATAAATCATGTTTGTATCGGGACATATCGGAAATACACATAGTTCACGTTTGGCAAAATATGGTCTTACATTTCAACTTTATTATAAATTTTCAAAAAGCAGCAGTTTTGTTCTTAAATAGATATGATAATTCAATAGCCTTAATGCTAGGTCAAAAAAATCTCTTCATAATATATTATTATAGGTGTCAAAGTCAACACATTGTAGAGATATTGCAAAAATATAACGATTTCCTGCATTTTTTTTACTTAGAAGCTTTAGGAGAACCTTCGCCCCAACCTACAATCCAAAATGTACTGTAACCAAAAGGTGTCAAGGATAATATTGAATTCATAGATACAAACACAAGTAATTCTTTAAAGAGCCTGTGTCGCTCAACCTGCATCTTCAAAAATAGTCATTTTTTAGTAAAAAGATGTATCAAAGGGGAATAACTCTATAAAGAGTTAACTGACAATTTCAGTCATGTTGACGTATTTGTAGATAGTATCTTGCTGATATTTGATTCCTTTATAAATTTTCTATAATTATAGTTTTCAAGATAAAAGGCAATAAACGAAAAATATAGGGTAAAAATTATCATAAAAGGGCATAACTCTAATAATTAGTTGACTGAAGATTTTAGCACTACTGGCTAAAACGTAGATCTTGTCTTCTTGGTCATTTTTGCTTTTTCAAGTTTCTATCTATCTATTATAATAGTTTTAAAGATAATAGGCAACACATTTTAATAATGGGGAAAATTTTCACTAAAGTACAACTACTTTAATAAGGAGTCGACATACGATTTCGGTCATGTTAACTTATTTGTAGATCTTGTCTTCTTGATAATGTTTGCCATCAAACGTTACCATGGTTACTTTCTTTCCATTTTAGAATTTTCAGACAATAGGTCAAACGGCCAAAAAAATGGGGAAAATCGTTATAAAAGGACAATAACTTCATTAAGGAGTCGACTAACGATTTAGTTTATTTGACTTATATGAAGACTCTTGTCTTGCAGATCATTTTTGCATGTTAAAGTTTCCATCTTGAATTTTTACTTGTGAAAACAGACATTTTTTTAAAGTGTGTCAGAATTGAAATGAAGCAGACATATTGTCTTGATTTATTTGCTTGACTTGATTCCCTAAAGACATGTGCATGTATGCTTTGACCCCCTCCCCCACACCGCCACACACACAAACACACAATTAGACACACACATACCGTGATATACAATACAAAACACCAAAACCACAACTTTCTTAAAAATAAAATGGTAAAATCTGTCGATTAAGGTCAATAAATCCTATAAGAAGCCGTCTGATAGTCTTGATTTCATAGACAGCAGATAGATCACATCATTCTGAAACTGTCAGACTTTTTCTATCTATATACATATATATATAAGTACGTCAAAACAAGTGACAACTCTACGACAGATACATCCATTGGATCAGCAATGAAGGTGATACACGGTTGAAAACACATACTAGTATTATATTCATAATTACTCTAAATATCAGCACACCAATGTTCAATATGCAAATTTGCGGAAGCAAATTTCTGTTCTTCTTTCGCCGGGATTCGAACTCATGCTATTGGGATATCGTGACAACACCGCCTGCACTGTGTCCAGCGCTCTAGACCACTCGGCCACCTAGACTGAACTAAATATTCACCTTTCGGTGGCTTGGTGTTACCTTTCCTCGGCAGTAGAATCTAGAGTTGTAACACAGTTACAGTCACTTGTTTAGACGTACTTATCAAATAATTATTTCTGTGACTGCATCTTACGATCCTTTACGACGGATAATTGAGCTAATCTGCAATCAATTCCATCTTCATGCCCAATATATCATGTACTGTGTTACAACTCTAGATTCTACTGACAAGGAAAGGTAACACTAGGCCACCAAAAGCTGAATTTTTAGTTCAGTCAAGGTGGCCGAGTGGTCTAGAGCGCTGGACACAGTGCAGGCGGTGTTGTCACGATATCCCAATAGCATGAGTTTGAATCCCGGCGAGGGAAGAACAAAAATTTGCTTCTGCAGATTGCACATTGTTGTGCTGATATTTAGAGTAAACATATATATATATATATATATAGATCCACTTCGTTAGATCTGGTGATCAATTTATTTGGCAATCGCCAATGGCAGTCAGCAGGGTTTAAGAACATCAGTTGTTCGACCTGTTAGTCAAATGCGTTTTGTTAAAATAGACTTTTTCACATTTTTAGGACTTTTGGAAATTGAGATATTAATTGTCGAAATCCGGATATGGTGTACAAATTTTTGCACCTCATGTTTGCGGTATACCATCTTTTCCGCAAGTTTATTGTTTTCTGTTTAGTAATGCATTAATAATAAGATCTATTTTGTTACATCTTGTGAACCGTTTATTTGGCAATCGCCAATGGCAGTCAGCAGGGTTTAAGAACATCAGTTGTTCGACCTGCTAGTCAAATGCGTTTTGTTAAAATATACTTTTCACTCATTTGGTCTTTTGGAAAATGTTGTTTGTGCTGTATTTAGACCCCTCTACAAAGAAATTTGTTTTGCATGCACACGTATAAAAATTGCGGTTTTCATCCAACGCAATCATAGGTTTGAACGTTGTTTTCAATTTAGACTTGTTTATATTTTTTCGTTTGGACTTGTATTATATTTGCCTTCGGGTTTATATGATCCGTTCATCCTATTTTGACTCTTTCAAAATTCAAGAGTCTATCCTAAATTGAGGTAAATTATATGGCCTTCCAAATACCGTTTCGATCCCTAACATCACTGAAGAGACATTAATTGTCGAAATCCGGATATGGTGTACAAATTTTTGCACCTCATGTTTGTGGTATACCATCTTTCCCACAAGTTTATTGTTTTCTGTTTGGTATTAAATTAATATTAGATCCACTTCGTTAGATCTGGTGATCAATTTATTTGGCAATCGCCAATGGCAGTCAGCAGGGTTTAAGAACATCAGTTGTTCGACCTGTTAGTCAAATGCTTTTTGTTAAAAAAGACTTTTTCACTTTTTGGGGACTTTTGGAAATTGTTGTTTGTGCTGTATTTAGACCCCTCTACCAAGAAATTTGTTTTACATGCACACGTATAAAAATTGCGGTTTTTATCCAATGCAATCATAGGTTTGAACGTTGTTTTCAATTTAGACTTTTATATATTTTTTTCGTTTGGGCTTGTATTATATTTTCCTTCGGGTTTATAATTATATGATCCGTTCATCCTATTTCGACTCTTTAAAATTCAAGAGTCTATCCTAAATTGAGGTAAATTATATGGCCTTCCAAATACCGTTTCGATCCCTTACATCACTGAAGAGACATTAATTGTCGAAATCCGGATATGGTGTACAAATTTTAGCACCTCATGTTTGTGGTATACCATCTTTCCACAAGTTTATTGTTTTCTGTTTGGTATTTAATTAATATTAGATCCACTTCGTTAGATCTGGTGATCAATTTATTTGGCAATCGCCAATGGTAGTCAGCAGGGTTTAAGAACATCAGTTGTTCGACCTGTTAGTCAAATGCGTTTTGTTAAAATAGACTTTTTCACTTTTTTGGGGACTTTTGGAAATTGTTGTTTGTGCTGTATTTAGACCCCTCTACCAAGAAATTTGTTTTACATGCACACGTATAAAAATTGCGGTTTTTATCCAACGCAATCATAGGTTTGAACGTTGTTTTCAATTTAGACTTTTATATATATATATATATATATATATATATATATATATATATGATCCATCGCCCCGTAAGATTTATCGTTGGCTATCATTCAGTCATTATATATATAATATATATATATATATATATACAACCAAGTCTAAATTGAAAACAACGTTCAAACATATGATTGCGTTGGATAAAAACCGCAATTTTTATACGTGTGCATCCATGTATATATATCATTGGTTTGAACGTTGTTTTCAATTTAGACTTGTATATATATATTTCTCTAATTCTTCGTCAATTTATCCCTTTCTGCACCCATTGTATAAAAAAAAATATAATCAACGTGTGGTTCGTTTGATCTCAGTTCTTCATTGGTTAAAATCCGATTATGGCGTCGAATTTTCTTGCTTTCCTCAGAATTTCCTATTGTGACGGCATGAAAAAAGGCGACCATGCCTGATGACGTCACATAGAAAGAACACATCTTTTTGCAGATCATTCGAAAAGAAGGAATAAATTTGCCTGCGTATTGTTTGAAAATCATTAGAGAAACAGATTCCACCACCAAATCTCGTGCGATACGATATCTATCCACTCTCGACAGTTAAATTTAAAATATTCAAAACGCTCGGCGAGCCTCGCGTTTTAAATTTGAAAATTTAAATGTCTCGAGTGGATAAATATCGTATCACACTCGATGCAGTGGTAGAATCTATATATATATATATATATATATATATATATTGTGTAGCGGTGTTTAAGATAATTGATAAAAATTGCATTTTACCCCTGTGTTCTTTTTTAGCCATGTGGGCCATGTTTGTCGGCAAGCGGGGTCATCGGACAGGTTTTTTAAACTAGATACCCTATTGATGGTTGTGGTTAAGTTTAGTTAAATTTTACAAAGTATTTTTAGAAAAAATAATCTTTGTAAAAGTCAACGGACGACGTCAGACGACGGATGGCAAAAGCGTAGGACCAGTATGAGGTAATAAAAACACAACTACATATTTTCAAATTACATTTCGGGGTTTTATTCCGCTATATAAGTTTCAAAACACCTTTCGATATCACATAGTTACATGCTCCTGATGTGTTGCTGTTGTATAAAATGCACCTTTTGATATACATGTACATGTAGCATACCGTTATTGCATCTAGCAGATCCGGCTTAGAATGTATGCTCACATCTCACTTATTTGTAATTTCATTTGACAAGTTTTTAATATCCGTTTGTCATTGTGGTTATTTGTAACAGGAGAATTATATATAGATTCGTATCTTTCTTTTATTCAATTTAAACACTTTATCTTACAAAGACAATCCCTATAAATTTGTTTTTGTACTAGTGTTTATTGAATACAAATTTAAGTATATCATTTTTTAAATGGGGTACACATGTAACAGTAAATTTAGTCCGGTGGTAAAATTTGTCCCCTTTTTTTCCTAGGTAATCAAGTCCATGACTATGATTTATCTAGAAATGTTAGTCCCAGGATAAATTTCCCCAGGAAAATAAGTCAATAGCTAGTTAAAAATGTCTGGCACTATTTTCCCTAATAGTAAAAGACATGGACGTTTTTAGTCTGGGACATACATTTTATTCAAAAGATTAATGCACAACTGTTATACAAATTATTAAAACATAACAAATAAAATGTCCATTGTTTACATGTAAATGATTTCTGTCCTTACAAATCTTCCTAGTAAAATAAAGAATTTGGACGTTTTTACCTTAGAATTTTAATGACATGGACATGAAATCCTAGGAAAATTAGTCTGGGGACATAAATTACTGAAACGGACTAAAAATACTAGTATATATTTTGTAACCATGGTCTTTTTGTACGAGTAATATAAATTATGTCCGCCCAGACACCTTTTACCAGGACTAATTTATCTCTTACACATGTGTTAAAAATATTACAAATTGAGCTGTCGACATACAGTTACTATGACCCGAAGTACCTGACCTTTATTGAAGTACACTTGATACTCATGATGATATATTAAACTGTTTCCTTATGTTCGTCCAATGATTCACAAGTTTTATTTTTTTTTTATTTCCTTGAGTTTTGTATTCAATTTATATATTTTTTTTACAAAACATGCAAAGTATGGAATGGATAGTACTTAAAAGCATTTTTATTATCATCACTACTGTACAAATTAGAGGTTTTCCAGCTGGAGTTTGTTCAGTATACCAAAGGTATGTTATTGGTCTTAGTACAGGAAATGGATTTTGGGACGATGATTTTTTTTTTACTTTAGTATCTTCGTAATGTTATACCTTAATATCCTTTCATGAGAATTATAAGTAAAGCAATTCGTATACACTTTTTGCTCCTCAATGTAATGTAATCGTATGCCGCAATATTTTGATTCCCTTTCTTCTTAAAAAAAAACAAAAAAGGTAAACTTTTTTCACTGCAACAGTTGCATGAAATGCCTGGCAATAGGAAAATAAGATGACGCCACTTTTAATATCATTTAAATTCGAAAATCAAGAGAACTATGCTATAAATCTTTCAATTACATCTTTCATATATTCACGACACATTAATCTTTTGGAATTTTGTCTTACACAAACATATATTTTGATAGAATATGTCTCGGATATAAAAAGTGTGGCTCATATATACTTTTAAAATGGAACATTGTTTGTTAAAACATATGTATATATAAAGATAAGAAAATGCGGTATGATTGCTAATGAGACAACTATCCAGCAGAAACAAAATGACTTAGAAGTTAACAACTATAGGTCACTGATAGACCTTCAACAAAGAGCAAAACCCATACCGCATAGTCAGCTATAAAAGGTCCAGAAATATCAAATGTAAAACAATTCAAGCCAGAAAACCAACGGCCTGATTTATGTACAAAACAATGAACGAAAAACGAATATGATATATAGCAACAAACGACAACCACTGAATCATGTTTTACTAACTATCAATTATTCCTGAAAACAATATTAAATACATAAAAATATCATGCTAAACAACTTTCATACATGTGATCATTTAAAATAAAATACATGTACCTTACGGGATATGAAGAAGGCTCTTCCCATTTGTATAGCCCATCCAATTTCAGGGAAAAAGTTAAATTATTAAATTGCTTGATTGTTTGTGGTCTTCGCCTATTTGCAGCACAAATAGTATGAGTGAAATAATAATAACGATAATAAAACAATTTGACAGTCGTTCCGTAATTTAGCAGAAAATTCCGAAATTCATATTGTCAACTAGTGTGGTCTTGTAAAACTTGGATCAAAAGATCAGAAGGGTATGTAAGATTTCCAAAAAAGTTAAGAGAATGAACTACCGAGAGATACGTCTTCACAAGAGTCCGATTAAGTAAGTCTAAAAGTATAAGATTCAACAACAGTAGGGAATGAACTAATATAGACAAAGATGATAAACGCCAAACTCCTAAAAGGACAAACAATGATTTAGATATAACAAGAGACGAAATTCCAGATTTTGGACAGTTACATTAACGTAACTAAGTTTAAGCCAGGATAGTCCACGCGGAATCGAGTGGTCGAATCCGACTTCCAGACCTATATATATATATATATATGTACGATCGAATCCGATATATTATTGGGAGCTACTAGATTTTTTATGATGTCGTTTTGCAATATTTTGTCGTTTGTGACTGCTGTTACCTCGAGGTGCCTGGTAAAATTTAGTTTATCCGACACGTTTTGAATTTTTTAAAATCGGATTTGCCGGACAATCGTTTACTAGACGAAACTGGTTGTGTTGTTATTTCTTTGGTGGTTGTTTTTCTTATTGGAAACAAAATAGAAAATGTCAATAAGAAAATGAGAGAGAGAGAGAGAGCGTATATATTTTTGCAGTAAAACTCGTTCAAGTTTCCTTTTTTTTTTGTATTTCTGGATTTCGCAAAATGACAAAATTCTTTCCATTTAGACTTTTTTAATGTATACATAGGGTTTGATAATTCTATAAAAAGTTCAAGTTACAAACATCCTGTGACCAAAGTTCCTATGATGTAAAGTCTAATATCTGCGTTTATCTCGATTTGTTTGTTAAGGCAATTATGATACATGTATTAGTCCGTGGACTTCAAAGGTATCAAAGCCTTATTGTTTATATGTTTTGATATCATCTTATATGTGCATTGCTTTGACAAGGCTAGGGAGGGGGGTAATTTTTATACTTCTCAATCAAATTATGTTGCTTATTTTATTGTTAAACATAATTGAATTAATTAAGAGCACTCTTAATTCAGGACAAGACAAGGTAGGAACAGAACAGTGTGGCACTGTTGTCATCATTTTTACAAAATGAACGGAGTCTGTGTTGGTAAGTTTAAAATGGACTTTATGCATTAGAGAGAAGAAAATATACATCTGAAAAATTACAAAAAAATAACAACCAGTATGCAATATATATACTATCTTGTGCTAATTTTGTGCACAAGTCAGATCGCACAAGCATTTTTTTTCTTCAAAATGATGGCGTTTAAAGAGTGATACAATTCCATTTGACGGATATGTTGTCATCTAATACATTGTCTTGTTATAATTTTTGTAGATTTGTACAAATATAATTATCATGCACTAACTGAATATACCATTGCCACAGCATTAGAAAATCACACTCTATAAGAGGGGGGATTCTAATAAGATTCTTTTCTGGTTATACTCTTTAAGGTTATACACAGAGGTAATGAATTTATATGACTTTTACGTTTTGTTCTGAAATGTTCTTAGATAAGCTAGTTTAGACATCTTTACAAGGTGTTATTTATAAAAATATAGAAAACAATAAACTATTTTAATTCCAACAAAACTGAAACTGTGGCAAAAACGGAAAACGACAATAGCAAGTGTTGCAATAACAAAACACTAATATGAAAACAAAGTTTGAGCAACAAGAACACAACCAAAAATCTGGTTAGATCTTTAACATTCGCTCCATTTTGAAGATTTGTTTTAACTTCTAAATAGACAATTGGGGATACATATATTTAGTAATACGTGCATTCCAATTATCGTGGTTTGAGGAATCATTGCAGTTACGTGGATATTGGATTTCGTTGTTTTGCCGAACTTTTGTATACACTTATCATCATAACAGTAAATTGGTACTTTGTTGAACATGTAAATTCGTTGTCTACCTTTAACCTAGAAATCCAAGAAAATTAGTATATCACGAATAATTATGCTAATGTATGCTCTATAGATTGTTGAGCTGAACTGAAAATGGATTAAGGGTTTCTGAGTTCCTTAATGAATACTTTGTCCTATTAGTAGAAGAGTCTAAATATAAAACGAATGTACATAGTTAAAACAGGATTTTGTTCCTTACTTAAATAGGAAATGAAACGAAAAAGTATCATTTGCAACCAATATATATATATATATATAGTACTAAAGTAAATAAGACAGTATTTTTTTTTGTTCTTTTAGATAATACCACGCCATCAAAATATTTAAACATTGAAAATATTGCGTTTGAAATTTAAATTACTTTTTCAGAATGTCCGATTGGTCACACTTCGAAGGGCAAGTCGTGTAAAAAATGCGAGTATGGAAAATATGGACACAAATGCGCAGAAAAATGCAGATGTATCAGCACGAAAAGGTATCAAAATAATAAATTGATATAAAATTCAAAACTGCTATAAACGTCACCTATATCATGCGAACATTTGTCATGTCTCGTCTTTTATAAGGTCATTTCCGTGAGTAACCTTTATATACTCGTTTGATCGTATTTTGTAAGATAACATTATATAAACATGGAGTAGATAAGGTACTATTTCCACCCTTTCATTTGGCATACAGTACTATGGCACGTCAAACGTTTCAATATTAAAAAAAAATAATGATTCAAAATAAAATTATGTTCAAAACTTACAAATATATATATGCAATATTTTTCTATATATATTCAAAAAAAATTATTCATGTTCAAAATGTACAAATATATATGCAATATTTTTCTACATATATTCTAAAAAATAAAACTTGATGTTCAAAACTCTGAAACAAATATATATGTTATATTTTTCTATATATATTCAAATTTTTTGTTTATGTGCAATATTTTATATACAGATGTGGTAAAAAATATATAGATTCAATAATTGCATTCTGGGTAATAATTGTAATGAAAGGAAGACAACTCACCCCCGAATCGCCCCAACTTTCAACCAACTCGCCCTTTTATGTTAACCAACTTGTCCCACTCATGACAAATATTTTCATCCCGCTGAATTTAGGCCTGCAAACTTGCCCCACTAATGAAAAGAGTTAAATCCTGCTGCAGATAGTCCTGCGAACTCGCACCACTTCTGAAAAAGAGTAAAATCCCGATGAATTTAATCCTGCCAACTCGCCCCACTTATGAAAAAGAGTAAAATCCCGATGAATATAGTCCTGCCAACTCGCCCCACTTATTAAAAAGAGTAAAATCCCGATGAATTTAGTCCTGCCAACTCGCCCCAATTATGAAAAGTAGTTTAATATACACAATCTCCCCAACTGTACTGCTAAAATAACAATAGACAAACAAACACTTGTAATACGTCTACTAAAAATAGAAAGTTTAACACATAATTCTGATTGAAAATAAATGATTCTTCATTTCTTAAAATAAAATTGTAGATTTATTCATTATTATGTTATTGTGTTATTTATTTGAGAATAACTTAATTTTTTGCAAGCTTACTTATGTATTTGAATAATAATGACAAATCACTGACGAAGCTTACGTTGAGGCAACCAAGGCAGTTGCTTTGGTAAAAAATGCTGTTTACAGATTACAGAAAAATGCCATGAAATTAATGTAAAGACTAGAGGTTTAAAAAAGGTGCTTAAATATAAATAAAAGTAAATTATGGGCGAAAAGAATTAAAAATAAATGTTTAATGACCCCCATTCAAACCTTTATAAATGACCGGAAACGTCTTAAATTGAAACATCGTTGTGTGTTGACATTTTCCCCTACGTGTAATACTGGAATTACACAAAGTTTCATTGATTTCGATACCAATTTAAATGAAATGTACATAATTCAACATGCACAGAAAATTATTATGTTGTTCTCAAGTTTTATTCTCGCTATTTCAAATTTATAGTTGTTCACTAGCAGGGAATTTAAAATATTTAAAGGAGTCATTAATTCCAGAAATATATCATGCCAAGAAATCCTCGCTAAAAATTCCGGTCGACCTCCTAAGGCATCCATTAGTAGTTAAAGATTTGATTTCATTCAATAAATTAATTTATGACCCGCGTGTACGTCTCACTTAAAACACAGCCATATACCAAATGGTCAAAATTAATCATCCATGTAATTTGCTCTATGGGATGTTTGCAAAATTTCAACGGAGGCAATTTCTTGGCATGGGAGAAAGGAAGAAAGACCATTCACAATTTGTCTTACATTTGTTTTTCTCTCTTTCAATTAAATAAAAAAAAAATTAAACCTTTCAGATGTAGAGTTCATAAGAAGGTGCTCTCTATTTTCAACCCTCTAATCTAATTAAAATTAAAACTTTGATTTCTAACCGATCTATTCATGTACCGGACCGGCAACTTTTTTTATTTAATAAGAAAATCTACAGTGCCGTTATACACATGCATGTTGATTGCTTGGAGTCCCCGCCCGAAAAGAAAGAAATAGTCTAACTCCAAGATACTATATTCCTGAATCACGTGATTTTTACTACGTGGAGCTTAAATTAGAATAAATACCGAATATGGAAAGTGAAACTACAATTCATAACATAAAGTCCGTTGGCAAATAGAAGAAAAAGAAGATTATTTTTGGCAAAGGGTACCGGGGTAATCCTCTTTGTGTTCAAAATATACATGAAATATTTGCCACTGCCCCTTGTCTCGGTTCTACGAATGTTCACCCTGAGTTTTCTATCTGTTACGGGAGAAAGGAAGAAAGACCATTCACAATTTGTCTTACATTTGTTTTTCTCTCTTTCAATTAAATAAAAAAAATAATTAAACCTTTCAGATGTAGAGTTCATAAGAAGGTGCTCTCTATTTTCAACCCTCTAATCTAATTAAAATTAAAACTTTGATTTCTAACCGATCTATTCATGTACCGGACCGGCAACTTTTTTAATTTAATAAGAAAATCTACAGTGCCGTTATACACATGCATGTTGATTGCTTGGAGTCCCCGCCCGAAAAGAAAGAAATAGTCTAACTCCAAGATACTATATTCCTGAATCACGTGATTTTTACTACGTGGAGCTTAAATTAGAATAAATACCGAATATGGAAAGTGAAACTACAATTCATAACATAAAGTCCGTTGGCAAATAGAAGAAAAAGAAGATTATTTTTGGCAAAGGGTACCGGGGTAATCCTCTTTGTGTTCAAAATATACATGAAATATTTGCCACTGCCCCTTGTCTCGGTTCTACGAATGTTCACCCTGAGTTTTCTATCTGTTACATGCCAAGAAATCCTCGCTAAAAATTCCGGTCGACCTCCTACGGCATCCATTAGTAGTTAAAGATTTGATTTCATTCAATAAATTAATTTATGACCCGCGTGTACGTCTCACTTAAAACACAGCCATATACCAAATGGTCAAAATTAATCATCCATGTAATTTGCTCTATGGGATGTTTGCAAAATTTCAACGGAGGCAATTTCTTGGCATGATAGTGTTATATATGTCTGTTAATTTATGCAGTTTATCAAAAAAAATCAGAGCGAAACACAACCAATAAGAGTGCCGTGGCGCACTTTACATGTAGCATGTGATTATCTAGCTTATCAAGAAATTCTGCTTTTCAATTCGTCCGCCGTTTTGTGATGATCATCTATTCTTTGATTCGTGGCCCACGAGTTAACGAATAAATGAAGCGTCACAGTTTTTTTAATTAACCTGAATCGTTTCGTTTGTTTTTTTTTTTTGCATTGAAATTTCTGTACATGTTTCTTCTGATTTTCGAGCAAGGTCTTGTCTCCATTCTGGTATGACGTTAAAGCTTATGTCACGGTGAGAAACATCCACCGATATTAGTGTATACGACGGCTTGGGAAAATATCGGCTGATTAGATATTTGAGCTGACTTACAGTTACTGCTAGCAAGTCAGTTACCTTGTCAGTGGTTGTCGTATGTGATAACTTCACGTGTTTTGTTATTTGGATAGCTTTGAAATGAACGTAGATTAAATAGTATTGGTTTAAATCATACACTTTCTATAGAATCAGGACAATTTTGAACTTGACATATTAAATAGTCGCCTGCAATGAACAACAATGACCGAACATCAATTAAACGGGTTGGCCTTAATGCACATCCACAAGGATAAAGATATTGATCGAGCCCTTGTATTGGACAAGTTCGACGCTAATGAAAATAGAAGAATTGGTACTTTACTCCCGTAGAGAATGATTTTGTAATAAAATTTATAACATATTTCAGTATTTAAATTTCACAAATAAATCAAATGCACACATGCTTTTTGTAGTTCAAAACCATACAAGATTAGTATTCAGTCTCTCACAAACAAAGAGCATGTAACTTCGGAGCTTGACATATTGTAAGGACTATATCTATTGTTTGAGACGATATGTCGACCTCTAGAGGACTTTTAATTTTGTTGTATTAGTGGCTTGCTGTCTCATTAACATATACCCATATCCGCCACCTTTTATTTGTAAAGAATATAAAATCTTGGTAGTTCACTTAAAGGATTTAATTTGAAAAAGTGATAAATGTTTTTGAGAACATTTATGTATTCATCTGAACATTGAAAATGGCGTAAGTACCAGTAATCAACTATAACTATATGATTAATTAATGGGTGTTTTCATATTGGCCCTGTTATATGTCCAAGGTATGTTATAATGGTCGAGGATGCCTGTAATGGAACGAGGCAACGCCGAGGGACAAAAAAAAAGCCTCCGAGGCCATTATTAATGACCGAGGACATATAACAGTGTCAATGTTAAAACACCCATTTCTTAACACTTTTATTAACCAAACTTTTTTTTTTGGAGAAATTGTATATATATAGTCATACCAAATGCAATATTAAACAGAAACTTTTAAAGTGATGTGATGGAATAACATATAAGTGTAAATATAGTTGTATTGTTGTCCTATTCAAAGGAATTTATGGCATACAAAATAAAAGATTTCATTCTGGATTTTAAAACTCAAAATTAAATGAATTGATACACATCATGGAATGTATTATGTAATTATTAACTTGACAGCTGGGTCAAATGAGATAAGTCATATTTCTTGGGAACTTTCAATTTCTTGATGTTTCTTTTCCCCAGAAATGTTTTCAAATTGATAACAACTGAAAATCCGTAATAGCCCTGATTATTCATAATGGCCCAGTTTTTTCATAATGGCCCTGATTATTCATAATGGCCCTGTTTATTCATAATGGCCCTGTATTAATGCCCTATAAATCTGTAATGGACCAGTTTTGCTTTGATTAATAAAGGGGCAGTTTCATACATAATGCACTAAACTTGTTAATAAATATGTGTTAGGCATATTAACATAATTATTATGAAATAAAATGAAACAGCCGATATTATTTTTGATACATTTTTTTTGTTGAAATTGCAAAACCTCGATAGCTTCTGGGTGGTTGAGCAACCCAGACCCCCTGCCTCGGTAATAACAGATGCCTGGCTACGCCACTGCAAAGAAACCAGTCAATTATATCATAACGCGATATATTATCATAACAATTTAAGGATTCCAATCTAACAGCAATTTGTTTTTATATCAATAAACGGATTGGTAACGTTTGCGAACGGTTGGAAACAGGTGAGTTTAGAACGTCAACATCTTCGCAAAGTGTTTAGATATTGTGATAAAGGTCAATACCATCGTACATCCCAGAAACGCTGATACTTACTTTTTTCTGCTTTGTTTCAATCAAAAGAAAGGAAGTACAAAAAACAAGATGCTCTTCTAAGGTTTTCATCAGTATTCATTTAATTCTTAAATTGAGCGAGTTGGTAGGCCTTAATTTTTTTCATAAGTGGTGCGAGTTGTCAACATGAATGAGCCCGGGCGAGTTGGTAGAAAGTGGGGCGAGTTGGTTGAAAGTTGGGGCGATTTGGTTGAAAGTTGGGGCGATTTGGTAGTGGGGCGAGTTGTCTTCTTGCCATTACAAATATTACCCAGAATGCTATATTATTGAATTTATTTACTTTCTTACCACATCTATATTAACCCGAATAATTCAGTCCCTCCCCGAGATCGACTCTTCCACTCGCGAGGGTTAATGTAGCCATCGTAGAGCAGTGGAATATAACGACTGAATTATTCGGGTTACATCTATATATATAAAATATTGCACATAAAAATTCATTTTTTGAATATTTATATAGAAAAATGTTGCATATATATTTGTAAGTTTTGAACATAAATTATTATTTTTTGAATATAAATAGAAAAATATTGCATATATATTTGTAAGTTTTGAACATAAATTTTTATTTTTTTAATATAAATAGAAAAATATTGCATATATATTTGTAAGTTTTGAACATAAATTTTTATTTTTTGAATATAAATAGAAAAATATTGCATATATATTTGTAAGTTTTGAATATAGATTATTTTTTTGAATATATATAGAAAAATATTGCATATATATTTGCAAGTTTTGAACATAGATATTTTGTTTGAATCAATATTTTTTTTTTTTTTGAATATTGAAACGTTTGACGTGCAATACAGTACCAGTGGTTGATTTATTTTTCAACAAAAAGTATGTCTACTCGATTCGAAAAATTTTCGTCCGTTCATACTATTTTCAATGCCGATAATTCCTCCGTTCTAAATTTTTGTTTGCTGATTTTTCTGGATACAATTTTTAAGCTTGATTTCTTTATAAAATATGCTGACATTCAGATCACACATCGCTGCGAATGTATACATCCTGCACAACCAAACGAACGCCCAGCTTTGGCAAGAGTTGTATTCATCAGTATCCATATTTCATTTCCCCAGTTACCCTTGGGATCACTTTATTAGACGATGAAATTCTCGTTTCATTGAAAAAAACTCATATCTAAGTAAGCCCGCCTCCGGGTGCGGGATTTTCTCGCTGTGTTGAAGACCCATTGGTGGCCGTCGGCTGTTTTCTGCTGTTTGGTCGGGTTGTTGTCTCTTTGACACATTCCCCTTTTCCATTCTCAATTTTATTTCAAAATTAATAAACAATGAGCTAAGTCTATGCTAAGGGCTGCATATGTCTGAACAAGAACATGTCTGATTAATTTGGCCTCGGATGCCTCCATAATGTACTCTATATTTTATATTTTTTTTAATTCACCAACTCAATGTTGAACTGGAGGAGAGGAATCAAAGACAAAGGAACAAGGCCTAATTTAATTCGGGACACAGACAACTTATAACGGCCAATTAGTTCGTGATATCGACCATACAACTTACAACGATATTACTTCAATCACGGTGACCTCAATCGTGGGAGAACACACCCGGTTCGAGTGCACAGTTCGACCGTGTACATAAAGACTTCGTAATTGCTCTCTAATAACGTATAAACTGAGATATATGAACTCGATACGTAGGTGCTACTGAAATATTGCTACACAGGAACGGAAGATGATTCTAAACGGCCTTCAATCCATTAAGAAAGTACCGCAACATTTATAAGGGAACCATGGAACGGAGCATTCCATAGCAACTTAAAATAGCCGTGTGACCTTGTCGTCCTTTGACATTGGAAATAAAAGGTTTCTAGTTCATCCTATGTAAAATTAGTGCAGCAAGTGCAAAGAAGATATGTTGAGAAACACAACCTCTACAGTGTCCACAAGTGTGTTACGGATGCGTTACGGACGGACGGATAGTCCAGTTACAATAGCCATACTTTGTAGCAAAAGGGAAATAAAATGAGGTTTATAAAAAGGTTTCAAACGAGTCATAGCTATTGACAGGCAGCGAAGTCTCACATGAGGTTGACTCGCACATCTAAATATTTATAATCAAATAATTTTAGACAAAAAGTATACTATCCTTTTATTTTTACTTGGAGGTTTATAGAGTTAAATGATGAAATAAATTATTATTACATGTAATACGTATAATATGAGAGAAAAGTTAAACCAGGAAATTCCCATAGCCATTTGCTTAATATCCATTTCCGTTAAATAGATTTGGAACGTAATGGTTATGATCATGATACTATACCCGAATTCTGTTAATCTCTGATAGACTCCTCCATTTAAAATAAAAATTGTAGGTGTCATCATTCGGTGTCGAGAGTTATTTAAAAGGTATATTGCTAGATGGTATGTATGGTTGTCTTCTTTTACACAAATATTTGATTATGGTTTGCAAAATAGTGATAGCAATTGTAAATACTTCACAAAGATGACTTCAATTGCTTACATCCACTTCATTCGAACTTTGGTGGATAGTTGTCTCATTGGCTGTCATACCACATCTCTTTATTTTTAAATTCAATATATCAATCAAGAACTTTATATTCAAAAGTTGTTTGTCATCACAAATCCACAAGCAAGGAAATCCTGCTTTATTTTACATTTTCTTTAATTTTACATTTTGTACATCTACCTTCATTTTTACAACTACCTTCATTTATATTTTTACAAATGCGTCCAAAACCAAAAATTATTAAGACATTCAACAGGCATACGAACACTGGCTACTGTTTGGGTGGAAACCTCGGGGACTGGTAATAGACTAGCCACAGTAACAATTCAAGTGTAGTAGAAAACCATATGATACCTATTGCATCGACATGTGTTTCTAAAACCACTTTATTATGTAAATGTAGGCTCATATGACCAAAAAATATCGAATACTAAAAATATCAAGCATTAAACCAAACGGATTTGAAAGAATGGCCAGCACTTACGAAGACGATATGTGTCTGAGGGATTTTAAACCGTAGTTTAAGTAACATTAGATAATATATGAACAAAGGTAGCGATTTTATTGCTTCTATTGCATTTGAAAGTGAGAGTGATAATTTCAACACGGACGAAATGAAGCACAAAGACAAACAAATTGTAAAATACCTTAGGTTATGCACATCTGTTTACATAAAACAGCTTATTAATATGTGTTAAGAAGTTTACGTTATTAGGTGTAATACCACCATTGATTTTCCCCTATTAGTCTTTGTTAAATTTGCACTTTTCAAAAAAATGTGCAGAATTTATCTTTGTTTCAAATAAAGAAATACTTGGCATGAGTAAGGATTTATCCTGTCCAGTACTATAGAAAAAATTTCACATAACATTTCATTGCATATAAGAAAATAACCATCACTGGAAGTTAACCAATCAAATTTTCCCCCTTTTTTAACCTGTGTACAAGCTTTAGTAACCATGTAACCTCAAGTTTCCAAAATATTCTATAGAAACCCCAAATAAAGAAATAATAGTGCTTTGAAATACCCAAGATATATGTTTATGACTCAGAAATGTTTTACTGCAATGAAATGTAGGATCAATTACCTACAACTGTCAAATTCAAGGGAATATTTTTTTTCGACCTATTTTCGTGTGCAACCGGATGTGACGTACTATGATTTGGTGGTATTACACCTAAGAGGAGGAGCTGTTGGATGAATAAACCGCGTTTTTTGTTCCTGCACATCGATTCAAGTCTTCTGCTTGTACTAATTTATTTGTTGTTATATGATTTAACATTTTTTTGCGATTTAGAAAATCTGATAATCAAAATATTAAGTTTGATTTGTGTTTTTTTTAATTTGTCACTGTTTCTTTTTTCTCAGTTAATGTGTATGTGTATGTGTGTATTTATTATTTGTTTTCTCGGTTTTGTTATGTTTCCGTTATAGACTAAACTATAATTAAGACCTGTTGATATGAAACGTTTAGTTAAGTCTCCCTTAACTATTATCTAAACATTTGTGAATAGAGCATAAGAGCAAACTGTAAAATTATATATGATTTTATATAAAAACTAGGTATTGCATAATTAAGTCTCACTTTGCATATTTTTTTAAACCTTATCCACATCACCATTATAAAAATAAAGAGATGTGGTATGTTTGCTAATGAGACAACCATTCACCTGCAATATATTTTATATGGTTTAGTTAGATCTATGTTTTTTATGTGTTTTCAGTTGTTATGTTTATAACTATATATTGTTTTCATAGGTACTTGTACTTTTACAAATATTACAAAAGAAAACCATCATTGTGAGCTGTAATGCATTGTTTTGTCAAATACCTCTGGTGTCCAATCAAGAACATAGAAATAAGTCTACAATCATATTTTCATATAATGAAGTTTATCAGTATTCACCTATTCCATTCCATGTAATATAATGTTTCTGAATTCAAATACTGAACATGCTGTTCACCTGATTTAATGAATTCCCTTAAAATTATCAACTCCCTCCCCCATTTCTTCAGGCAAAGAGTACACCGTCCTTGCGATTTCGTTTGTTAGCCTGTCTGATATAAAGGATTAACTAATGCTATTTATATGTTTGCCATTTATGTCTGGAATACCTCACACATCACATTGTTCAAGCAAAGACAAAACAATCGATTTGAAAATTAAACTTTTAAGATTTTTTTTATGTTTACTATCGCTTCCTTCCATAGGAGTGTATATAAATAACACAAAGCTTAGAGGGTGATAGAGAAGATTGTTACCCCGAGAAAATATTGTCAAATGAGGCGAAGACAAGGTTGACAATGTCTTTTCGAGGGGTAACAATCTGCTCTATCAGACTCTCAACTATGTGTTAGTTAATTTATCATACTGAATATTCTGTTATTACTGTCTATTAACATTGAAATTCGAAGTAATAAACTATGACGTCTTGTATGTAACCATCCGTATCTAATAAAGCGCACAATCAACCAACTGTCTCTATGAAGGGTAATAGAGTAATTGCCAAGGGACACAGTAAATTATCTCCCTCGTATTAACAAATCAAATTCTAGCATTTTGACATGAATAGGATCGTCAAATTGCCTGATTTTGATTGGTTTATACGAGGGAGAAAATTTACTCTATTCCTTGGCAAATACTCTATTACCCTCCAGGGAGACGCTAGATCAATTGTGCGCTTAATTGAATACGGATGGTTGTTATGTTCAAGACATCATAGATTATTACTTTAAGTTAGTAATTTGATAAACAGTAATAACAGAACATTCAGTACAATAAGTTGGATAACAAATAGTTGAGAGAGTGATAGAGCAGATTGTTACCTTCGAAAAGACATTGTCAACCTTGGCTTCGCCTCGGTTGTAAATATTTTCTAAGGGTAACAATCTGCTCTATTACTCTCTCAGCTATATGTTAATAATAAAATGGATTTTATAAGCTAATGTATGCAAACATGCAATTTCCAAGCATTGGTGTAATAAATCTTTTATAATCAGAGATTTGATAGAACTTTTTACGCTTAATGAAAATTTATAGGTTTCATAATTTTTATGGTCTTACAAATGTAAGCTATTCTCAATAGTAAGATTTAGCGTTCATTGTGATCATACTGTTGTTATGAAAGGTGTATATCTTCGCTCTAAACTTTACGTTTGAAATATAATAAAGCTCAGAAATTTGTGCGTGCATTTATTATACTGCTTATTTAACAATAGATAAATCTGCGAGGTTAAATTCATATGAAACCAACAAACAAAGTTGAAAATGTTTTATATAATTGAATGACTAAGTGTTACTATAAAAAAGTGGTGTACATGAGTTTTCTAGTAAATGAAAAGCTTTTATCTTATCAAAATCTTCAGAAATGTACTGATATTATATTGTTGTCTTGCCGCACTCTATTTCGCCGATATCTTTTCGTACACTGGAAGGTGGATTGATTCTGATAGAACA
Source organism: Mytilus californianus (assembly GCF_021869535.1). Classification (NCBI taxonomy): domain Eukaryota; kingdom Metazoa; phylum Mollusca; class Bivalvia; order Mytilida; family Mytilidae; genus Mytilus; species Mytilus californianus. Next base: position 134,296 of record NW_026262737.1, read on the forward strand.
ATATAATTAATCAAATATGCCATTTTGTTTTTCTTTGTCGACACATTTGTTTGTTTTTATAGTGATTAAGATCATAACACAATATTGACTGCTGTACCCCTTTTTTTTTGACATTTTAACCTATTATGTCTGTTTGTTTTGTTCACTCATTGTTGTCAATATATAGGATTTTATGCGACTGTCATACAAGTGAGAGGTTTAACTAGCTACAAAATCAGGTTTAATCCACAATTTTCTACATAAGGAAATGCCTGTACCAAGTCAGAAATATGAGAGTTGTTTTCCATTCGTTTGATGTGTTTGAGGCTTTGATTTTGCCATTTGATATTCGACTCTCCGTTTTGAATTTTCCTTGGAGTTCGGTATTTTTTTTTCAAAATTTTTATTTAACCATTGTTATGAAAATGTTAAATTAACAAATGTAAACTTATTAAAAAAACATCGCTCTATCAGCTCATGTATTCTTCACGTGCTCCATGAATCTGTGTTTATCGCTTTTCAGGGTCACGATCCGGTAACTTTCGGCAACAAAATAAGAAGCTAAAGTTCAATCACTGACTGAAATATTTGTTGTCGATTATACGTAATGGGATCGTAATAAATGTAAAAAAAGTGCACAGAGGACTAAGTTTGGTATATCTGCATACATTGTTCAATAATTATATTAATATTATAATTACAAGCAACTTGTTTCATATGACTTTAAGGATTGCAATTTTGGGTAAAATTGCATTTATGAGTAATGCTATAATAATTCGAAAGGCGAGTTTTTATTCTGGCGAGACTTCCCTACTGAAAATGTAAAGTGGGATTTCACTGAAAATACCAGTGGAGTTTCATCAGAGTTCCATTGGAATACCACTGTATTACCACTGGGAAATTTGGTCGGGATTTTCATTGGACATTCATTGTTTTCCATTGGGGTATCAGTGGAATATCCAGTGGGATTCCGGTGAATACTCGAGTGGAATACAGTGGAAATTCCATTGGAATACCAGTGAAAACTTCGTTGGAATACAATTGTTTTCCCACTGGACATTTATTGTTTTCTACTGGGATACCAGTGGTAATTCCATTGGAAATTGTAACAATCAACCAAAGAAAACCAGTGATATTTCAATGGAAATTGACAATTCCACTGAAATGTTAGATATCATTTTGCATGCACTGCTTATTTTTGAATGAATTAATAAGAAAACTTGAAATAAGACAATAACCATTTTAATGCAAGTCAACAATTAAAGAAATTACAACAGTTTATACATCATCCACATTTAAGACCTTTTAAACGAAAATATTAACGTTGATAAATTATCATTTTTTAGTCAAAGATGTATTTACTTAATTGTACATGTAAATCATTTTTCTGGTTAAATCATTCATAAGTCCATGGTAACTTTTGGTCCTCTTGAAATCTTTCACAAATGGTTTTAATTTTCAATTTTACAAATTTGTTTATTGTGCATTAAACAAACAAAAATGTCCAGTTAACATGCATACGAAATACTTTGTCAGTTTGGTCAGTTTTCTTCATCATCCATTGATATTATTCATGAATTAAGTCCAAAGTTTCTGCATTCCAATCCTGTTCCATTAAGTCTTCATTAATTAATCTGAAAGAAAAAAAATCATACATCATAACATGCATAGAATTTTGAATTAAAATAACATTACAATACCATGCTCCAGTCTGCAATTATTCAAAAATATATGTTACTGGCATATTTTATTTGTGTTTGTGTGTAATTTATTCACAACATTTATACACTAAGAGCAATTTAGACACATGTATGTCTATTATTAAAGACTATGTGTTCTCTAGATATCTTTGGCTATAGTTGTTGGGTTGCTGTCTCTTAGACTTATAACACACATCTCTTTTTATCAAAATAGACTTTTATTGTTCATGGATCAGGTGTCTCTCAAAGCCAAATAAAATAGTATGTGTGGTTCCAGTTACATTAAAAAAAAAATTAGGGTAGGTAGGTAAGAATTTTTTTTTTATTTTATGGTTTTTTTTTTACATTGAGTCTATCATGTCTATGGGAGCAACATTCTGACTTAAACAGTACTTACTGAAAAATGACAAAAAAATCTTTAGGGTAGGCTATTGTTAAGATTAAAAAAAAAAGGTAGGTAAGGTAATTGGAACCACGCAAATATTTTTATTTAGCCTCATATTATCTTTCCCTTTGTGTTGTGTTTGTTGTTGGTTTACTATCTGGTTGAAGCATACCAGACACCTCATTTTGTTCACATAATAGCCATGATTAACCATTGTGCATGATGATCGGATCAATGTTTTTGAGATGTGTTTACAGCTTATAGATGTGAATGATTAACATGATTAATGTATTTTTATTTCAAGTGTGGGAAGGATGAAAAAATAATTCAATAAGTACCTTTCAATAATCTTATACTCAAATTTCTTTTCTGCTGCTGGTTCGTTTGTTTTCATCGTGTTTTCATATTATTGAGTGGATATTGATCATCATTTTTGCAGCTTTGTACCTTCACCATGATCAATCCCTTTTAATATATGGACAACCTAAAAAAAATGTAAAAACATTTTATTAATAATTTTTAATTCTGGTCATGACCTGTATGCATCATATATTACTGATATTTATCATACAATGTACATATATAATTAAGAAGCTTCTTTCAGTTAAGTATAAAGACTCTAAAACACAATATTAACCTTTAGGGATTTTTTGTGTTGCATGTCCATCCAAATCAGAACATGGCAAAATTAAGTTGAATGTGCCTGAATGTGTGTAGTAAACTGTAAACATCTTTCCTTGATTGTGAATGCACACAATGTAATTCAATATTGAGAATAATAAAATTATTATTACATTCCCACCTCCCCCTTTTCAGAACACCAAATGGTCATCCTCAAAGTGTGAACTAACAGAGCCCATGAATGAAACTAAAGGGGGTGTATATCTTTTTTTTTTTTAATTTTAATTAAAAATATTCATGATGTAAAAATCTCTTAAAAATTACCTGTATCTGCTGTACGTCTGCCCTACATCAGCACATCGTCTCATCGTAAATTCTTGGTTCAACAGCTAATGTCATACCTAAATGTTCTGCCTTTAATGTCTATTTTTTTATTTATCGAAGGTTGTTGAGTATTAATTATTATTAACACGATTAATGTAACTACAGCTGGACAATGCTGGACAGGATACATATTCGTACAATATTTTTAGTTTCAAATTTGAACACATTCCGTGTATTAATGATAACGACTATCTGATTGGCCGATCGGAAATCCCGGAAATAGAGTTATCTAATCAAATCAGCAGTTATATATATAGTCTGGTAGAAAAAAATGGCAGCCTCCATGAATGTAAACATGTGTGTTGAAAAACAACATTATAGACTACAGTTTCACGAATTTTCTGCTCAAATTATGCCAAAACACTGACATTTAGCGTACAATTGATTGGAGCGGATTATATGTGAAATGTTTCTATAGATTAACTTATATGACCCGAGTTCCAGTGCCGAGTTCAAGACATGAAAACGATGAAAAATTCATCACACCGACAAAGTTAAGATACCGAAACAGTTTATAGAACAATGTGGAAAATGAAATCCGTTCACTTTACTTTTCTCAAAAGAACAGTAGACCAGTAACAGTTAATGAACATGATGAAGTCAAAGGAGAAATAATTATATTGTTGTATACATGTAGACTGTAGTGCAGGGCAGTTGCCAGTACGGTCACTTGAAGAAAAAAACGGAGTTATCCTAACAATTCGTACAGTTTGAAATTTATTTCTGCAACAGATCTGTTTAAAACGGCCCTTTTAAGAGCCATGCACATTTTTTCAAAAAGAATCTTAATTGTTTTTGTTCGTTAAATCAAACAGAATCTTATTCTCAACCCAATTTGATATAAAATATTCATTTCTTTATTTATATTATCTGATTATTGAACATTTAATTTTATTTCTTAATAGTTAAAATGTATCCTTTCAATGTGTCATACTCATAGGCTATATGGTGATGTATTATATTCACCCTACATCTGAGGAGCTACCATTTTACTTATTTTATATGGGGGGGGGGGGGGGGTCTTTCAGACCAAATGATTATTTTCATTTGTTACTAGGCAAGTGATTTCATATCACATTTAACCATGTAACATTTTTTGAACAAATGTTTCATATACATGTATATATGTTGGTTTATGAAATATTCATTACATCCCATATATTATCATGATTATATTATTTAATTTCTTATCAGGCCAGAAAATTATATGTTACAAATTAAATCCTTTATATAATAATCATGCACTTAATTATCTGAAAAATTTAAATTAGAAGTATATATTCCTTTAAATTTCTAAGTCCAAAATTCCACTGGAATATTTGCATTAAATCAAAACTCCACTGAAATATAAACAATAATATTCCACTGGAAATTAATTGGAAAATCTTTGGAAGTTTCATTGGAAATTTCACTGATTTTCCATTGGAATTACAGTGTGAAAAATATTCCAGATGTTTTGGATGAAATTCTAATGGGATTCCATCGGAATATTTTTTTCCACTGAATACCAGTGTAATTTCACTGGAAATCCAGTGGAATCCCGTACTCATTTTCAGTAGGGTTGTCCCGTCACATTGTTCTCAATTATAAAAACATCATAAACATATCTTTATTTACAGTATTTATACGATATTTCATAACAAGGTTGTTCATTTACATCGAAGAAGAAGTTATTTGTAAATGCATATTTTTCAGGATAAAGCATGGCAACGTTTACAGGAATGTAATAGTGAGAAACTGTTGTTATAACTTCTTTAGGATGAATGGAACCTGTGTAGGTAAGTTAAAAACGTATCATACATTTTAACATTTCATTTTGTCGTTTGCCATTTCTAAAACAAAGAAATACATATTAGAAGAAAGCAAATTGTATAAAAGAAAATAAATACCAATTATATCATGATATCTATGCAAACAAATCTTACAATGATAGCTAATATGGTGTCATCCTGGTTTGCCCACTTTTAATTACATGCATAAAAAATTATGTAAACATAGGGGGAATTGTTGTTTTAACAATTATAGTTTATTTCTGAATTAAAGACATATTTTTTACCTTTATTTTACCTGTAAAATTTATCGATAAATAGTTTATTTCTGAATCATGTGAATTATAGTCATATTTTTTACCTTTATTTTACCTGTAAAATTTTATAAAGGATATTACATTCTGCTATTTAATCAAGGAAAATGTGCAAAAATATTCTATATTTGATATATTTTTAGCAGGAAAATGACAAATAGAAAAATAAATTGGAAAAAATGTGTACAAAAATGTTTATCATTTTAAAAATTTATGAAATAATAGTTTTAATTATTGGTACATACTGAAAAAAAGTAAAAAAGTAAAATAATGAAACTAAAGATTAGAATAAATGTCATTTGAATTTCTTTTTATTTATTCAACTTATTTTTTTTTTTTTAATAAATACACTGTTTTGAAATCTAATACAAAAATATCCATTTAATTCTAACAAGTAGAATATAAATGCAACTGTTCAGGAGCCGAGCTTTAATTATGACACAATTTAAACAGTGATCTGCATCCAAGCTAGCATTTTCTTCTTAAAAAATAACAATAAAATATCATTCAATTAATAATCATGATTTCAAAGTTTTAATCAATTTTTACAATTTACACAAGCTGTTAACAATTTCTGACTCTTTTGTGAGCGGTTCTCACAAAATTATTGTATTATAAATATGAAATTGTCTTACATTCGAATCATTCAAACCAAGTATGGCAAAAACGCACAAGTTCAACAACTTCAAAAGGCACAGAAATGTGGACTATAGTCGTATTATAAAGAAAATGAAGACATTACTCGACTTATACGACGAGCCGCAGTATTACCTATTGTTCCACCCCACTTTGTTGAAGATGTTTGGCTAATAAATTTAGAAGACATTGGCGAAGCTGACAACATACCCGCTACAACTTCATTTACAGATTACGTGACCGAGTTCTGGGTTGAAAGATACCGCTTCCTATGGAACCACTACTACACAGAAGGACCCCGCACCATCAATCACCTTGAAGGATGGAACAACAAACTTACGAAGAGACTCCAACATGCCCACCCTAACATCTACGAGATCATTGAGTTACTGAAGAAGACCGAGGCACTAACAGAATGTAATATTATCCAGTATGCAGCAGGAGCAGCCCGCCCACCAAAAAGACGACGATACAGAGTAATAGACCAGACTCCAACTACTGAAAGACAGATACCAACAAGGACTTATCAACGTGATATACTACTCTGACGCAGCATCCCATCTTCTCCGTTTGACCTGAACATCTAAGTGAAATATTGTAATTTGTGACTTTGTAAATATAATGTTTTGTGACTTTGTAAATATAATGTTTTGTGACTTTTGACGTATATATAAAAGATTGTATTTCTCATCATTATACATATAGTGCCCCATATTACTTATTTTACCATAGTGCTTTGTTTATTTCTTTATGCAATACATATATAAAATTGATTCATATATTATATAAATTACTTTTGCAATAAAAGAGAACTTGTATTGGTGTATTTATATCATGAAAATCATTCAAAAACTAATGAATTATAAAGACACTTTTATAATTGAATGTCATTGTTTTGTCATTTGTTGTACATGTATGGTAAATGAATTGATTGAATTGATATTAAATTATTGAGAAAAAATATTTGATTTACTTATTATTTTTCTATACAAATGAAAATGGAATTACAAAAAAAAAAAATACCTGAATATATAGAAAACACTAATAAACTATATACCTAAGTTGGAACAGACTATACAATTGTATGCTCATTAAACCTTTTGTCTTTTTTGTTTTCTTTACTAATAGATAATTGGTATAATTAAAAGTGGGCAAACCAGGAGTAAACCGCTAATATATATTTCTAACGAGGAAAATTGACATATGTTAATCTACCAATCATGATACATGTAGCGTTTATTAAATTATACACTTATAATTTCAGAATGTCCAATCGGTCACTACTCTAAAGGCATAAAATGTATGAAATGCCGACATGGACAATTCGGGAGAAAATGCGCAGAAACCTGTAGTTGTAGCAGATCGGAAAGGTAACTGCTTTCATTGAAGAAAATAAGTTGCAGACATTTTTAAATTAAATATTATATTTTTTAGTTGTCGAATTATGATTTATGAACTTATGACTACATATTACCACTATGCATAATGTGCAGATGCCATTCAAGATATTTAACTCTTTGTTTTTAATCAAACCATAAGACAAGTTTTCATGAAAGAGAGAGGCGAAAGATACCAAAGGGATATTCAAACTCAAAAGTCGAAAACAAACTGATAACGCCATGGCAAAACTAAAAAAGAAAAAAACGGAGAATGTTTCCATGGGACACAGATGATGCACCCGCTTGCATATAACGTTATAAAAGGACATAACTCGAAAACGGTACAAGTGACGCCACCCAAATTCAAACTTCAAAACTCCAGAAGCGCCTGCATATGGGGTATTTATCTCCAAGTTGATACGATATTCCAGGGCTTGTATTTCCTATCATGATTTCCCTGATAGAGGTTTGCTGCTAACAGGGAAGCTATTAAACCATGATTTCCTTTAAATATTACGGACGCCGTATCACGAGTTGGTTGACCGTTATGGAACATCCGTTTCACAGATGATCGCGGATATGTTCCAAATGTCGTAACTACAATCTAGTCACCTTTTTCCACGAATGTGACCTACTGAAACACGACGGTTGCCACATGTGGAGCAGGATCTGCTTACCCTTCCGGAGCACCCGAGATCAACCCCAGTTTTTTGGTGGAGGTTTGTGTTGCTCAGTCTTTAGTTTTCTGTTTGTCTGTTGGTCTTTTTTTTCTTTTTTAGCCATGGCGTTGTCAGTTTATTTTCGACTTAAGAGTTTGGATGTCCATTTTGGTATCTTTCGCCTCTCTTTTAAGTTATACCTTGCCGTGAAATTGACATAAATGTTTAATTTCCACATTGTACTGATAAAGCCATAATTCTGTTAACTTCTCTTACACAAAATAAACACAAAGTAAAACTGGGGTGAACGATACCGAAATGAACATTCAACATTCACTTGTTGAGAGAAACCGACAATACCATGGCATAAAACTTTAAACCAAAAATACACAAACAATAACACGTTCTGCAACCAAAACTAAAGTCAAGACAAAAAGGAACATGACCCAAGAACCCCGGAGGTGTTATTGCAGACGTTTGGCAGATCTTGCCCTATATGTGACATCCGCCGTGTCGCTCATGGTGATGAGTTTCAACCGTTTGTGTCAATCAGTTGGGGATGTGTGTAAAATCTTTAAACACATGCGCAATTAGAAGTAATATTCTTCTACCAAAATATGGTCAGTCAAATTATTGCTATGGAGTAAACATTTACTCAACACGTTTGGCGTTTACGCATCTCAATACATATGTTACGCGCGTGCATATTCCTATAATCATAGACACTTTGACGAGTTGAAAGTCTCTTTATCAATTTTTTCCTAGTCAATGTCATCGTGTTCTCAATTTTATCAACTGAGATAAACCATTCTGAATCGAGTAGCTTAATAGCTTTCACAAAAAATGTAAGAACAATTTAAGACAATAGCGATATAAATAGTTCTAAAAGGTTATTAAAAACGACAAGTTGATTAAAGATCACACGAGTTTTTACGGTCATCATCACCAATTGGTTGTATAACCCAACTCCAGAAATACATTTTTTTGTGGGTTTAAATCAAATAAAATGGTCTGACTGCTTATCCTGTCGAAGTATCTGTTCACGATCCTTGCAGAGTTCATTCAATAATTCCCTTTCGTTTTTTAATCGTTGGTTGGGGTTTTTCCAGATTTTAACATGGGTAATGTCCAAATATATGAACGACAGGATGCTAAAAGAAGGCAATCTAATACATTTACACTTTACCACAAAAACACGAAATAAAAGCTCATAACGCTTTTATGTTCAACATTATCATTATGATATCTGACAGATTGATTATAGAATGGCTACTGTAAGGGACCAACATTGGCTTTTACATACATGAATCTTCACCTCATCTTAAAATACTCACGGTTAGATTGGCACAAGCGCTGGCGTTATATGCTTACGTTAAATGTATAATATAATATGGCAAGTATGTATCTATATGTTTAATGATAAATCTTTTATGTATTTATTTCACGACGTGGTGTTTGGTAAAGTGTTAGAAGCTTGAATATTCTATAAATACATTGCCTTCTTCAAATATATCACTGAATTCTGTATTAAAAATGATCCAGTTTACTTAGAAAACATGTGGTGAGGTTTTGATTGAAATTTTATCGTTTTTGTTTTGTATGCAGATGCGATCATAGAGTTGGATGCGTTACTAGCGATGGTAAGTGATGACATGAATATTTATAATTGCTCATAACTTTTGTCATATTCAAAAATAATTGTATTTTCAATGCTCCATTTGCGCTCCAGCAAAAGCCTAGCTTTCCTGATAACAAACCATATACATATAGAAAAGTCAATATATAGTCCTTAGTATAAGGTTAGTCCCAGTATATTGTCGCATTGAAATATTTATATACTATAATTGTGTCATACAGCAATAAATCTAGTCACACAGCTAAAAAACACATGAGTGCTGTAGTTTGTATTAAACAGGAATGTATACACGACAGAAGAACATTACTACGCAATAGAATAATTTCTGTTACAAGAGCACGATTACTCTGACGAATCATCACAGATACAAGGCTTACAATTTTGGTGATATATTCTTGGTGTATGTGGTTCATTTAATTTTACGCAAAAAGGATAGTCATCTCGACAACCATCATCAACAGAAAAACCAACCACTGTCTGTTGCTATTATGTCCATCGTTACTATAACTGAATCACTAGAAAATAGGTGTGAGCTTTACATTTTGAATTGGATTATAACAAAACTGTTACTGAACAAAACACTAAAATATTTTTTTTGCAATTCAATAGTTTATCCGGTATGGTATGGTGTTATATATACAAATAAGAAGATGTGGTATTATTCCCAATGAGACAACTCTCCACCAGAGACTAAATGCCAAATGACGTAGAAGTTAACAACTATAGGGGACCGTAAGGCATTCAACAAAGAGCGAAACCCATACGGCATCGTAAACTGTAAAGGGACCAAAAATTACAAATAGTACACAACTTAAAAACTCAATATAGATATTGAATGCAAATTTATAATCGTTCAATTGCGAAAACATTACAAAATATAACTTTGTTTTTATTGTAGTAAAGCCTATCAAGGATAAAAAGATATTCATAGTCTTGATCATCCCAATCGGTATCCTGATCATAATTATTTTAACTTATAAATATTATCAAAAGAATAAACAAGGTAATATCGCAAGTACTAATGCAACGTCCAATCTATCTGCGGACATCAATAAAAAAACTGTTACTTCAAATAAATATGATGTACAGGAAGAGCCCCATTTGTATGACGACATATCTGAAGGAGTACAAGGAAGCCATATGGCAGTCGGAGAAAATGTCAATGAGGAAAACGAAATTATCAATGTTTCTATCCAATATCATGACACATGTGATTCTTTTAGTGAAGAGAATGAATCAGAGACAGAAAATGTAACAAACAAAACTAATCGTGATCATGGAATAGATTCAACAAGCGAGAACAGTAACAGCGTTTCTGGATATTCACATTCATATGAGGCCATTAATTCTAAAAACATCGAAACGCACGAATACCTATCATTGGAAACAAATTATACAACAGACTGTTAAAATATGTCAAACCCTATAAATCAAGATAATAAAACAATATTTATCAATTGAAAACGAATATCTCAGACTGCAAATTTAAATATCATAAGGATCAACGGAATATAGAGTGTCTAGACAAAATATTAACATTTTTAATACTCTATTTATTCATTGAAGTCATTATACTGAATTTTGTGTTACGTTTGTTATGGCAAATTGTTTATGACCTCAAGGATGTACCTACTAATCCATAATCAGTTGTTGAAGTCACATAGACTTCATATATATAAGACATGAATTTGTTTATATGTAGAGTAGTATTTTTTTTTTATCAATTGACGACCTCACAGTACTTAATGAGAGTTATCACTCATAAAAACAGTTAGCAACAAATCCACTTGTACTCCTTTATGAAATGACTGCATATATGATATACGGCTGCAAAAGAGGGTTCAATAGAATGCAACACCCAATAACAGACAAGTGTATAATATGAATGTGTTTCATAAGTTTCATAACATTTGGTTGAGGCAAACTAATTTTGGGACGTACGGACGGATGTACAGACGGACAAGGGTTACACTTAATGCCCCCTCCACTGTGACGGGGACATAAAAAACAACAAAAGACAAACAACTGTACACAAAACAACACAACATAGAAAACTAAAGACTGAGCAGCACGAGCCCCACAAAAACCGGGCGTTATCTGAGAAGATCCGCAGGGGTAAGCAAATCCTGCTTATAACAACTATTAAATATACACTTTTTTGTTTTGTTTTGGTTTTTTTTGTTGGTTTTTTTTTGGGGGGGGGGGGGGGGTTTAACGAAAAAAATGATTTAGCTTCAAATTGCGATTGGCGATAACTATAATATTTTTTAACACTCATTTTTTTTTTCAATTTAAAACGTACAAATTTCACAGTGAAGCTAGAAATGTACATCGTAAAGCTTATAGCAACACAGAATCTGAGCACGAAACATTTTTGTTGACCAAAACGCCATTAACATATCATAAACCGTATTATCATAAATCCTGTCAGACGACAATGGAAACTTAAAAAAAAACTATCAAGATGGAAGATAGTTGTGTTTCATTATTTATGGAAATGAGGGACTGAACCTATCAGAAAACGGAATGTTGATTACTAAACTAAAGGTGCAAGTGACGGATTATAATTCATATGTCGAGTATTCGGAGACATTTGTTCATAACAGGACAATCAATGTTAAACTAGTTCAAAGATGTATTTTCATTGCTCAGTGTACATGCATAATTGAGATTTTCAAAGTACGTTTCAGTGGAGAACAAGGACAAGGACAATAGCAATTGGACAATTAATATTTATGTTTTTGCGATTAAGACTCTGCACATGTTTTTTTTTTGAGTGCAGAAATATTGGACATTGCTTGTTTATTTGAAATCGGTTTCAATTGTGTCAAAAGTAATACAGATACGATTCAACCAATACAAAAACCAAAAAATGGCGATTATTAAAATTTGGATATTGATCAAATTGGACAATTCTCGTGCTAATGAAACCTGATCCCTTTATATATCATTTATACAAAGGTTTGTTGTATGAAGCTTATTTCGATTAAAATTTAAAAACACCAAACCCAAGTCAAAGGTTATCTGTAACCAATGTTATGGGTCCCATTATAATGCAACTTGCTGAATGAATAAGGGTTAAACATACCTTTACTTTGAAACCTGTTTATTCATTTACATACATATTTTATGTATCAGCTCATTATCGTTCTTTTGTGTTGTTAAGTTATCCCTTGTCGTGAAATTGACATACATGTTTAATTTTCACATTGTACTGATAAAGCTATAATTCTGTAAACTTCCTATTACACAAAATAAACGCAAAGTAAAACAGGGGTGAACGATATCGAACTGAATATTCAACATTCACTTGTTGATTCGTTGAGAGAAACCGACAATACCATGGCATAAAACTTAAAACAACAAATAGACAAACAATAGTACGTACTGCAACCAAAACAAAAGTCGAGGCAAAAAGGAACAACATGTTTAACCCCGCCACATTCTTTATGTGTCTGTCCCAAGTCAGGAGCCTGTAGTTCGTGTCTGTCATATTTGTTTTTCGTTAATACAAGAAAATGAAAAAATAAAATATCTTCTTTGCCCATCAACCTCAAAAGAAGTAGAAAGCTTAGGGTCCTTTTTAAAACAGGCATTAGAACTGAGGACAGGGGACTCTTGTTTTTTTTTTTATATAAATATGTATATATAAATAGATTGTTTTGCTTTTTTACTTTTATTTTTTTTATGGGATTTGTTTTCCTATTGTTTTGTTTGTGAAAAGTATTTTGTGTATGTTTGTATTCATATAATTTGTCACAAACTTATTATTAAGAGTTTATATGACAATAAACATTTGAATTGAATTGAATTGTTAATTGTTTTGTTATAAAGTAGGCCGTTAGTTTTCTCAGTTGAATTGTCTCATATTTTCCATGTCGGAACCTTTTATAGCCGACCATACGGTATGAGTTTTTCTCATTGTTGAAAGCCGTACGGTTGCCTATAATTGCTTACATCCACTTCACTTGAACGTTGGTGGATAGTTGTCTCATTGGCAATCATACCACATCTTCTTATTTTTCTAATGACAAACCCGAAGAATCCCGAATTGACCTTGCAGAAGGGTGACACATATGCCGTGTTTCTCATGGCACAAACAAATTCGGTGATGAGTTTCTACCGTTTGTGTCAATCAGTTGGGGATGTTAGTTAGTAAGTTCTAAAGATTTAATCCAAAATCCTAAAACACTTGCGCAACAGTAGTATACTTTCTACCAAAATATGGTCAGTCAAATTATTGCCATGAAGTAAACATTTACTCAACACATTTAGCATTTACATATCTCAATATATATGTTACAGGCGTACATGTTCTTATAATCATAGACACTTCGACGAATTGAAAGTCTTTTTAGCAATTTTTTCCTAGTCAATGTCAAGGTCATTGTGTTCTCAATTTATCAACTGAGAAAAATCATTTTGAATCGAGTAGCTTGATAGCTTTAACAAAAAATTGCAAGAAAAATTTAAGACAATATATAAATAGTTCTGAAAGGTTTATTAAAAACAACAAGTTGATTAAAGCTCACACGAGTTTTTACGGTCATCATCACCAATTGGTTGTATAACCCAACTCACGAAATACACTTTTTTGTTGGTTTAAATCAAATAAAATGGTCTGACTGCTTATCCTGTCGAAGTATCCGTTCACGTTCCGTGCGGAGTTCATTCAATATTTCCCTATCTTGTTTTAATCGTTGGTTGGGTTTTTCCAGATTTTAAGATCGGTTATATCCAACTATATGAACAACAGGATGGATGCTAAATGAAGGCTATCTAATAAATTTCCACTTCACCACGAAAAAGACGAAATAAAGTTCATAAAGCTTTAATGCTCAACATTTTTATTATGATATCTGACAAATTGATTATAGAATGACTACTCTAAGGGACCAAAATTGGCTTTTACATACATGTATCTTTACCTAATCTTAAAATACTCACGGTTAGAATGGCACAAGCGCTGGCGTTATATGCTTACGTTAAATGTGTAATATAATATGGAAAGTATGTATCTATAGGCATTAATGATAAATCTTTTATATATTTATTTCACAACGTGGTGTTTGGTAAAGTGTTAAAAGCATGAATATTCTATAAATACATTGCCTTCTTCAAATATATCACTGATTTCTGTATTAAAAATGATCCAGTTTACTTAGAAAACATGTGGTGAGGTTTTGTTAGAAATTAAATCGTTTTTGTTTTGTATGCAGATGTGATCATAGAGTTGGATGCGTTACTAGCGATGGTAAGTGATGACATAAATATTTATAATTACTCATAACTTTTGTCATAAAAAATAATTATATTTTCAATGCTCCATTTGCGCTCCAGTAAAAGCCTAGCTTTCCTGATAACAAACCATATACATTATAGAAAAGTCAACATATAGTCCTTAGTATTAGCTTAATCTCAGTATATTGTCGCATTGAAATATTTATATACTGTAATTGTGTCATACAGCAATAAATCTTGTCACACAGCTAACAAACACATGAGTGCTGTAGTTTGTATCAAAAAAGAATTTTTACTTTACAGACGAACATTGAATACGGAATAGAATTATTTCTATCACAAGAGCAAGATTACTCTGACTGACGAATCATCACAGATACTAGGCTTACAATTTTGTTGATCTATTCTTGGTGTATATGGTTCATTTAATTTTACGCAAAAAAGATAGTCATCTCGACAACCATCATCAACAGAAAAACCAACCACTGTCTGTTGCTATTATGGCCATCGTTACTTTAATTAAATCACTAGAAAATAGGTGTGGGCTTTACATTTTGAATTGGATTCTATCAAAACTGTCAGTGAACAAAACACTAAAATATTAATTTTTGCTATTCAATAGTTTATCCGGTATGGTATGGTATGGTATGGTATGGCATATATACAAATCAGAAGATGTCAAATGTACAAATAAGAAGATGTGGTATTATTCCCAATGAGACAACTCTCCACCTAAATGACGTAGAAGTTAACACTTATAGGTGTCCGTAAGGCATTCGACAAGGACCGAAACCCATACGGCATAGTAAGCTGTGAAAGGACCCAAAATGACAAATAGTACACAATTGAAAAACTCAATATAGATATTGAATGTAAATTTATAATCGTTCAATTGCAAAAACATAACAAAACATGGCTTTGTTTTTATTGTAGTAAAGCCTCTCAAGGATAACAATATATTCATAGTCTTGGTCATCCCAATCGGTATCCTGATCATAATTATTTTAACTTATAAATATTATCAAAAGAAGACACAAGGTAATATTGCAACGTCCAATTTATCTGCGGACATCGTGAAAAAAACTGGTACTACAAATAAATATGATGTACAGGAAGAGCCCCATTTGTATGACGATATATCTGAAGGAGTACAAGGAAGACATATGGCAGTCAGAGAAAATGTCAATCAGGAAAACGAAATGATCAGTGTTTCTATCCAATATCATGACACATGTGATTCATTTAGTGAAGAGAATGAACCAGAGACAGAAAATGTAACAAACAAAACTAATCGTGATCATGGAATAGATTCAATAAGCGAGAACAATAACAGCGTTTCTGGATATTCACATTCTTATGAAGCCATTAATTCTAAAAACATCGAAACGCACGAATACCAATCATTGGAAACAATTGAAACAACAGACTGTTAAAATATGTCAAATCCTATGAATCAAGATATTAAAACAATATTTATCAATTGATAACGAAAATATAGAACCGCAAATTTAAATATCATAAGGATCAACGGAATATAGAGTGTCGAGACAAAATATTAACATTTTTAATACGTTATGTGTTTACACTCTATTAATTTATTGAAGTCATTATATTGAATTTTGTGTTACGTTTGTTATAGCAAATTGTTTATGACCTCAAGGATGTACCTTCTAATCCATAATCAGTTGTTGAAGCCACATAGACTAGTATAAGAAATGAATTTGTTTGTATGTAGAATAATATTTCAATTGTACAGCAGACTACTTTTTTTTATCAATTGACGATCTCACAGTACTTAATGAGAGTTATCATTAATTAAAACAGTTAGAAACAAATCCACTTGTACTCCTTTACGAAATGACTGCATATGTGATATACGATTGCAAAAGAGTGTTCAATAGAATGCAACACCCAATAACAGACAAGTGTATCATATGAATGTGTTTCATAAGTTTCATAACATTTGGTTGAGGCAAACTAATTTTGGGACGTACGGACGGACGTACAGACGGACAAGGGTAACACTTAATGCCCTCTCCGCTGTGGCGGGGTCATACACATCAACAATAGACAAACAACTGTACACAAAACAACACAACATAAAAAACTACAGACTGAGCAACACGATCCCAATAAAAACCGGGTGTGATCTGAGAAGATACGCAAGGGTAAGCAAATCCTGCTTATAACAATTATTAATTATACACTTTTTTGTTTTGTTTTGTTTTGTTATTTTGTTTTGTTGGGTCTTTTAAAATTTTTTTGGGGGGTTAACGAAAATAAAAATGATTTAGCTTCAAATTGCGATTGGCGATAACTATAATATTTTTGAACACTCATTTTTTTTTTCAATTTAAAACGTACAAATTTCACATTGAAGCTAGACATGTACATCATAAAGCTTATAGCAATACAGAATATGAGCACGAAATCTTACTGTTGACCAATACGCCATTAACATATCATAAACCTTATTATTATAAATCCTGTCAGACGACAATGGAAACTTAAAAAAACTGTCAAGATGGAAGATAGTTGTGTTTCAATATTAATGGAAATTAGGGACTGAACCTATTAGAAAACGGAATGTTGATTACTTAACCAAAGGTGCAAGTGACGGATTATAATTCACATGTCGAGTATTCGGAGACATTTGTTCCAAACAGGACAATCAATGTTAAACTGATCCAAAGCTGTATTTTCATTGCTCAGTGTACATGCATAATTGAGGTTTTCAAAGTACGTTTCAGTAGTAAGTATCAGTTGAGAACAAGGACAATAGCATTTGTGGACAATTAATATTTATGATTTTGCGATTAAGACTCTGCACATGTTTTTTTTTTGTGCAGAAATATTGGACATTGCTCGTTTATTTAAAATCGGTACAATTTCGTCAAAAGTAATACAAATAAGATTCAACCAATACCAAAACCAAAAAAAAAGGCGATTATTAAATTTTGGATATTGATCAAATTGGACATTTCTCGTGCTAATGAAACCAGATCTCTTCATATATCATGTGAACAAAGGTTAGTTGTATGAAGCTTATTTCGATTAAAATTTGAAAACACCAAACCCAACTTAAAGGTTATCTGTAACCAACGTTATGGGTCACATTATAATGCAACTTACTGAATGAATAAGGATTAAACATATCTTTACTTTGAAACCTGTTTATTCATTTACATACAATTTTTTTGAATCAGCTCATTATCGTTCATTTGTGTTGTTAAGTTATCCCTTGTCGTGAAATTGACATACATGTTTAATTTTCACATTGTACTGATAAAGTTATAATTCTGTAACCTTCTCTTACACAAAATAAACACAAAGTAAAACGGGTGAACGATACCGAAATGATCATTCAACATTCACTTGTTGAGTTGTTGAGAGAAAACGACATTACCATGGCATAAAACTTAAAACGACAAATAGACAAACAATAACACGAACTGCAACCAAAACAAAAGTCGAGGCAAAAAGATACAACATGTTTAACCTCGCCACATTCTGTATGTGCCTGTCCCAAGTCAGGAGCCTGTAGTTCAGTGGTTGTCGTTGGTTCATGTCTGTCATATTTGTTTTTCGTTAATTGTTTTTTTACAAAGTAGGCCGTTAGTTTTCTCAGTTGAATTGTTTTATATTTTCCAGATCGGGACCTTTTATAGCCGACCATACGGTATGGGTTTTTCTCATTGTTGAAGGCCGTACGGTTGCCTATAATTGCTTACATCCACTTTATTTTAACTTTGGTGGATAGTTGTCTAATTGGCAATCATACCACATCTTCTTATTTTTATAATGACAAACCCCAAGAATCCCGGAGGTGACCTTGCAGAAGGGTGACCGATCTTGCCCTATATGACACATATGCCGTGTTGCTCATGGCACGAACAAATTCGGTGATAAGTTTCAACCGTTTATGTCAATCAGTTGGGGATGTTTGTTAGTTCTAAAGATTTAATCCAAAATCTTAAAACACTTGCGCAATTAAACAGTAATATACTTTCTACCAAAATATAGTCAGTCAAATTATTGGCATGAAGTAAACATTTACTCAACACGTTTAGCGTTTACATATTTCAATACATATATGTAATTACGCGCGTACATGTTCTTATACTCATAGACACTTCGACGAATTGAAAGTCTTTTTATCAATTTTTTCCTAGTCAATGTCAATGTTATCGTGTTCTCATTTTTATCAACTGAGAAAAACCATCCTGAATCGAGTAGCTTGAGAGCTTTAACAAAAAATGCAAGAAACATTTAAGACAATAGCGATATAAATAGTTCTGAAAGGTTTATTAAAAACAACAAGTTGATTAAAGACCACACGAGTTTTTACGGTCATCATCACCAATTGGTTGTATAACCCAACTCAAGAAATACACTTTTTTGTGGATTTAAATCTTAAGTTAATAAAATAGTCTGACTGCTTATCCTGTAGAAGTATTTATTTATTCAAGCTTCGTGCGGAGTTCTTTCAATAATTCCCTATTTTGTTTAATCGTTGGTTGGGCTTTTCCGGATTTTAACATCGGTAATGTCCAAATATATGAATGACAGGATGATTAAAGAAGGCTATATAATAAATTAACACTTTACCATGAAAAACACGAAATAAAAGCTCAAAATTACTATTAAGATATCTGTCAGATTGATTATAGAGCGAGAACTCTAAGGGACCAAACGTGGCTTTTACATAATAACATGTATCTTCTCCTCATCTTAAAATACTCACGGTTTGTATAGCACAGGCGCTTGCATTATATGCTTACGTTAAATGTATAATATAATAAAGCAAGTATGAATTATAGGCATACATGAAAAATCTTTTATATATTTATTTCGCAACGCGGTGTTTTGTAATGTGCTAGAAGCATGAATATTCTATAAATACATTGCCTTCTTCACATATATAACCGAATTCTGTATTAAAATTGATCAAGTTTACTTAGAAAACTTGACTTTGTGTTGAAGTTTTGTTTGAAATCATATCGTTTTTATTTTATGCAGATGTGATCATAGAGTTGGATGCATTACTAGCGATGGTAAGTCATGACATTAATATTTATAATATCTCATAAATTTTTCATATTAAAAACAAATTGTATTTTCTAATCTGAATGCTACAGTTGTGCACCAGTTAAAGCTTTTCTTTCCTGATAACAAACCATATACATATAGAAAAGCCAGTATATAGTCCTTTGTATTAGCTTAATCCCAGTCTATTGTCGCATCGAAATATTTATATACTGTAATTTACATGAGTGCTGTAGTTTGTATTAAAAAAGAATTTATACTTTACAGACGAACATTGAAAACGCAATGGAATTATTTCTATTACAAGAGCAAGATTACTCTGAAGGATCATCACAGATACCAGGCGTACATCTTTGGTGATCTGTTCTTGGTGTATGTGGTTCATTTAAAGCAACAAAAATAGTCAATTCGACAACCATCATCAACAGAAAAACCAACTACTGTCTGTTGCTATTATGTCTATCGTTACTACAATTAGTCACTAGCAAATTGGTGTGGGCTTTACATTTTGAATTGGAATATATCAAAATTGGCAGTGAACAACACACCTAAATATATTTTTCTCAATTCAATAGTTTATCCGGTATTGTATGGTATAGCAAATATACAAATAAGAAGATGTGGTATGATTGCCAAGGAGCTCGAGACATCCCTCCGCCAGAGACCAAATGACGTAGAATATAACAACTATAGGCCACCGTAAGGAATTCAACAAGTAGCAAAACCCATGCCACATAGTTAAAAGGCCCCGAAATGACAAATAGTACACAATTGAAAAACTCGAAAATATTTATTTCATATACATTTTAAATCGTTGAATTGCGAAAACATTACAAAATATGGCTTTGATTTGTATTGTAGTAAAGGATAACAAGATATTTTTAGTCTTGACCATCCCTATCGGTATCCTGATTATAATTATCATAACTTATAAATATTATCAAAATAAGAAACAAGGTAATATCGCAAGTATTAATGCAACGACAAATTTATCTGCTAACATCGTGAAAATGAGTACCCATGAAAATGATGTACCGGAAGAGCCTCATTTGTATGACGACATATCTGACGAAGTACAAGGAAGAAATATGATAGTCGGAGAACATATCAATCCTGAAAACGAAATGCTTGGTGTTTCTATCCAATACCATGACACATGTGATTCATTTAATGAAGGGAATGACCATGCGTGCGACAAACGAAACTGATCTATTTCATGAAAGAGATACAATGAGCGAGAACAGTAACAAATTTTCTGGAGATTTACATTCTTATGAAACAATTAGTTCTGAACACATCGAAACGCACGTATACCTATCATTGGAAAAATTGAAACAACAGACTGTTGAAATATGTCTAACCCTATAAATCAGAAATGACTACTCATAAAATAATAACAACAAATAACACAAAATCAAACAATCCATTTATTGTTGATTTGTTTTGTATCATGTTACTAGGTTTTCACAACACTCAAAAATGTTTTTTTTCTGCAATAAGAACCATATGGTGATTTTGATTGATTCAATTAAACAGTTAACATGTTGGTTGTCTAATGTTTGCGATTCGTATGATATTCTAGTTTGATAGTAGGGAATATTTCATTTCGGAAAACACGATCTTGATCTTTAGTTTGTTTACTGGCTATGACATTTTTTGATGAGCAGGAATATTTCATTTTTGAAGACACAAACTGCATTTATTTTTTTAAATTGTTCACATAAATTTGCACTTAAAACAACATAATTCGTGCGAAATGAAAACCTTTCATTAGTAAGTAATGTCTAGTTTTGGTGGTATTCTTTCTGAAGTCACTGGTATTTCATTTATAAGAATTTAGCATGCATAAGCAAAGCTGTTTGTGATCGTACCAAGCAGCAAATAATGTAGTGGTTGTATGACGCATATACTACACGGAAGTTCTTCAAAACGAAATTATAAATTCTTCTACAATCAGGTCCGTACGCTCCACAGAGAGACAAATTGTACACAAGCATATCACTGCCACTTCCCAGCTTAAAGCCTCTTCCGAACTTTTGAAAGTCCCTACTATGTACTGGTTACCTAAATTGCACAAAAAAAAGTATTTAAATCTCCTCATCTATACACCTGGAAAAAAGTATTGCAACACCAAATATAAAATGAAATAAAAAACTGAAATTTCAATTTTTTTATTTTCATTTTTATTTATCTGATAGAGTACACCTTTCCTACTTATTGACCTTAAATTAATTGTTTTTCGCCCATGCATTTTCCCATGAGCTGTCCGTGTGTGGCCGTCACTTAAAACTTTCAAAAGTCAAGTTTAAGGTACGGGTCAAAATGTATGCTGTATGTTAGCTTGTTTGTGAAAAACTTATCAACAGTTGATGAAATGGGATCCTCCTCAACTTTCTACTGATGTTAGATGGGAAATTATTGGTATGCGAGAAGCTGGAAAGTCGTTAAGGCAGATTGCCCGACGCGTGGGCCACCACCATTCAACCATCAGCAGAATTGTAAGTAAACATCAAAATATCAATTCTGTGAAGGACCTTCCCAGATCTGGAAGACCTTCAGTAACTTCCGATCGTGAAAACAGAGCTCTTAGCCGAGTTATTCGAAGAAATCCCTTCATTAACAGTACAGTATTGAAAAGACAGTGGTTTCCACATCGTGCACTCTCCTCAAGAACTTTGAGAAATCGACTCAAAAGGGCAGGATACCGTTTCCGAAGGCCCGTGAAAAGGCCATTGTTAACGCCTAGACACAAAGCTGAACGATTACGGTGGTGTCGAGCTCGTCGTCACAGGAATTTGGTATCTTGGAGAAGGGTGCATTGGTCCGACGAAAGCAGATTTTTGTTGCATGTCACGGATGGCCGAGTTCGTGTTTGGCGGCAGCCAAATACCGCATATGCCGAAAGGAACATTGTTGAGACAGTCGCTTTCGGTGAAAACTGTTCGTGGTAACCTTAATGGGCAAAGATACCAGCAAGAAATCCTTGAGGCAAGTGTAGTGCCGCATTTTGACAATCACCCGTTGAGGACAAGGCCCATTGTCATGGACGATAATACACGACCGCATCGATCGCGGGCTGTAACAGCGTATCTTCATGACGAGTCAGTGGAGACATTGCCCTGGCCAGCATGTAGCCCTGATTTAAACCCGATAGAGCACATTTGGGACATCATCGGTCTAAAAGTGCGAAAAATGACACCTCCTGTGCAAAATCTTGCATAATTGGACAATGCACTGCACCATGAATGGCAACAGTTAACACAACAACAAATACGATGGTTATGTGATGGTATGAGAAGGCGGCTGGAAGCAGTGAT
The DNA here is from genome assembly GCF_021869535.1 of Mytilus californianus. Taxonomy (NCBI): domain Eukaryota; kingdom Metazoa; phylum Mollusca; class Bivalvia; order Mytilida; family Mytilidae; genus Mytilus; species Mytilus californianus. The sequence continues at coordinate 157,362 of NW_026262737.1, forward strand.
CCGTGTGAACGGAAGTTATATAAAATATTGAAATTTCCGGTTTAAATTGATAAAATGGACCAAAATGGGTGTGTTTGACATCAACTCTAAGTTGTCCGATGGAATTGGAATCGCGTAGACCAATAGTTGTAAACAGTGCATTTGTGATCAAAAATGATGTCTTTTTAAAAATAAAATTTTGTATAATTAAATTTGAATTTTTCAGTGTTGAACATGTCTATCAGCTTTAAAAAGACCCAATTCACCCCAAAACTATGAACATTTAACCATATTTTAGAAAAATATTAAATGGTCTTTCGAAAAATCGCATTGGAAATTTATTTGCTGTAACTCGTTTAAAGCCTTTTTCTGTAACGAAAAAGGAAAGTATGCTAGAAACACTTACTGGAAATGTGAAGATATGATTGAAGATTTAAATAATCTCCTGGACAACATATATGTACGTTTCGGCGATAAAGTGTATCGACAAGTAGTAGGTATTCCTATGGGCACTAACTGCGCCCCTTTAATAGCAGATTTATTCCTGTATTGCTATGAATCACAGTTTATGACCAAACTCAGTAAAGACACGTCATTGTAACATTTGGTTGATACATTCAAAAATACCTTCCGTTATCTGGATGATATTTTTTCGTTAAATATTCCAGAGTTCTCTAAATATACTACCGAAATTTACCCAAAAGAACTAACTTTAACTAAATCTAACATAAACAGCAGTAGTTGTCCTTTTCTAAATTTGGACATTTCAATCTCTAAAGGAAAACTCCATACTAAAATTTACGACAAAAGAGACGATTTTTCATTCCCTATTGTTAATTTTCCTATTTTAGACGGCGATGTTCCTTTGGCTCCATCATACGGTGTTTATATATACCAACTCGTTCGTTATGCCCGTGTGTGTAATGATGTCATAGATTTTAACGAACGTAATCAATGCATCAGTGGTAAATTATTAAGTCAGGGATTTCGTTACCATAAATTACGTAAAATTTTTACTAAATTCTTTCATAGATACAAAGATTTGATTAGTAAATTTGCCTGTACCTGTAGAAAACTGATTAAAAACGGTATTTCACATCCTAAATTTTACGGTAATATTGTACTTAAAGCGCGGAAATCACAATGTGATCCGTGTAAACTCATCGAACCGTTAAACAAAATTATTAGTAAAGGTTATCTTACCAATGTTGTAATAAGATCTTTGAATATGGTTTACATTGGCACTAATATCGATTTTGTCATCAGCAAATTAAAACATAACTAAATTTGTATTCTTTTCAAACGGGATGTATAAAGACACACCCACGTTCATTTTGATCTATAAAGAGGTTAACTCCTAACTATCCTACTGCGTGTCGATTCATTTATTTTTGGCATTGCACAAGTCATGTCTTCTTTGACTGTCCATGACGTTAAAATACTAAATCCCTGGGATGTATTTTAGTTGATTTTAGTCTCTGATGCATGGTTTTTTATTATTAATTGTTTTTGGCTTTTAACTAGCTGTCAGTAACTGCGAGTACTCTCAAATCGTACTTTCTTGTTTATTTGACCTGTTGATACTAATTGTCATGCTTTTTTTGTTATTTAATGTTTACTTATTCAGGGTTATATCTGGTCTATATACCAGCTTTGATAAGTGTTTGTAATTACTATTAATTTTCACTTCTCTGTACTATGAACATCAAAATTATTTATTTTGAAAAAATATTTCCTTTCTCCATTTGAATTGTACACGTATACCTAACAACAAAATTATTTTCATTTACCTTTGTTTAATGTAATTGCAAATGGCTGATATTTTTGTTCAACCATATTGTTTTTCTTAAATTGTTTAACATTTACAGCGGTATAACATGTTACTTTAATTATTCTTCCCTTAGTTTATCTATTTTGTATTTACATTTTATCATAGATCAAATTTATTTGTTCAGTGTATGTTCACTGGTGTTAATATGTCTTTTGATTGAGTTAGGCCATTGCAATTGATATTTGATAGTGTGTCTTTCTATGTTGTGATGTTACACTATTGTTTCAGATAAGGGTGACGGTTTGGTACCATTAAAACGTTTAAACCCGCTGCAATTGTTTGCACCTGTCCTAAGTCAGGAATCTGATGTTCAGTAGTTGTCGTTTGTTGATGTGGTTGATAAGTGCTTCTCGTTTTTTATTTATATTAGACCGTTGGTTTTTCCCGTTTGAATGGTTTTACACTAGTAATTTGTGGGGCCCTTTATATTATAGCTTGCTGTTCGGTGTGAGCCAATGCTTCGTGTTGAGGACCGTACTTTGACCTATAATGGTTTAATTTATAAATTTTGACTTGGATGGAGAGTTGTCTCATTGGCACTCATATCACATCTTCTTATATTTATATACTGCAAAAGGAACATACATTACAACGCAAAAAGCTATTTATTGCACACGATTTGAAATCGGGCTTCCTATTGTTAATACCGACTTCATAAGTAGAAACATACCAAGGACATATATTATTTCCACATGCAATTAAAGCTTAAGTAATTAGTAAGTATTAGTAAATACAAAATATAAAAGCAACTACAAACACTAGACTCCTATGAAGATAAATATATATATGAAGTTCCCAAAATCAAACAACAATAAAAACAAATAATACAGATGGCCCGACTTAATACATGCACAGAAAGTGGTAATGTAAATCCAGCTTCCTCGTTGACACAGTTTTTTTTAAAGAAACCCACAATGATTAAGGTACTGCACACCTACCATTACGCAATTGTTACCAAAATATCATTTATCAACAGTCCATAAAATACTTTGACAACTTTATTTTCTGTTGGATCGAAATTATTGTCAGATTAACATATTATGTATGTTTGAGTTGCTCACCCAGTTTTGTCAAAATAACGGAACTATAAACAGTTGTCATCAGTGGGAGGTTATGCGAGCTTTAAAGTTAGTTTAAACACACTTTTTTCTTCTGACATGACTGTACCAAGTCAGGAATATGACAGTCGGTTTACACTCGTCCCTTTTGTCAATTACGTTTGATTTTGTAAGTTTTTATGGACTTCCCCGTCTGTGAGTTTACCTTGGAATTTGGTATTTTTATTAAACTTTCCTGTTATTAAATTATTAGGAAGAGTTGGTTACAACTTATTATTTCTTTTACAAATATATTGATTAAATATAATACTTGACTTTCCTATTTGTATCTTCCGCCTCTATTGTAAATAGAAAAATAAATTTGGGTGATATGAAATTAAACAAGAAATATGAATAAAATAGTATATAAAGACAAATGTTTCACTTAACATTAGAGCAAAGGAAGTGAAATGAAACTTGCATTTTTTTTTGCTTTGAGATCATATTGAATTACTTAATAGTCAAATACGTGCTACTTTCACTTTTGTATCGTGTTTATCTCTTCATATTTCCGCAAAAGTTTGATTATATCTTTATTTCCATGCCGTTTTGCAATTTTCATTGGTGTGTGATTATTTTTTGAAGGTCTATATACGTTTGCACCATATTTCAACAATGTATCTACTATATCTGTATGTTCATTCTCACATGCAATATGAAGTGGTGTAAAACCGTTTTTGTTTTCTTCAATATGAATATCCTTCAATGTAAGGTGTTGTGCGAGGAATTTAACTGAGTCTACATTATTCATTTCGCAAGCCACATACAATGGTGTTCTTCCAATGTCATCAACTTCATTCATTTTGGCCTTCGCCTGTGCAAGACGTTTTACGACTTCAGTATGACCTCTTATGGATGCCAGATGTAGTGGGGTGAATCCATGTTTATCTTTCTTATTTTTGTGTGCTTTGTGTTTTATTAACATATCTGTCATGTGTAGGTCACCATTGTTACAAGCTATATGAATCGCAATACGACTGTCACTGTCTCGGAGATGCACGTCCGCTTTTTGTTGTAAAAGAATTTCAGCAATGTGCTGATGTCTATGCAATACAGCCAAATGAAGAGCTGTTTTCCCGTCTAAGTCTTGTTTATCAATGCTTGGCATGTCATTTTTCACAAAATATGCTAATAAATCAGCGTAACCCGATGATGACACTTTATGAATAACAGTCGATTTGTCTTTTGCATCAACAATATCTTTTGCCTTTAAATATTTTTTAAAGTGTGGCATCATTTCCATTCGAAACTTACCTGAACACATTTGCTTATTTGCAAAGACGGTAGATATATATCCACGACTAATGTCGCTTATTAATCGAGTGAAATATTCATTGTACAAATATGAAGGAACATTTATCATGAAACTGTCAACATTTTCTAATAAACAAGCTAATTGTATTCTTTTCTGCACAAATTCAATAGATCCATATTTTAGTATACTTCTTATAAAATGGTGACCAATACAACCAACCATCATATTAAACATGTATTTATGCATAAATGTAAAACAGTGATCACACTTCTTAACGAATGTACCATCTAATGATCTCAGAGTAGATAAAATTAAGCCTTTGGAAGGAGTTTGCAAAGTTCCTGACTCGGTACGTATATCTCTAAGCATGACGTCAGTCTTAACGTTATAATTGTCTAATACAATTTCTTCGACAAAATTGTTTAAAACCACGAGCAGAGCTAACACTAAGTAGGTCTCATTTGATTTCAGTTTAATGCTGTTGACTTCGTAACATATATAGCTTAAAGGATACGTGAAAAAGTTTTCATTTTCTTTACTAGCTGCAAAAATTATGCAAAGATATGGGAAAAAGCTGTATAACATGAAAACATTATCTTTAAGTTCACTAATGACTCCACTATTTATGTAAGATTCGCCTATCTCCTTTCTTTCATCAACTGATAACTGAAATTCATCTAAGAGAAAATCACAATGTTCAAAAGATATATTCTCCAAAGCTAGTTGATTCTGCACCAAATGATATATCTGTGATCTACAGGTCATTATTATTTTTGTGTTCGCATGGTAATCTAAAACTGTTTTTACAGGAGAACAAATAAGAATGAAATCTGTGTCACAGCAATACCTTCCAAAAACGTCATCAATTATAAAAACTTGATTTATATTTGACAAGACAAACTTATGTAGATCACTAGCAGCTACTGTCATTACCATGGATTTATGGGTTTTCTCTAAAATAAAGGCCACAAAATATGCATTTGCCGTTTTACCAACGCCTGGAGGCCCACTTATCAATATACAATTGTTGTTCTGTATTCTCTCCAAAATTAGTTTTGTAGCTCTTGTATTGACGAACTTTTCTGTTTTCTCTTTCCAATTGAGTTTTTCCTTATTCAGTTTATCTGAAAATAAACAGTGGTCAAATATACTACATGTACGTGCTAGAATTTTAGATCTATCAATAAACACATCAATGATACCAGGATTAAGAGTTTTTACGCCAGACGCGCGTTTCGTTATCTTCAGAAAACTCATCAGTGAAACTCGAATCAAAAAAGTTAAAAAGGCAAAGTCAAGTACGAATTTGAAGAGCATTGGTGACCTGCAATTCCAAAAGGTTTTGCTAATACAGCTAAGGTCATCTATTCAACTTAACATTACCGTCATGCCTAATATGGAAATACTGTATCATTAGAATAACATATAATACAAAAATAAGTAATAGAAGTTGTTACATGTTCTGCAAAAAAAAGCAATAATTTACTGGAAATCAAATATTTACCACACCAAAGCACTATGCATTACGCACTAACAATGAACACTGTTCGGTTATCTTTAATTTAAACAGAGGCATAAACTACAACGAAAAACGTTGTTAAGGTTTTTTGTAAGACATTTTTTTTTATAAAAGATTGACTGATTAATAATAAGTTCAGTGATAAATATTTCAAGCATGTTCCGGACTAGAACAATTTCACAATAAAACATTAGGTGGATCCTGTGATATTGGCTTTCCGAAATGATGATCGGGGAAATTTGGACTGCCACTGGAAAATGAGGGTTTTTTTAATAGGGACAGAAATCGAACCTTCAAACAAGCCACCTACAGACCTCTTAAAGAGTCGTTGCAATGGGTATTAACCTGCAGAGAGAGCCTCTCTTTCTACAAGAGGCATCGGATTTAACGTCCCCATTCTGAGACGTTATTTAATACATGAAACATTTTGTATAACATATACCATAGCACGAAACATATTTTTAGTCACATGTCCCGCCAAAACATATTGAAGTAAACATGTATTTGTAATCAAAAGAATAATATCTACTAGCATTTACATTTTTTCAGGATAGGTAACTTTATAATACTGCAATTTTTTTTTAAATCAAGAAGGGATTGAAAATGATGAGACACCTACATCTAACATGCGAATACAATAATCTTTTAATCTTAGTGAGTGAATTCAAGCGCAATGCGTGTGTCTTTTGTAGACGAACCGTGCGTCTGGCGATGAAAATGTTTAATTCTGGTATCTTTTTATTTATAATCTATGATAATTAAATATATATAGAATCGGAATTAACGTTTTTCATGTTTATGTTCGTGTTCTAAAGTTATAATTATCTTTACTGCAACTATTCAACCAATTAAGCTTTCAATTTTAATTCTATTGGAATAAAAAGAAAAAAAAATCTATATTTGGATCCAACCAATAAAAATTGTTTACATACTAACTGTTAATAATTTCTGTGTTGAACCATGATTCTTTTTCAGCAGTGCCTGTACAATATCAATCAATTTCAAGATTAAAGTATACGTTCAATTTCTAAAAAAAATAAAACCTTTAAAATAAAGTTTAATTGGTACAAAGACAAAAACTAACAAAAGCCAAGGGTAAAAAGATTTCGTTATATATTCAAAGTTTGATATATGTATGCTTCTGAAATATGATAATAACTAACACCGTCTTCATTCAACTAGGAATTAATTCTTAACTATACAGAATAAATCTAATAATGACTTGTTTGCTTTTTTGTGAATGACAAAATTGACCACACAAGATATTTTTGTTTACTGAGAAAAACAAGTATGTTTTAAATGTCACTAGTCATCATTTTCTTTTATCTGAAACGGTTAATTAGATATGAACAGCTTCTGAATAAGGATGCACGATAACGTATTAGTTGCAGTCATTCAATTTATTTTAGACTTATCCACTGCGGTAAATTCAGTACTGTTCAGACTATCTTTTTTTCAGTCGTGTCAGTACGTTTTCGACCTACGAAATAAAAAAGAAGGTGTTGTATGATTTTCAATGAGATAACTCTTCACAAGAGACCAAATGATACAGACATTAACAACTATAGGTCACCGTACGGCTGTCAACAATGAGGAAAGCCCATACCGCATAGCCAGCTTTAAAAAGCCCCGAAATGACATATATATGACAATTCAAACGAGAAAACTAACGGCCTGATTTATGTACAAAATAATCAACGAAAAACAAATATCTAACACAACAACAAACGACAACCACTGAATTACAGTCTCCTGACTTGGAACTATAAGTTTGATTATCCCTTTGACATTTTTTGCCTCTGTTTTGATTAAAAATGAGAAATAAAACAAAAGAAATCTGAATTAAGCTTATACGCATAAATTGAAAGTTTCATGAGCAAATTATATCTTAACATATAAACATAACAAAACATACTCGGCTTGAACCAAGGCTCCGTGTTAAAGGCTGTACTCTGACCTTTACATGTTGACTTCTTATACATTGTGACTTGGATGGAGAGTTGTCTCATTGGCACTCATACCACATCTTCTCATTTATAATAACGTATCATAAGGCACTGAGTCTCATGTTTATATTTCAATTTCCAATTATCAATATGACATCAGCATGGGCCTAGGTAGTAAGTATTTTGGAATTTAGTAAATCTATTTTCTATACGACAAGGATTTCTGTGTCTCCTTTTTGAAATATAATCTGCCTTTAATTTCTGCATTCGATCAGGTAGTGTGCATGAACTTACAATGTAGGGACTATTTCATGTTTAACAGTAAAATCGTATCACATTGGAAGATGAACGAACAAGTGCATGCGTGATTATCTGTCATAATAAAATTTCTCCACGTTTCCGATTCAAGACGTATAATTGGGGTCCTTCATAGTAGTAAATAACTTCCTTCCAAATATTGCTTATACCAATACAAGGGAAGTCGATCAAAATTAACAAATTTTATTTTAACAAAAAACTTAATAACAAAAAGGCTTCTCTCGGATTACAAGAAGAAACCGGAACTTCATTTATCAAAATATTTGAGTGGCTAGTGCACGCTAAAGTTTGCGCTGCATATTTCACATGTTTTGCCAATTTTAGTGGATGTTTTGTTTTCATTTTTATAGTTTTTGTACATTTCAAACAAGATAAAACTAATCTAATTTTATCGAGAAGAAATTGAATTCCCTTTAACAAGATATAAAAATGACTACGTGTATTAAGGCTTAAAACACTGTGCTTCGTATTAGAAGGTCTTTAATAAAATATATGAAAAGTTAATTTGGAAACAGCGAATATAATACAAAAATTGTTGTACCGAGGATAGTATTTCATTGATTAAATATAAAGTTGAATCTAAACCATTTTCAAATGACAAAAACTACCAATAATAGAAAGCTGATTTTTTTAAACGTTCAAAGTAGATGATAACCAAAAACACCCTTTAAAAAGCGATCATTAAGAGACATTAATACCTGTTGGCTAGATTACGACATTCATTATTAAATTCAAAACATGGCATAACTTTCATACCAAAGTCTGGCACAAGATCAGTCTCCCTTCGTGTGATACACACGGAAACATTGTTTTAGCATTGTCTTATTTTTTACATGACACACCATATGTTGAAACGATTATTCCACCTTGATTGAAAAATGGCATTGACCTATGCAGTTTTATATACAATAAGTAGATTTGGAATGATTGCCAATAAGACACCTTTCCACTTGAGTTTAAACGATGAGGTTTTACACAACTATAGGTCATTGCACAGTCTTTAACAATGCGAAAAACCAATACCGTATAGTCTGATATAGGCCCGATATGAAGAAAGGCATAATAATTCCAACATAAAATACAACCGTCTGTTTTATGACAAAACAATGAACAAAAAACCAGATATAACTGGCAGTAACCAACGACAACCACTGTATTACAGAGTTTTGTAATATAATAGGTTATGTGCATATTTATAAATACTCAATGATAACACGGTTGGTTTTAAGCAGTTTAGGTAGAGAAATTTGTGTAACAATAAATATCTTATTTTTTTACATTCTAAATCACTTGTCAAACATTGCATTGAATATGTATTGAAAAATGAAAAACATTTTGACTCATCATATATATTTTATAATGATGTTTATGCATTCAATTAATCTTTAAATTTAAGATAAATAACTTACTCCGATTTTCAGGGCAATATGCAACCAGCACAAAGATCAGCATACCTGTGTATATAAACAAAAAAGTATAAATAGCCAAAAACTAATGAAATAGAAAATTGTAGAGATAACCAATATAGTTTTTCGCATTAATCTTCTTCTTGCAGGGCAACTTAGTTAGACATTTCAATCTGTGACGCATCATATTAATTTCTAAGATAGCACAGAGAAATAAGGACTGCATATCACCATTTAAAATGGCTTGGTTTGGATAGTACATTTGCTATAATTGTGTTATCGTGATCTTTTGTCTTGAATTATGCAATCTTTCATATTTGTTAAGGTTGTTATTTTCACGTTTCTTTTAATTTGCGCATAAACGATTTTTTAGTTGCGAATATAAATAATCTTATTTGAAATTATCAGGTACCTTTAATAGTAATAATTCACTTGTATCATAGACTAAACTGGTAATATGACACGTATCTTAAAATACATTTGTAAAACAAGAAAACAAAATTGTTGCAGACCTTTCGCGTGTTTGTTTTCTGCAAATATTCAATGCGTTTCCTGTATGTTATAACAAAAAGTAAAATAACAAAAAAACCGAACTCCAAGGAAAATTCAAAACGGAAAGATTTTAATCAAATGTCAAAAATCAAAAACTCAAACACATCAAACGTATTGATAACAACTGTCATATTCCTGACTCGGTACAGTATGTAGAAAATGGTGGATTAAACCTGGTTGCAAAGCTAGTTAAACCTGTCACTGGTATGACAGTCATATACAATTCCTCTATATTGACAAAAATGTGTGAAGAAACAAACAGATATAATATGCAAAAATGTTAAAAATAGGAGAACAGCACTCAACATTGTGTTATTATCTTAATTACTATTAAAACAAACACATACTTCAACTAAGAAAAACAAAAAGGCATAAAGACAAAGCACTTTAGCAAAAACGAGAGACAAAGAATACAAAAAGTTACCATAGTACAATAACACAATGACAGGATGTAGAAGTACCGAGCCACGTCAAATGGATATTACTAAATATAGACTTAACAGTAAAAGTAATAATTTATAAAGACAAAACAAAGAATACTATAACACGTTATTAAGATGATAAACAACGCCATAACTAGAATCTATACTTTAAGACCATCGTGTATTATATGTAAAGTTGATACGGAATATTTATCAGCAAGGTCTCGGTATCTTCCGATGAAATGTTTTAGAAAAAGTACGAGACGTTCTTTGACATAGCCCAAGTTCATCAACTTTCTGCTCAGACACTGGTGACGTTTTACATAAGAGCAAGGGACAGAAAAACAGCCATGAACACCCAGACTTTCGGCTGTGAAAAAAATACCGGGCTTTTTATCTAACTAGTAATGCAAACTTTTTTTTACCTTATCATATATTTCTGATATTTGCACCTACATATTCACACACATGTTTTGATTGGAAGGAGTTTCAAAAAAGAAGTGTTCGTCTTTAATTTCCGTACCCTAACCGAACGGTAATCCCCGTACCAACACCAGACAGGTACTATACTATTTGGTGCCTAAAAAAGTGCGAAACGAAATAGAAATGAATGAAAAGAAACCAAAATCAACGAAACGAAATAAAAATTAATCATATATTTTATAACATCGATGCGAAATATATATATTATCTCCCAAGTCTTAATTGTTAATTGGAACAACTTGGATGAAATTGATGAACAAGTGTTTAACGCCCAGTAACAAATATTACACGCATATCGAAACAGAAGCAGGTTATGTGGTTTAACTATGAACATGTTTTGTACAAGACAGACACCCTGAATTGGATTTTAAACGTGTTTAGTGCACAAGAAAACAGTCTGCAAAGACGACATTTCATCCTTCCAGGACGCATTTTCCCTTCACTTAGCAGACACGTTACTGCTCTTCCTGCTTAACACAACTGACCAGTAAAATAAGTAACTATCTAAGTTGACAATTATTATTCTTTTGCAGGTGGTAATATAAATCCTATGACATTAGAGAAAGTGTTATAGTTTGGGACCGGAACAACAGAAGAGCCAATATTGGGTTTTAAGATACATCCTTCTTGCCAAATGCAAAAAAAAAAAAGGATTCCCAGACCATCTCAAAATGCAACATTAACAGTTGATGAGGATCTCGTTCAAATGTTCGAGTGATTTTATGGACTTGAATAAATGACAAGTCGGAAAATGCTAATAAGTTCTATATTTCTTTCAGTTTGCTTTGTTTTTGTAGTCAAATTTGAGTTTACATGACTTGATAGTTCATGTCCAACTTTACTCATCATGTGGCGTCCATCATCAGTCCGTACGTCCGTATGTCATCAATTTACTTAAAGATCTCTTCTGAAATCACTGGACCAATTTCAACGAAACTTGGCCACATCAATTGCCCTATAGCGTTCTTAGGAGTCTTCTGGTTTGGTATAGTGGCCCTGCCCGTTTTCTGAAATCTGAAATGGGGGACCATTTTTTTGAGGATGGGGACTTGTAAAAATTGACGTCGTCTCAATTTCTAGTCCGAGCCTTTTTAAATTCAAATTGAGAATCACTCTCATGGAAACCTTAGTTGAGCTCAATTATCAAAAAAATCTGAAGTGAGGGACCTTTTTTTGGGGGAGGGAGGACTTGTAAAATTGCACATAAAAATTGATATCGCCTGGATAGCGTCTCCATTTCTTGTCAGAATCTCTTCAAGTACAAACTGAGTTTTGTTCATAGAAACCTTCGATGAGTTCGATTTTCAGAAACATATGAAATAGTGGACATTGTCTTTGGGAGGGAGGGGTACTTGTAAATATTGCACATAATATTTGTTTTAACACAGATATATGTCTCGCCTTTTTATTATTTTGATGGTAAAATGCCAATGTTTAAATTAAAATAGCAAATACTTTTAACACTTAAACTGTGCGAAGTATCTAGAGTCAATAAACCATGACTGAAAATACAATGCCAATTAGTCTCCATGGAAATGGGATGTGCCAAAGGTAATACAGCTACGTACCAAGTGTCATTGGCCTACCACTAGTGGTTCCCCATAAACTGACCTAATCACAAACTAATATATGTGCACTTAGCAAAAGTTTCACAAAGTCAATAGACCATGACTGAGAGGGTGAAGCCAAATTATCTTCAAGGAAATTAGATGTTCCAATGGTAATTCAGTTGCATACCAAATATCATTGGCCTATCACTAGTGATTCCCCAGAAACGTGCCTAATCCCAAACTAATACATTGTCGGTGACACCGCCGCTGACGCCGGAAAACACCATACCTGTGTCTCCGTCAAAGAGAGACAAAAATTGATGTATCTGCATAGCGTCTCTATTTCTTGTCTGAGCCTCTTCAAATACAAATTGAGGTTTACTTCCATGGTTTTTTTTTTATCCAGTGACAATACTGGGGCATTTGGGTAATCGAGCGCTCACTAAAGTTCATTAATTGTTATACATAAAATAGGATGGTGTAGTATGATCATTGCAAATGAGAAAACTCTCCACAAGAAGCCAAATGACACGGCAATTATTAACTATAGGTCACCGTACGGCCTTCAACAATGAAAAATGCCAATACAGCAAAGTCAGCTATAAAAGGCCCTGAAATAACAAGAGTAAAAAAGTTCAAACGAAAAAGCTAACGGCCTAATTTATGTACAAAATAATGAACGAAAAACAAATATGTTACACAGCAACAAACGACAACCACTGAATTACAGGTTCCTGACTTGGTATAGGCACATACAGAATGTGGTGGGGTAAAACTAGTTTGATGGCGACAAACCCTATAGTACAACATAAGAAAAAACTATAAAAATCAGTTGAAAAATGCTTAACTCATGAGAGTGGTACAAATAGAAATACCACTAACAAAAACACAGAGGGGACGAGGACGGGTACTTATACACCCACACAACAGAAAGACACTAAGGCATTAAATACAGATCTGAAAGTACTCGCAGTTACTGACAGCTAGTTCAAAGCCAATAACAACTAATGAAAAAAATCATAAATCTAAGACTTTGTCTTTTTGTCTAATACTTTTTTATTTAAGGATTTGTGGTGGCTATGATCTTATTTTTACATTTATGTCGTGGCATTTTTACATTTATGTCGTGGCCATTTAGTAATTGTTATGTGGTGGGTACTGTTGTTCCATGTTGAAGACCACACGGCGACCGCTAGATAATGGAAGTTTTGCTATGCTCTATTTCATTAAGATGGTGTCTCATTGTCGCGTACCCTATGTCCTTTCTTTTTCATATTCTTTTAAGATTACAGGATTACCTTGATTATTGGTAATTTCAACAGATTACAATGAGATTGATTTTATTGCTGACTCTGAGAAATAACATTTATACATTTGATGACATAATCTATTCCATGGTTCTAGGTGGTGTTTAAAAATAAATACAGTCCTTAGTGAATCTGTGTATCTCTGCCACAAGGTTGCGGAAAATGGACAAAAGACAAAAGACTGGTCTTATGAATTTTAAGAATTTCCTGCAAAACTCGTCCGTCCGCCATATTCACGTCGAATCTATTAAATTCTACGTACTAATAATAACCAAAAAAAACTTGCGCCTTTTTTATATTTCTTGGTCAGCATTAATATTGCTGTTATATCAGTACATCTTTATAGTATAAAGATGTATCATTATGATAAAGTTATCTGTTAGAATAGCTCAGGGAGGTTATAAGATAGTATGAAAAGGTGACTCAATATTATATCAAGATGTCTTTGTAGTATACGACTTTATCGTAGTAAGATAGTTATATGACAAAATGGTATGAAAAAGTTGCTCCATGTTATATCGAGATGACTGTATAGTATACAAATTTATCGTAATAAGATAATAACATCACGTAATAATATGCTGAGGTGACAAAATAGTATGAAAAAGTTGCTTATTGTTATATTAAGATGTCTTTATAGTATAAAATGTATCTTTATGATATAGCAATATCACATACTAGTATAGTAAAATGACAAATCAGTATGAAAAGGTAGCTGCATGTTATATCAAGATGTCTTCATAGTCTGAAATAATATCTTCATGACAAAGTGAAATGACAGAAAAGTATGAAAAGGTAACTCCATGTTATATCAAAACGTCTTTGTAGTATATACATTTATCTTAGTGATATATCAAATTGACAGAGTAGTATAGTCAAACGCATTATAATATAACATTTGCTTCATGATATATCTTTACCCTTAATGATATGATTATCGTTATCATAAGGCAGCTGTGGCGTTCCATACTTAAACATTAATATTATATATACATGTAGTTGTTACACATTATTTGCCCCTTACAGTATAAGACACAATATAGATCGTATGTTACATCAACATACCCAAATGAAGATTTAATTAAAGCCTAACCATTTTAACATGGTTTTTTATTTTCATCTGTGTCAGTTTTTTTAATATTATCACAACTTCCTGTTAAGATTCGACTAAATACCCACATCCCAATATCGCCAGGCAAATACGCTAATTGATTGAGATTAAAAAAAACACCGCCTGATTAATATCGAAACAATACATAAAATAAATACACATAACTGCATTCACCGACAACAACCGAAAACGTGTCAGGGTTTAGCATGTTCGTAAGCGCTTAATCATTCCTCTCAAATGGTGATGTAACAATTTTGATTCTCGGTTTGATTTCTGTGTTATAACTTTTACATTTATTCTATCACTTCTTGGTGTATGATTATTATTTCCCATTTAAGTTTTAATGTCATAATCTCTTTACTCTTAAATTCTTATTACATTTTCGAATTGGATTACAATAAGCGTCATCAAAACCTTCTGTTGTCGCAACTTTGAACCCGCAGCTGGGACAAAGTACGTTTCTTTTAAGTTATTTATCTTTAACTCAAGCCACATTGCAAGTTAATATCCTTTTGAAATATGACAATCTAAGTTTCTATGAAGTTGCAAAATTTCATTTAAAAGTTGTTTCTTCATTTGTTAAATTTCAGTTTTGAATATCAATATAAATCAATATATACTGAAACAATATGTTACAATACTTACAAATGTTAATGTCAAATGTTATAGTAACTTAGAAAACGCCCAGCTTCTGGAAATTCTGATATATCTGATAATAAACGTTCTAGAAATCAAACGCCTATGAGTGAAAATGAGAAAAGCAAACCAAAACCTAATCCAAAAGCTAAAAGTGAAATGAAAGAGCTAAAAGATATGATGCTAGGGCTAACATATAGTATGAACAATATGCGTATTTCGTTAACTCAACGCATAGACTCTTTAGAGAAAAATATGTCAATAGAGATAACACAACTCATTGAAGAAAAGGTAAAAGTAGAAATCGACCAGGTGAGACAAGATTTTAACGATCAATTAGACAACTTTAAAGATCAGATAAAAGGGCTGGAGGCAAAAGTTAGTACTCAGGTCAAATCTTATTCAGATGTGGTAAAACAAAATAACTGTAATTTGATAATCCGTAATTTACAAGAGGACCCTAGAGAGGAGTCGAATACAAGTATTTTGAAAAAAAACGTTATTTCGTTAGTGCGGGATGGCTTAAATCTTAGGGATGTTTTTATTGAAAGTGTTTCTAGAAAGAAAAGTCACAATAGTAAGCCGCCGGGTGTAATTATTGCAGCTGTTAGCAACGGTGATCAGAAAAGGGAGCTTATGAAAGCGACGCGTAATTTGAAGGACGTACATAAATTCAAGGATGTGTATATCAAGAATGATATGTCATACTCTAAGAGGAGAAATGAAGCAAACTTCCGCACTCTGATTAGAGCGTTAAAACAAGAAAACCAGGCCTTTACTATAAGCGGTGGCCGGATTGTGAAGGTACAACATAACAACCAATCTTCAGTGGCTAGTGGTAAGAGCGGAGAAGGCAAACAGAACGAATTCATTGGACGAAATGTGCATCGGAATGAGGGAAACAACGGTCAACGACAAGGATACAACAGTCTTGGAAATAGCAGAGGAAGTTGACGCGGAAGAGGGATTGGTAATAAATTCCAATAGATTACATGCGGATTTTGGAATGTGAACGGATGGAATTGTGACAGGAACAGTGATAAATATAAACCTTTATGTGCATGTTTAAATAATAAAGAGCTGCATATTCTGGGTATTGCAGAAACACATCTTTCTAAGAACAATAAGATTAGTGTTGATGGATATACGTGGTTTGGTCATAACCGAATAGGCATTCATATAAGCGCAAAGGTTGGCTCTGGCGGAGTTGGATTTTTTGTTCGAAATGATCTGATGAAACTTTTTAACGTTATAGTTGTGGATGACTCAATAGATGGTATATGTTGGCTAAAATTCGAGGATAAGTTAAATTTGGAAAATATTTTTTATGCATGTGTAGTGTATTTGCCGCCAGAAAATTCAACGCGTACCGTGAATGTCTTTGAATTTTTAGAATCCCCTATGACACAAATGTATACGATTTCAAATGGTAATCAGTTTTATTTATGCGGAGATTTTAATTCAAGATGTGGTGATTTAAATGACTTTCTTGAAGGTGTAGATACATTGCCAGAGAGACAAGTAGTTGATTATAAAACTAATAAATACGGCAGCATTTTCTGTGAACTGTTGTATGTTGAACAGAAGAAATAATAGTATAATAGTCATAATGACTATACTTATGTATCGACAGGAGGATTAAGTGTTGTTGACTATTGTATCGTGCCATACGAAATGTTGAAATCTTTTCGTAAGTTTGAAGTCAGACGCGTTGCTGCGCTTATTGGAGATGTGGATAGTATCGGTATTGTAGACCCGACAGACCATTCTTTACTTAGTTGGTCAATGCACTTGAACTTTCCTGTTGATCAAAATAACGAACCAAAAGCCAACGCTGCTAGCTTTAAAACCAAATATAACCTTGGGAAAATACCCGACGACTGGTTAAGTAGTGAATCATTCATCTCGGATATAGATCGTATACTATGTATATTAGAAGAGTCTGAAGCGAACCAGTGTGATATTGACAAAACATATGAAAGCTTTGTTAATAGTATCAAGTCGGAAATGTCGGAAAACATCCCTAATAAGATCATTCACATTAACAACGGTTCCAGTAATAAGCATCGGAGAATCAAGAAACCTTGGTGGAGTACAGAATTAACGGAGCTTTGGAACGAGGTGTGCAAATCGGAAAATATGTATCTTAAAACCAAAAGTCGTCATTCTAAAAAGCAGTTGCGCCATTTATATTGTCAAAACAGGAAATTCTTTGACAAAAATGTACAACAGGCAAAGCGTCGTTATTGGTATAAACTGCAGGATGATTTGACCAGTTCATGTGATAATCCGAAGGAATTTAGGCGTAAAATTGGAAAGATAGGCGTTGGTGCAGAAAGGCAACGTAACATACCGATGGAAATACAATTAGATGATGGTTCGGTATCAACAGATCCAATTTCAGTTTTTTTTCAATGTTAAATGTAGAAAATTGTGTACTGCCTTCTGAAACTGTCAATGCTAGAGATCAAGATAAGTGCGATTATTTATTCGATTGCGAAATTACAAGTGAGGAAATTTTTAATGTATTAAAAAAGGCTAAAAATGGGAAGGCGCCCGGTCTCGATGAGCTACCAGTAGAAGTGTTGAAAAACCAAACCGCTTTTTTTTTAAGTTCATTGCAAATTATTTTTTATGTCATATGAAATGCAAATTTCGAAAAAAAATAGCTTAATATATAATACAACTGTATATTGATTAGCATCGTGAATCAACTGTTAATTATTAACGATCAGATCGAAGTATTAGTTTGGGTCAGGTTGCCAGGCTAAGGAGGGGTGGCACGAGGAGGGGATTCCGGAGTACGGGGCGTTAAGCAGGAGTTGAGAGGTAGGCCGGGAATCGGGAATATTTTGGTCTTTTTGTTTTATAAATTATTATAGAACAAAAAATCAGGTGTAAGCTTCTTGACCAGAAAAGTTTAGTAGGCATATATATTAATATATATATATATATCTGTCAGCCCTTCCCCTCAGTCAGAATAAAATGGTCCGATAAAAGCATTTTATGATTAATAGAAACCGTCAATACTCGGGTTCTCCAGTAGTGATTTAGCCTTTTATAGCCGACTAAATGATATGGGTGTTTCTCATTGTTGAAGGCCGTACGTTGCCTATAATTTCTTACATCGACTTTATCTAATGAACTTGGTGGATAGTTTTCTCATTGGCAATCATACGGTTTATTACCACATCTCCTTATATATCTATTTACCAGAATTATTCAGTCGTTATATTCCGCTGATCTACGACTACTTCATTAACCTCGCAAGAAGGAGAGATCGATTACGTGGAGGGACTGAAGTATTCGGGTTGTATTTTTATATATTTTCTGTTCTCGAACGAAACGCCACCTGTCGTCTTCAGAAAACAAAATAAAACCGGGTTCCTGTATACATGCAATATAAAAAAAATCTATTTGTTTCTTTTAGATGCATTTGCTGTACATAATTAATTTTAAAAAAAAACTTAGGTATATATTCCATATGGAGGTGCTCCTTTTTACAGGAGGCTTATACACCGAAGAAGAAACCGAGCGCCATCTGTCGTCATAATGATCGTTAGCATAATGCTACGATGACATTTAGCACATCGACATTTAACGAATCGACATGTTACAAGTTACAAATTGACAATATACAAATTGACAGTTTACAAATTGACAATTTACGAATTAAGAATTTTGAAATTACAAAGACACAAGTTACAAATTGACAATTTACGAATTAAGAATTTTAAAATTACAAAGACACAAGTTACAAATTGACTATTTACGAATTATGAATTTTGAAATTACAAAGATACAAGTTACAAATTGACAATTCACGAATTAAGAATATTGACTCTGTTGGCTTTCCATATCAAAATGTTCCTAGATGCATCAATTTGTCTCTACTCATAGTAGATTTTGTGGTGTAAAAAACGGCCATATTTTTAAACTCCTTTAGATGAACCTTAAGATACACCAGACGGTGAAATAATATACTTTAGACACCGTTCAATTAAACAAAATAGCGGGCGGTACCCTATTGAAATGTAATTTACCCTCAAAGTATTAAAAAAAAAGACATGTTACGTAATAATAAATTTAACTATCAAAACTAAAATCGTTACGATCCCCCAAACTAGCAATTGAAATTCCTATTTCGATGTAGTAAACAAAATAAGGCTACTCTTTCAGTTACATATATATCCCAGACACAATTATCGATCGCTTTTAAAAATAGATTTAACTGACCACTACACACGCTAAATATAGTTCAACTCCGGTCAATGTTTACATACACACACATAATACAGTTATATTTCTTCACATTTTGCCGATTTTTTTTGTTTGAAGTGTTCGTTAATTTCCTTTGTTACAGCATCCACAGCAATGGTACTATTAATATCTGCAGGGTTTCAATTTTGAGAATATTCAATTGACGTGTCTCTAAACAATATGGAACTGCCATCTGTTAAATTAACTGTCGTGGTTTCCAATTTCAAGATAATTGTTTGTTTTTCACTGTCAATGAAATCAGTACTAGTGTTATTGTTTTCATCGGATTGCACTGGCACATTCTTTTTATTTTCGAATTTCAGATTTTAATCAAGTTCAGAGGCCTCAAATTCCGGTTCTGGAATACATTCGTCCAATAAAATGTCCTCCAGAAAATCTGGCATTTCACTGAATGTCGATGCATCAAATGTTGGCGAATTAAACATTGATTCTTCTTCCATCAATTTGTTTTCATGAATATCACAGCTTTCATTTTGAGTCGTTATTTTTAGACTGTCTCTTGTTTCTGTTTCCCTATGGAATTTTCTTGTACATGTATGTCTTTTCCTGCTGAATGTTTTATGACAAATTAAACATTCAATCCGTTCTGTTTTATCATTGAAATGCACTTCCTTAATATGTCTTTTGTATGATTTGCTGCAACTATACCACTTATAACGATGTTCACACATAATCCTCCTTTCTGTAACTTTTCTATACATTGTTATTTAATAAATTATAATTATTTGTGTATACATTTCGTGTATTGTCTTATCGATAACGCATAGGTATTCTGACAATTCTCCCGTGCCGTGTCGTTATTATAGGTGATGTCACTGATTCATTCCGTCCGCTCTACCTTTGCCCTTGCTGCATTTTGCAATTGTTTACAGATAATTATGATCATTCTGTACATGTAAATAAACATTTGCATCTGCAGTTCTTATCGCCGGTTATAGGTTTTGATTTGATCTATTTGCCGCCTAGCTACAGTATGTGTTTTTCTTTTATCATATTTGGTTTTGAATAATTGCATTCATTCGAAATCAAAATAATCTAAAATAGTCTAGATTTTATCTTTTTATTGGGTCAAAGTTTCAATTTGACATGTTCTTGTTGTGATGTTATTAAAGGCTAGAACAAAATCTTATTCTTTTAGTCTTTTGCAAGAATTTGGTGATTCTGAAAATAAAATAAAACAAGTTTGAGCATTCAAAAAAGCTGAGGACTGCTTCGCTCTATCATATTTAAAGGTACTATTTGTGCAAATGTTTGTTAGTTTAGTATTGGAAATGTGGTATTTTCAGATATTGGTTAATATAAAATGGAGGTCTTAGACTTGGAATATCAATGTTTGTATACAAATGTACATATTTATATCAAGATGAACTTTTCTGAAATTTTAAATTGGCTGTTCAGTGTTGTGTGTATACACCCATGCTTTTAAAATTTTGTTCACTTTACTTTTTGAAAATTAAAACATTTACATATAGACACGACTTTGGAGGTGTGCCTAGGTTGGCAGAAGTTATAAAATACAGATAATGCATTTTTGTAAACATTGTATAGAAACATTGTTTAGCCCAAAAAATCGTGGATATTGCAGATTAACAAAGCAAAAAACGCGTGCTTATAATTGATATTTCAATATTTAATTTCAGTGTGCAATATATGCATAATAAAACGATCAGGAATAAAAATAAAAGTTGATCGGAACTGAAAAACACATCATTAATTTTCCGGTATTTGATGTCTTATCCTGAGACGAGAAAAGTCTGTTATTCTTTATCTCATTTAAGCCTTTAACTGTTGATACTTTTTTATTAATAGATAATTTTAGATAAAAGAGGTTAGAGCATTCCAATTAATTGTCAACTTACCCTTTTAACAAACATATATATGTAAGACTCAGATCGATAACCGGTTCCTAATCGACGTCAAAATATGACTTCATTATGAAATAAATAAGATTCCAAATCGACGTCCTTTTATACAACAATGACGTCACAATTTTGATGAAAACAACTGTCATATTTGTATTTGAAATAGACAGTATATTGCACCCTAGATGTCGTTCGGTTATACTATATGAATATAAGACAACTTTGATCGAATGGAATAACTTCTTTCACCAAAATAACAATTTGCATGTACATGCTATATGATGTCGGTGGTTGTCTTATTGTCATATACTGATGTTTGTCTGTCTTTTTATTTAGTTGATTATTTGGGATAGCATGTTGTCTCCTTTTTTTATCTACGAGAGGAGACTGCGATCGATAGCATGTTGTTTTGGTAATAAATGGCGTTAAATTTGACACCAATTAGGGGGTAAGAATTTTTTACACGAGTTTTCGAACGTAACTGTACATTACTGATGAAGTTACTGATGAAGCCAAGCCCCTTGACACTCGCCATCATTTTTCTCTAGACGCCCTCGAATAGGTCAACTCCCCTATTTTTTGTCCATTTTTTGAACCCTTATTTCATATTTTGGAACATAGAGCCTCCGGATACCTTGCGAAATCAATGCGCCTGTATCTCCTCTAGAATAAGTATATAACAGTGTCCAATGACATCCTCATTTTTGTTCTAGAAGTCCGGAAATAGGCCAAACCGCTCTTGTTGATGCGTATTTTTTTATATTTTGAGACGTAGCATCAGAATTTGTAACAAAGAGCCTCTGGATACCTTGTCGAAATAATTCGTCTGTATCTTCTCAACAATACGTATTTAGCAATTTTGCGTTAAATTTCCAATAATCTCTTTAGAAGCCCTTTAATAGGCTAACCCCTTTTTAGGTCCGAATTTTTCAAAGTTTGAATCCTTATTTCGATTTTGGAACATAGAAATAACAAAAGGACCATAATTAAATTTAAAAAAAAATAACTTGCAAATTAGGGAAAGCAAGTATTCTGATATGAATGTGAAACATATGATAAATTTGGACAGAGAATAGTTCAGAACGAAAACATAGTTTGTCAATGACCAGACACTTTATACATTATGTGTGTGTTTTGTTATGTTGGAAAGTGGTAGTGTAGATTTTATTTTGATACTTATATATTGTACTTGTTGTTTGAAGGAATACAATGTGAAAATGAACCGATAAAGATAATCAATATTTCTATTCATTACGAGAATATTGAAAAGCGAATATATATATCATTGTCATCAAAAGCAACATAAAAAAAGGAGAGATAAAAGGGTCACATTTTCAATAACGTCTGTATTAACATTAGATTGATTAATTATTCGGAATATTTTGTTATGACAACTCGTGATTTTGAGCTCACGAGAGTAATTACTAACAAAAACGTTACAAAGAATTCCACTCGTTTACCTTCACCCAACATACTTAAACTAACAAGAACACACAAACTATTAATTATCTATTAAAGCTAAAGATTGCTTATAAAACGTACATAACAACTCTCTCAACAAATGAAGGTACTACACAGTTGAATTGACAATATGCAAAGCTATCGAAGCAGTACATTTCCTTTGTTATTATAAGAATATATATTATGTTAAATGATTTAAGTAAATAAACTGTGTGATTGAAAAGTTTTAACCAAATCTACTAAAGTCTATAATAATTCTGATTAACCTAAATTAGAGGTTCACGTATAAAGGAATGTTATAGCGTTTGAAGAAGAATATTAAGGAAAACTATTACGTGTCGGATGATCTTTTTTTTCATAAATTTTAAAAATTTACAATGTGCCAAACTGTCTTATTTCCATTACTGTACAATGAACAATATTTTTATAAAAGTTTTAAAATGGTGAATAATGGAACATGATGAAATCTATTAAACATTTAAGGGTAATTCGTTTAAAAATCATACCAGAAATAATTACTTTGGCGATTTAATTTCTTAGAGGTAGTATAAAACATTTTCAGTTTCGGTTAAAAGATATCCTCTTCCAAGCATTGTAATGGAATTTAATTTGACATTGAGAATATTCGCAGGTGCAACATACTTGTATTTTGTATATTTTTGAGTTAATCACAAACATCCGTTACAAAGGGTCCGTTCCGTTCTTTGCAAATCATCATTGACATAAGGAATAGACAATGGACATGTCTCATCTTCAAAACACATTGCAGGGTAGGTCTGAGAAATTAACGCATTTTTTGTATCAGGTGTAATACCATCAAATCAGTATACGTCACATCCAGTTACATACGGAAAATGATCGAAAAAAATATTCCATTGAATTTGATACTTGTGGGATTTAATCTTACATTTCATTGCAGTGAAAACATTTTGAGTCATAAACATATACCTTGGGTGTCTTTAAGCACCATTCTTTTCTTATGTTGTGTATGTATACGTGTTTAAACCATTGTCGTGACGTCAGCCTATTCATTTACCGTGGATTCTTTTTCTAGAATCAACGCTTCCTAAATCTGTCGCTGATATGGACTCACCAAATTATATTCTATTGTTTCCTTTGTGTGCCTAATTTCATTAAGTTTGAATTAGCTAATTTACTGATTTCTGTTCACTAATAGAATTAATTTAAAAACTTACCTTTATGTTTTGTAATTTCTATATGCCTTCACTGGGAATCGAACCCTTCCCTGAAATCTGTTATGTGTGACTGACATCAACATATCGAGGAAACCTCTCGGCTACCAATGGGTTACAATTTAAATGTCTATTTTATATATATAAATGAACATATGATATACATCGGTACAAAGAACACAAAGGGCTTGTACCCTTTATATATACATAATAGGCAATCGTATAGTATAAGATGGTAGCCGCGAGGTTAGCATGGTTAAGATCAATGGGTTAAAGGTGGGGACTTGACGGTTTAGGTTCGAATCCATGTATTCTCTTTGTTGTCCCTATTCTTTAGTTTTCCTGTTGTTTTTTGTTTTTTTTCCTCTTTTGTATGTTATTGTGGATATATTTGTAATAATAGCGAGTTTTACCGTTTTTATCACAATATTCATATAAGGAGTCCAGTTGTCTTTGTAAATCTATCTGAGATTCTGCCATTAAGACAGTATCGTCAGCATATAAAATGACAAACAATTTTAAATAAACATTTAACTCTATTTCTAACTCATCAGAGATAGCGCACAAACCTTCTATATTATTATTCTGTAAAAACAATTCCAGATCGTTTAGATAAATGGAAAAAAGCAAAGGAGAGAGATTCTCTCCCTGCCTAACACCAATGGAACAAGGGAAAAATTCAGAAATATCTGATCCAAAGTGAATACGTGATTTGATATTATTGTACATGTTGACAATAACGTTATACATCTTTCCGTTAATCGAGTGTTTTATAAGTTTTGACCAGAGACCAGACCGCCAAACAGCATCAAAAGCTTTCGCAAAGTCCACGAATGCACAATATAGTTTCTTCTTTTTCCTCTTTAGCAACTCAAATAATATGTGAATAACAAATATATTGTCTACTGTGGAATAACCTTTTCTGAAGCCAGCCTGGTTTTCATTTAATAATAAATAATCCTCTAAGAAAGAACTCAATCTAAAATTTAAGACAGATGTGAAAAGTTTTCCCAGGCAGCTGAGTATAGTAATTGGTCTATAATTTTGGGGATCAGATTGGTCACCCTTGTTTTTATAAAAAGGTATAATATTTCCCATAAGCCATATTTCAGGTAAAGTACCAGAATCAAAAATCATATTAAAAAGTTTCACATAAACGGGTATAAAAATGTGTGATGTGCTTTTAATAAATTCATTGATTATTAAATCATCGCCACTGGCCTTTCCGTTTTTCAACTCTCGTATACACTTGCTAATCTCTTCTGCGGTAATTTCTGAATTCAAAACTTCATTTACACCTTGAATGTTATTCGGCTCAGTTGTGACGTCATTTGTATTCTCGGCGTTATTTAAATTTTTGAAAAAGTCAAACAGTACATCTAATGCTATGTTAGGTTTATTTCTTTTCCCTCCCCTATTTAAAATTTTCCAATATTCCTTCGGATTTTTTGTCCTCAGGTTTTTCATCTGTTTTTGAAATTTTTTTCTATATTCCCTCATCGATTTATCCATCTGGCGTTTATATTCCCGTTCTTTCTTTTTCATTTCTTCCCTTTTTCTTTCTGATCTGTTACTGTTATAATTTCTTTTTGCTCCCCTGTAAATCTTTCTCTTATTCCAACATTGCTTATCAAACCATGGTTTGTTCCCCTTTTTGCCCATTTTTTTCCCTGTACGACTCCCTTGGCTAGCATTATATGTACCTAGAACATTATCTGCAGCATCCAAAAATATGCTGTTAATTTTTTCAACTACTTCGTTTATTTTGCCTTGAGATAAAAGGTTACTGTCAACTGAATCTAATTCGGCAACCAAATCTGAAATTTTGTCCTTATCAATAAATTCTACGAATTCAGTCTTTTTCTCAACATCCCATTTTTGTACCCGTTTTACTTCTCTTGCATTTTCCACGCTGTTCTCAGCAATATGCACATCTTCCTCAATACCATCCTTAAACTTTAAAGATAATATTAATGGAGAGTGGACATCTGAGAACAGCTTGGAAAAGTCTTGAACATACATATTTACAACGAAACACAGAAAATCATAAGTACAAATAAAATAATCAACAACACTGGCCTGACGGCAAGTAAATTTGCCTTCTTTGTCACCATTAACTCTACCATTAAGGATAATTATATTATTGTTTTTACACATTTCTAACAACATGTTACCATAAGAGTTTTTACTTGTATCCATACTACATCTAACTTTAGACATATCATATAATTCTAGATTGTTTAAAATATCTACATTATCAGTATCAACAATATCATGCTGACTATGAACAATTTCAATATATTCTACATCTCGACTAGTTCTACTATTGAAATCACCATTTAAAAGTATATACTTGTACTCTACAGAAAATTTCAAAAATTCTTCTTCTAATTCATTAAAAGCATCAGGAACCTTATATACAGAATTTTCTGGAGGAATATAAATATTTCCTATCATGACATCTTGGTCAGTTTTAAGTAGATCGGAAGAAATTTTCCACCAATATACTAAACTACTGAAATTTTCAACTGGCTTTACAAAATTTTCCAAGTGTGATTTATAGCCGAAAGCTATGCCTCCCGATTTAACTCTTGCTATATTTTTTCTATTTTTCAGATGAAAAGTAAATCCTGGAATATTTATCTTATCTAGATCATCTGTTTTAGTTTCAACAAGAGAAATAAAATCAAATTTCTGAACCATATCTATAAATTCTGGATAATGCATACGTTTAATTACACCACAACAATTTAAAGTTAACATATTAATTTTACAGTTACTCGTTCTAGTTAAACATTGTTCACTGTCAGGTACGTTTGTCATACCATTACACTTGTTCTTTTCTGGGGCTCCCTATGAGTGTTCTGTTGAGTTTCGCGATTCCCTTCGTCGTCTCTTGCGCGACTGGTAGTTTTCAGGCGTATTTAATACTTCTCTCCGATTGTTAGGCGATGGAGAATTTAAAGTCTGATGGTTGTATATTACTCCGTCTACATATAGGATGTCTCTAACAAGTCTCACACGATGTCCTTCAGCTTTCATCTCTTTCATAATGGGATAGAGACTTTTTCTGGCCTGCTCGATGGCTTCTGGAAACTGTTTGTTTACACCGTATTGTTTTCCCTTTAGTCTATAGGTGTTTGACATTACCATTGCCAGATCATTGTGGTAAATAAACCTTGCGACGATAGGCCGAGGTCGTCCACGTTTTCCAGGTTGGGCTCCGGTACCGAACCTATGCACATTCCCTAGTTCAAGCTTGTGGTAGATGTGTAGCTCGTCTTTAATAAAACCGCGAATCAAGTTTTCTGTGTTTTTGATTTCTGGTTCTCTTAGGCCTGTGAAAATGAGATTGTTTTTCATTGAGCGACATTGTAAATCAATTATGGTATCTTTAAGCTCATAATTCTCTTCCTTAACCTCGTTGATCGAAACCTTTATTTCCTGTTTTAATTCGTGTGACATGTCCTCAAAATCATTTACCGCCTTGCTCATCGCTGTTCTTATTCCACTCACTTCTTTTACATTACTCTCATGCTTGGCTTTAAAATCGTCAATGAAATCGCTAAGTCCTTGCATGTTTCTATTTGTCTCGCTGTTATCTTTCTTCATTTGTTTCATGTCCCTATCGATATTAACGTTCTTATTCTTTATAGATGCAATATCAGATTCAGTCGTATCACACTTGCTTTTTAGCTTATTTACATCAGACTCCACGTTGCATACTTTCGTTTTAAGCTCACCAAAGTTATGTACCATTGTATTTAAAGTTCTATTTATCTGTGTAACTTGTAGCATCCCTTTTTCAATTGTGGTTAATCTCTCATTCATTCCAACCATAAGCTGATACAAGTTTTCAAGTGTTACACATTCCTTAGTTTCGCCATACAATACTTCTCTACTTTCATTGACCAATTCCGCTACTGTGTTTGTACTATCCATTGTCGCACTCGTATAGAGCCTCAAATCGTCTCAAATATGGATTGTACTGTTTATGTATTGTATATACCCCGGGGCTCAGGTAGGTATTAGGGAACCACTAGTGTATGTTCTACTGCCAAGAATAGACGAGATCATCTACTCACGCTTCTTCAGCCACATACGTTACATCGTTCAATTTCATAAGTTACAACTTCAACCAGAAACAGTAATTATCGATTACGAGACAGAAACCAACAACGCAACAGGAACAGTGTTCACAGGGATAACCGTCAAATGCTGCTTCTTCACCTTTACCCAGTGTATTTGGCGAAAGGCACAGAAATGTGGATTACAGTAATACTATAAAGTAAATGAAGACATCACCTGACTTAAAGGACAAGACGAAGTATTATCTCTCGTTGTTGAGGATGTTTGGCTTACAACTTTTGAAGTCATTGGTGAAGCTGACAACATACCCGCTACAACATCATTTACTGATTATTTGACAGAATCTTGGGTTGAAGGATACTGTTTTTTTTTTATGGAATCACTACTTAACCGAAGGCCCCGCATCACCACCCCCCTTGAAGGTTAGCACAACAAAATTAAGAAGAGACTCCACCATGCCCACCCCAACATCTAGGAGATCATCGAGTTACTCAAGGAGACTCTGGCACTAACAGAATGTACAACTATCCAGTGTGCAGCAGGAGGAGCCTGCCCACCAAAAAGACGATGATACAAAGTTATATACACCAGCCTCCGACTACTGAAAGACACAGACTCATTAACGTGATAAACTACTCTAACGCAGAATGGTTTTGTGAAATATTGTAACTTGTGACTTAGTGACTTTGTAAATAAAATGTTTTGTGACTTTGTTAATATATAAATGTTTTGCTACTTTTGAAATATATATAAAATGTTTTGTTACTTTTGAAATATATATAAAATATTGTATTTTTCATCATTTTACATATAGTGACTCATGTTACTATATAATTATTTTTATCATACTGCTTTTATTTTATTTTCTTATGCAATGCATGTATAGATTTAATTCATAAGTTGAAAATTATGTTTGCAATTAAAGAAAACTTTATCATATATTGGTGTATTCATTTCATAATCATTTAGATACTAACAAATTGTTAAGACACTTTTATAAATGAATAAAGCAGTTGTTTTATCATTAGTCATGTTAGTTGTCTGCTAAATGAATAGATTGAATTGATATCAAATTATTGTGAACAAAAAAATATAAATAAAAGTGGAACTACAAAATGAAAAATACCTGAATATATAGAAAACACAGATAAACTATATACCTATAAAGTTAGAACAGACTATACAATTGTATGATCATTAAACCTTTTGTCTTTTTTGTTTTCTTAATAATAGATAATTGGTATAATTAAATGTGGGCAAACCAGGAGTAAACCAAAATTATATAGTTGTTCATATTTATGAGGTGTCAAGATGGTCATTGTCAATTCTGAAATAGTTTTTCCGAATTGGATTAGTTCATATTTTTCTTGTTGGGGCCGTTTATAACCGACAATACTATACGGAATGGGTTTTTTAAGGCCGTATGGTTGTCTATGATGGCTTTCATCTCCTTCATTTGAACTTTGGTGGATAGTTGTATCATTGGAAATCCTTAATTGTTAGTAGAGGAAATAAGTCTGTAATTTATTTATGACCAGTGTATCGTGATTTCAATATGGTTACGATGACTGGTTTCGGATTATTATGAATTGTAATCAAAGACTGTGTTTTAAAGTTATCATTAATATAAAACTATTTTTTATACTATTTACCTGTGTTATTGGCGCAAATGAAATGTTTATTTTGGCGCAAATGAAATATGGTTTTTGGCGCAAATGAAAGATTATTTTGGCGCAAATGAAATGCCAATTGGCGCAAAAGTCTTCTGAATAGGTAGTGATTTACCTTGACATTTCCGGGTGTTACAGAGCTACATGCATGTTACCTGTAGATGATAAAATGTCGTCCCATGAGGTCTTACGTATAGAGGTTCACGTTAATAATGGTGCTCAAAAGTTTTTTTTAAATCAAGTTATTTTTCTCTCGTGTAAACAGCCAAACTCTTATCATAACACTTGATTATTGGTGATCCTAGTAAGATTATATCTTCGTTTTTAAACTAATTAAATAGAGAAATCGTTTTGGTTTTAATTACTTCTTCTTTAGATTTATAAATTTTTACATTATTTATCATTTTATAACATCGGATTTATCCATCCTACATGTATATGAAATACATGTTCAAAATCATCATTAATTTTGGTTAACAACGGAATTAACCCTAAATATAATTTAATACTCCACGACGATCCATTTGTATTTGCCACCTCCTTTAATATGTATTTTAACTTTGTGTATTAAACTCGACCTTCTATCTTATGGTCCATTCGAATTGACAGTCACACCTGACACGTGTGCCCTAGAGGCACGGCTAATTTCCAATCTGTTAATTACCTTATACCTTTGTTACAAGCCTTCCACGAGTATTGTCATAGAACACGTCGCATATACATGTACCTAGTCCAAGTATAGATTGTAAAAGGCCAATAAGCGTACACCTATATATTGTCTTTACAGTTTAAGTTATTTACTTTAATTTGTTCACCATATCCGTCGGAAAAAGCAAATATTAAAAAATATAAAAGATTTAATTTTTGTGCTGTAAACAAAAATGAATTGAAACGGAAACGATAAATATAGACAATTATATCTCATGAATGTAAAAAGTAGCATGTCTGACTGTTCATTTTTTTTTTCTAATAACCTGGGGCCGGTTTCACGAAGCTATCCTAAGACCTGTCATAAGATATATCTTAGGACATGTCTTATGACCCTCTTATGACTATCCTAGGACATATCTCAGACCTCGCCTCGAAGCTGTCTTAGGATGATCTTAGCTAAGATATCCTAAACCTGTCGCAAGTTCTTTAAATTTTTAGATATTAACATGGATTCATGGAAAAATTCATGTAAATGTATTATGTGTTTCCAATAAATTACTTAACGTATTGATTAACATTCCAGAATTAGATATTTTGTAAAATTAATATAAGGCATTAGTTTAATTTATTTAAATAATCTATTAATAATACACCAATATGCATATAAAAATTCAAATAAAAATTTGAGAAAAAAAAACCAATAAGCTGGTGATTATTTGATTTTGTACAAGTGAGTTGAATTCAAGTTTTCACTGTATCGGTTATAAAAAGGTTAAAGGATAAAATCGTGCATTTTTGATATAAATAAATCGAATGTTCATTGTTGATAAATCATTGTTGATAATCCGCCAACCTATAAAGATTTTGTTACGAGTAGAACAAGGAGATTAGATAATCAAATAATAATAACATAATTTTCAAAATTAATATAAAAAATAAGTGTAATTCATAAAAATAAACTTATGACTATCCTAAGACCATCATATTAAGACACCTCTCGTGTAGTCCTAACTTTATGACCAACTTTAAGAGATGTCCTAAATTAGGACCACTTTGTGAAACCCACTTAGGACTAAGATATGTCGTAAGACCATCCTAAGACATATCTTAGTCCTAAGACAGCTTTGTGAAACTGGCCCCTGGGATCCTGGGCTGATATGCATAAAACCACTTAAGTTAAGATATCCAATCGTAGTACTAATCTATCGTACGACATGTAGAAAAATCCGTCCGTTCGGAACAAATCTTAACTTAAGTAGTTTTATGCATATTAGCCCTGGCTCACTGCTCGACAGTAGACGAAGTATTATATTCGGTCAGGATGCCAAGCTAATTTTCTTACTATCGGAAGGTAATTAGTTATCAAAATTAATCATCGGCGCGCTTATAATTATGTTAAAATACGATTAAAGACCAAGGGCCTGTTTATTGATCGGTCTAATTTCTTAGGACAGATATTAGGATAAAGGTAGGACCGACTTAAGAGATGTCTCAGCATGCACATCGAAGCTATCTTAGGATTATCTTAGCTAGGATGTCCTAAGACTTTAAATGATTGTACTTTAAATACAGACATGCAATACCAGGCCCCAGTTTCACAAAGCTGTTTTAGGACATATCTTAGTCACAGATATATATATATATAGAGACCACTTTGGAAAGTAAACTTGGAATTAATAGTAAATAGCAAATACAAGTTATTTGTAGTATATTTATGTTCTTATAATACAGAAAAACGTAAAATTAATTGAAATTAATAGAAAACAAAAAAATAAGCGGATTTTGGAAAAAAGGGGGAGCCTCAAAGCCAAAAAAAATTTTCCTGTCCCCAAGTACCTATGGTTTCAGCTAGGAGTTTGAGGGTTTAAGTCACTTTACCCGTGATGGAAATCAACATTATGTGGGGCAACAGTAAACAACCAACTTGAAAGGACGTATATTACTAGCTATACATATGCCCAAGTCCTTCAAGGATCTTTGATCTGAGGGCCTTATGAATGCTACAAATGTAGGCAGTTGTTGCATGATGTGATGCTTAAATAAGAAGATAAGAACTAGGATCCGGAAATCTAGTTCACAATTTCACTTCACCTTTGTTATTTTCAGGGGACATTCCTGATCAACAAAAGTGAAACCAGGAATCACAGCATAAAGGAACGACTATTTAACTTCAAAGGGAACGGGATGGGGTTTTGTTTTCTTCCTAAAAAATATATTCTGATCCCCAATTTAATGCAAAAATTATTGTGGCCAGGAGGTGAAAAAAAATATTCTGAATTCAGATTTTCCCCATAACTTATAGTGATAAATTTTGAAAAATAGTCTGATCGATAGCATTAAAAAACTAAATTATCTCAATCAGACAAAACAATCATGATCCCCTAGCTCCCTATCTTTGAAGTTAAAAAGTTGCTCTCTTAATGAAATTGTAACAACTATATCTCTGTATGATCAGTATCCCGATTAAATCGATATTTGGAATTCATTTTAACAAACGACAGTATATTTAAATTTATCAAGAATAGATAACGTTTACTTTCGATTTTTAAACGAAATGAAATCAGGAAGTGACAAGAGGATAACAAATTTAGAATGAATCCAAATTCATATACAGATTGGTGTTTAACAAAAAGGCGGGAAATTATCAATTTTTAAATTAAGTTGCTCAGTAAGAAATAAAGTCTCTCGTTTAAATTTGTACTAAATGATTTCGTATTTCACTTTTTAGTGTCTATTAAATTTTTAAGAATACGTTCCCGCATGCGTCGAACATGATAAAGAAAGCACCTGTTTGACCCGTGAAAATATTTTTAAACGTTTTAAAGTTTCATCTTTGTGATCGAAATTGTTGAAAGATTCTGATGAAAAAATATATAAAATGGGACGCAAATACAAGGGATCAGATGATATTATATAATTGGCACAAAGGACATAAAATATAGAAGTAGACTATTTTAAAATAAATAATTCAACATTTTCTTTAAAAATTACGAATTTATTTAATGGTTTATCGACACGTGCCACATTCAATATTGATTGCCGCCTGTGTAATCGATTGGAATTCATTATCATTCAACCAGGAACAGTTTATTACGCACGTTTGTTATTTCAGCATGTTCTAGTTGGGTTTTTTCACGTGTTTTGTATTTGGTTTATAAAATAAAATAAAATTATGGATAAGGTCAAACGAAAATTAAAAAAATACTCTATTTGTCATAAAAAGCTTCACAAATTCCACAAAAGGTTTGACAAACTTTTGACTTTATACTTTTCTTAATAATGTTAATTTAGGTAAACGGACAGAAAGTCATAGGACAAAAAGTCACAAATTTGATAGAACAAAAAGTCACAAGTAGTTTGTTGACAATTGTTTGAATATATAAGAGAATGATCTTGAAATATTTTCTTTTTATTACATATATTCATTTTTAAGTTTGGGAAATAGTTCATAAGCCTTGATAAATGAAAATTTATTAAATTTTAATCGTGCAAAGGATATATTTCTTGGCACCATGAAGCCACTTAAAGATCAAGCCTCTTTGACATTTTGTTTTCATAGCAATTATTTGATCATTATTAATATTTATTGCATAAATTTTAATTACAAAATTGCTTTATAAATAATAGTTTAATTAGTTTTTTTTTTGTTCAAAGAAAAATAATCTCAAAACTGAATTGTGACTTTTTGTCCTGGGACTTTTTGTCCGTGACTTTTTGTCCGTGACTTTTTGTTCGTGACTTTTTGTCCTATGACTTTCTGTCCTACATTCTTAATTTAAACTGCATCCATTTATCGGTAAAATACGGACAAACGAAGTTGTAAAAATATCCATATCTTTAAAATTTATTAATACATATACTGATTCTAGTTTATAAATCAAAAACGATCCCCTATAACAACAGTATTTGTAATTCAAACTAGTTTGATGTCGCACAAACCCTCCCCTAATCTGGGATAGTGGTGAAACAGTACAACCTAAGAACAAACTATAAAAATCTGTTGAAAAGGGCTCCACTCATCATGCATGCCTATTTGCAAAGATACAAAAAGATTTTACACTATGAACATATAATATAAAGCTGTCTTAGAAAATGATAATTACGTTGAGTAAACTTGAGCGGTCATACTTAGCCCTATTTAGACTAGAGGGTATTCAAACGTAACTCTACATAAAAGACTATGATATTTTGTAACAGTTGAAAAAAACTGAATTGAGCTCCATTTCATCTTTGACTGCCCTCTATATATTGACTGTCGAATTAACAAATTAGGAAAATATATAGTTCGTGCATGACATATTAGACGTCAGTTGCTGTATGACCCATATCTTTAAATTATTTCCATATTCAATCTAAATATTTGAGAATTTATTTTAATTTTGAATCGAATGAGATATATTATATATGTGGAGCGGGATCTGCTTACCCTTCCGGAGCACCTGAGAGCACCCCTAGTTTTTGGTGGGGTTCGTGTTGCTAATCTTTATTTTTCTATGTTGTGCTTTGTTTACTATTGTTTGTCTGTTTGTCTTTTTCTTTTTAGCCATGGCGTTGTCCGGTACGTCTAAACACTGCTAAGGACTCCTTAGTGCACAAACGTATACTATGCCACTAAGGACTAGAAGGGGTGCTGCTACATGTATGATTTTTGTCGAGCCTGCGACTTTTGTCGCAGAAAGCTCGACATAGGGATAGTGATCCGGCGGCGGCGGCGGCGGCGGCGGCGGCGGCGGCGTTAGCTAACTTCTTAAAAGCTTTATATTTTAGAAGGTGGAAGACCTGGATGCTTCATACTTTGTATATGGATGCCTCATGTTACGAAGTTTCCGTCAGTCACATGTCCAATGTCCTTGACCTCATTTTCATGGTTCAGTGACTACTTGAAAAAAAAGTTAACATTTTTTGCAATGTTAAATTCTCTCTTATTATAAGTAGTAGGATAACTATATTTGGTATGTGCGTACCTTGCAAGGTCCTCATGCCTTTCAGACAGTTTTCACTTGACCTCGACCTCATTTCATGGATCAGTGAACAAGGTTAAGTTTTGGTGGTCAAGTCCATATCTCAGATACTATAAGCAATAGGTCTAGTATATTCGGTGTATGGAAGGACTGTAAGGTGTACATGTCCAACTGGCAGGTGTCATCTGACCTTGACCTCATTTTCATGGTTCAGTGGTTATAGTTAAGTTTTTGTGTTTTGGTCTGTTTTTCTTATACTGTATGCAATAGGTCTACTATATTTGGTGTATGGAATGATTGTAAGGTGTACATGTCTAGCTGGCGGGTGTCATCTGACCTTGACCTCATTTTCATGGTTCAGTGGTCAAAGTTAAGTTTTTGAGTTTTGGCCTTTATTTCTAATACTATATGCAATAGGTCAACTATTTTTGGTGTATGGAAATATTTTATGATCTATATGCAGTTGCGCAGGTTTCATTTGACCTTGACCTCATTTTCACAGTTCATTGATCAGTGTTAAGTTCTTGTGTTTTCGTCTGTTTTTCTTATACTGTATGCAATAGGTCTACTATATTTGGTGTATGGAATGATTGTAAGGTGTACATGTCTAGTTGGCAGGTATCATCTGACCTTGACCTCATTTTCATGGTTTGGTGGTTTTACTTAAGGTTTTGTGTTTTAGTCTGTTTTTCTCATACTGTTTGCAATAGGTCTACTATATTTGGTGTATGGAATGATTGTAAGGTGTACATGTCTAGCTGGCAGGTGTCATCTGACCGTGACCTGATTTTCACAGTTCATTGCTCAGTGTAAATTTTTTTGTGTCTTGTTCCATTTTTATTCTTATACTGTTTTTGATAAGTGAACTATATTTGATGTATTGAATGTTTATGAGGTGTCTATGTCTGTCTGCCAGATATTATATGACCTTGACCTGATTACCATGGCTCATTGGTCAATGTTAAGTTTTCCTGCTGAACTTTGTTTCTTAGAAAATATAAACAATAGCTCAACTATATTTGGTGTATGGAATGATTGTTAGGCATATCTGTCTGTCTGGCAGGGTTCATATGACCATGACCTTATTTTCATGGTTAATAGGTCAAGGTTTTTTTTTTTCTTTTTTGATTTGTTTTTAAGATACTATATGGAATTTGTGAAATATATTTGGTTTATGTAATTACTGTAAGAATTAAGATTTATATATCATACTGGCTGGTAACATATAACCTTGACCTTATTTTCATAGTTCATTGGTCAATGTTAATTATTTAAAGTTTATCCAATTTATCAGTTACAAGAAGGGATAAGTCAATTATATCATGTACTGAATAATTATAAGGTGTAATTCGTTTTTAAATTCATTTATTTATTTTTAATCAGAAATGCATTTGAATATTAAATACAAGAATCTTTTTATAACAATAATGACAATATAATTAAATCATACATTTGTGTTATAAGTGATAATTACTGAACAATGATTAAATAAAACATTGGAAGGTGTGGAAATGTTAAAACAAGCTCACTCATGCATGAACATTAGTCCTATAATACATTTCACCACAACCATATTACATATAATAGGATTTATTGTCTGAATGTGTTCAGATTGAACAATATCTTGTTTTTACAAAGTTAAAGAATAACATTTACAGAATTGTTTTGTACATATGATCTAAGATAAGTATACTTTTGTTTTTAAATATAATTTTGATTTGATGGTAGCAAATATGACTTACATGACTTAAGTTAACATATTGTTAAAATTTATCTTTTTTGCAGATATATAATTTTCAATAATTATACAAGTATTCTTATTGATTAAATTAGTTATTTTCTTATTTAAAACATAAAATAATAATAATACTAAGTATATAGATGTGAGAAATATCAATTAATAATATTTTTAAGCTTAATTATATTATGTAGCAATGTCCTTTTACAATAAATAATTATACCCCCACTTTAAAAAAGTGAGGCTTTTCTGTTTTACCTCTGTCTGTCCATCGGTCAGTCCATCCATCCATCAGTCCGTCCGTCCGTCAGTCCGTTCATCCGTCACATGAATATTTTCATCTCATCTTTCTCTGGACCTACATTACAAGGATTTCTGAAATTTGGTTTCAGGGTTTATATTAGTCATTTATACCTTGTGATGCAATTTCAGATTCATCACTCAACAACTTCCTGTTTACCGAACACTTGTATCATTTTAAACATATTAGCCAAGTTGAAAAGTTTCGTCACATTTTTCTCAGGAACTACAATACAAGGATTTCTGAAATTTGAGTTCACTGTGTGATGTGTTTTCAGATTCATCACTCAAAAACTTCCTGTTTACAGAAATATTTTGGCAGGGGTATCATAAGTGAGCAGTTGCTCACAGTTTCACTTGTTTGTTTAGGGATCTACAAAACAAAAGAATGTCATTCAATCACTTCTTCAAATATTTATTGCCCTTTATTTCTAGACAGTTACTTCCTATTTGGTGATAATTAATATTCATAATAAACACACATGGCCATGCAAAGTTAATTACAAATTACCTTGTTTATATCAAATGTCTGATAAACAAACGTAAGTATCATATGCATAACATAGTGAGCAACTCTTTGTTGCGATTTGCACATGTGTCATTTATACATTGTGTTTTACAGATATGTATATATGCAATGAATGCAGTAAATCTTACAAGACTAGAAAAGGTCTTCAAAACCATGCATGTAATATATGTCAACTATGTAGAAAAACCTTCCCATCAGCACAGAAATTGAAAAGACATAATTGCAAACAACAGATATCAAACAGGGAAATTCTGAAATGCCAACTTTGTAAAAAGGAATATTCTACAGAGAATAGACTAAGATCTCATAAATGCTCATATTGCCAAATGTGTTCAATTCTTTTCTCAACATACCAAAAATGTTGCAGTCATATCTGTCAACATGCAGGAAAAACCTTGAATACAGAAAATAAAACAAAAGATTTAAATATGTCAATGATAAAGAATAACACTCAGAAGACAGATGAAGTAAAGAATAACACGCAGAAGACAGATGAAGGAAAGAATAACACTCAGAAGACAGACGAAGGAAAGAATAACACTCAGAAGACAGATGAAATAAAGAATAACAAGCAGAAGACAGATGAAGGAAAGAATAACACGCAGAAGACGGATAAAGGAAAGAATAACACACAGAAGACAGATGAAGGAAAGAATAACACTCAGAAGACAGATGAAATAAAGAATAACACTCAGAAGACAGATGAAGTAAAGAATAACTCGCAGAAGACAGATAAAGGAAAGTATAACACGCAGAAAACAGATGAAGGAAAGAATAACATGCAGAAGACAGATGAAGTAAAGAATAACACTCAGAAGACAGATGAAGTAAAGAATAACACTCAGAAGACAGATGAAGTAAAGAATAACACTCAGAAGACAGATAAAGGAAAGAATAACACTCAGAAGACAGATGAAGTAACATTAGAAAAAAAGATAAAGGAGAATACTACAACTGCATCAAACAGCATACAAACAAATAAAAAAAAGTGTTTTTCTCAAATTGTAAACAACACCAAGAAGTTAGAAGCAAAACATTTTCCCAGGAAAAACACACATGATAATTTGGAAACAAACCATTATGGAAAAGAAAGGAAAACCAGAAATGTATACCATAATTCAGCTTTAACACATACAAATAACATAAGTAGCATGGATTCAAATCAAGATCTTGTTGCAGTCGATATTATTCATGAAATCTTCCAATTTAAACCGATAAACTTGACATGGCAAATGAAACATTGCACAAATTTAGGATTAAGGTTTGAGAAATCATCATATCCATTGTATGATTTAACTGCGCCAAACATAATAGGAAATCCTAAAGATTTAAAGAAAATTATAGGTGATGGAAACTGCTTTTACAGAGCCATTTCTTATGCTATTACAGGAACTGAGACAAATCATATCAAAATAAGATCTGTAATAGTTAATCATATCCATCAGTTAGGGACAAATCTTCATTCCCTTCTACAACATGGTCAAACATGCTTTTCTTATGTATTGCAAAATCAAATAAATATTCCAGGAAGTTGGGCAACAGAAGTTGAGATTTTTGTAGCATCTGATTTATTAAGAACTAATATTTTCACCTATGTCAACACTGGCAATAACTCATATAAGTGGAACAAATTTGATGCTAACTACCTAAATCCCAATATTAGAACAGACGAAATAGGTATTTATCTAAACCATACAAATGGTAATCATTATGATATTGTTTTGTCAACTTCAACTGTACATAAAACATTAGCCTGTGGATTTTTTGCTGAAAAAAGGGAACATAGACAACCAAAAAACCAAGAATCTGAAAAATTTGGAGAAAAGAAAATAAGGAAAAAAGAGTATATGAGAAAATTCATGCAAATGAGACGATCCAATACAGATTATGCAGAAAAAGAAAGAATAGGTCATCAAAATCGAAGACTAGAAAGTAAATTTAAACATTTTGAAGTAGACTACAACAAAAAGAGAAGAACTGATCCAGAGTTTGTTGCTTTTGAGAAGGAGCACAACAAAAAGAGAAGGTCAAATCCAGAATTTATTACATTTGAGAAGGAGCACAACAAAAAGAGAAGGTCAAATCCAGAATTTGTTGCATTTGAGAAGGAGCTCAACAAAAAGAGAAGGACAGATCCAGAGTTTGTTGCATTTGAGAAGGAGCTCAACAAAAAGAGAAGGACAGATCCAGAGTTTGTTACATTTGAGAAGGAGCACAACAAAAAGAGAAGGTCAGAGTCCGAGTTTGTTACATTTGAGAAGGAGCTGAACAAAAAGAGAAGGACAGATCCCGAGTTTGTTACATTTGAGAAGGAGCTGAACAAAAAGAGAAGGACAGATCCAGAGTTTGTTTCATTTGAGAAGGAGCACAACAAAAAGAGAAGGTCAAATCCAGAATTTGTTTCATTTGAGAAAGACCATAATAAAAATAGAAGAACTAATCCAATATTTTTGAAATTTGAAAAAGATTACAATAATAAAAGAAGAAGTGACCCAACCTTTAAAGCTTTTGAGCATGACATTGACAGGAACCGCAATAGTAGTATTAACAAAGCTTTAGATTCACATCAATTGATTGATGCATTTCAAAATGAGGTTTCTACAGCGTGCATTTACAGATGTACATCTTGTGACCAGCTGTGGTTTAAGGAATCTGTTGAACCAGTAGGAAAACTACAAAATTTGAAAGAACCCTTATTTTCACAGTGTGTTCGAAAGAAAAATAGTATTGATGGATTTGAGTATGTCTGTCGCACATGTTTAAAATCTTTGAAGAAGGGTAAACTGCCAAATTTAGCAATTCATAATAAACTAAATTTCCCATTAAAACCACAAGTTTTGATGCTAAATTCTCTGGAAGAAAAGCTTGTGGCACCAGTATCAACATTTTTTCAAATGCGTGAACTTCCCAGTGGTGGTCAGTTTGGTATTCAAGGAAATGTAGTCAATGTTCCAGCTGATAATATGTCAACTGTTAAAATGCTTCCAAGAAGACTGCCAGAGTCACAGACAATACCAGTAAAATTGAAAAGAAGATTGAGATATAAATCACATGTAATGTTTCAGAATATAAGACCACAAAAATGTATAGATGCAACAAAATATCTTCTGACTAAGCCTTTATTTAAGCAGTATGTCACAGATGGTCTTGATGAGAAATGGCTTACTGAACATATGAAAAGTTTACAAAACACAGATTGGGATACATTTATTGAAAAAAATCCAGAAACAAATAATCCTCATCCCGTTAAATCACCCGAAATAAAAAACAAACAGAATGAAAAAAAAGCTGAAATGAAACAACAGACAGACATAACAGAAGAAGATGACCTCTGGAGTGAATATGATGATGATTTTTTGAATAAAGATGATATGGAAAAACAGCAGGAATGTGATGGCATCTATGACACAATGTTATACCCAGAAAACTTAGATAGTCAGAGAAATATACTGTCATTTGCACCAAGTGAAGGTAACTTACCAGTTAGCCCTTTTGGAGATGCTATTGAAGAATTATCATTTCCCGGTTTATTTTGTGGTGAAAAACGTCCATCAAACAAAGAACGTTCAGTGCTGGTGAAATATAGCGAAATTTGCAAGTCTGAACTGCGCCAAAATGATCGAAGAGCAGCACAAAATATTACTAATATTTTTTTCAAAGCCAAAAAAATTCAAATGAAACAAATTCAAGATAAGGTTTGGTTGTCATTACGACGAGTAAAAACCAAAGGAAAGAAAATTACAGCAAAAGATTTAAAAGACGAAAGCAATGTTGATACTTTGGTAAAGTTAGATGATGGTTACAGAATATTTAGAACACTACGAGGATCACCACCATACTGGGAATCTGCCAAAAAAGATTTATTTGCAATGGTTAGACAATTAGGTTTACCAACTTGGTTTATTTCCCTGTCATCAGCAGAAACAAGATGGAAACCACTATTAAGGTCACTTGGAAAAATAATTGATGGAGTGCAGTATTCAGATGAAGATATAAATACCATGACCTGGCAAACTAAATGCAGATTGGTGCGATCTGATCCAGTCACCACAGCTCGCTACTTTGATTACAAAGTACAGAAATTTTTCCATTCATTTTTGAACTCATCTGTAATGCCTCTTGGGAAAGTAAAAGAAATTTTTTATCGAATAGAATTCCAACAAAGAGGTTCACCTCATGTTCATTCAGTTTTATGGATTGAGAATGCACCCTTTTTGGAAATAAACGAAAACAAAGATATTGAAGACTTTATATCTAAGTATATCACCACAAATAGAAATTTGCCTGTTGAGGATGGACAACAAGACTTAGTTAAACTGCAAATGCATAGGCATACACATACATGTAGAAAGAAGAAGAAAAAAACCTGTCGTTTTAATTTTCCACTACCACCTATGAAAAAGACTATCATTCTAGATAAACTGCCATCAAATATGACTCCTAAGGAAGCGAAGAGACATACAAAGCACTATGAACTTATTCAAAAACATTTAGCACAACAAATGTCCTTAGAATGTTCTTTTGCAGAATTTTTGAAAGACATTAAAATGACTGAAGATGACTATATTCTTGCCATTAGATCATCCTTAAAAGAAACAAAGGTTTTTTTAAAGAGAGATCCAGAATGCATTCGCATCAACGGGTACAATGATACTGTGTTGCAAGCATGGATGGCTAACATGGACATACAATTTGTTACCAATGCATTTGCATGCTTAATGTATATTGTTAACTATGTTAGTAAAGGACAGAGAGGGATGAGTAACCTTTTAAGAAGAGCATGCGAGGAAGCTCACAAGCAAAATAGCTCTATGAACAATCAAGTAAAAACTATGGGTAACAAATTTTTAAAACATGTCGAAATATCTGCACAGGAGGCTGTTTACATAGTTTTACAAATGAAGCTGAAAAATTCAAGCTGTGGACATATTTTCATAAATACATCTCCCCCAGATGAACGTCCATTTATTATAAAACCAAATGAGGAGTTACAGAAATTACCAGATAACAGCACGGATGTTCAATGTAACAACGTTATAAAACGATATTCACAGAGACCCAAGAAGGTAGAAACTATATGTTTGGCAGATTTTGCAGCATGGTATGACCTTAGGTCAGAAAAGAAACCAAAAACAGATAGATTAGAAAATGAAGAAGAAATAGAGGAAACTGACATTGAAGATAATTTGGAAGATGAGAACTTAAGTCAAGATGAATATGATCCTGAAAATGATCCTAAAACTTTAAAATATAGGAATGGAGTAATTTTAAAACACAGAAAGAAGAAAAAAGTCATTAGATATGTAAGATATTCAAAGACAAAAGACCCTGAAAATTTCCATAGAGAAAAACTTCTTCTTTTTCATCCTTGGAGAAAGGAAGAAAGGATTATATATCCCTTTGACACATATGCAGATAAGTATAACAGTGTAAAAGAAGGTACTGACTGCAATGCAACTCAATATGAACATCATGCTGAAGAAATTGAAGAAGCTGAACAGCTTATTGAAAATGAGTTAGAGGAAGAAGCATTTGATGAGGTTGCCCCTGTAACACAGCATATAGAACTGAAGGATGAAGACGAAAAAGAATCTGAAGACCTTCATCAGATGGGTGAAGACATCTTCACACAATATGATATTGCAAATGATTTACAGTGTACAGGAACAGATATAGAAGAAGAAAAATTAAGAAACAGATTAACTGATACAGAATTTAGAAATATGGCTAGGTCATTAAACCAGAAACAAATGGAGTTTTTTTATCATGTGCTTAATATATCAAAATCTGATAACGAACAATTCATGCT
Source organism: Mytilus californianus (assembly GCF_021869535.1). Lineage (NCBI taxonomy): Eukaryota > Metazoa > Mollusca > Bivalvia > Mytilida > Mytilidae > Mytilus > Mytilus californianus. The sequence goes on from NW_026262737.1 coordinate 201,318, forward strand.
ATTCTTAAGTGGTGGAGCAGGAGTAGGAAAAACAAGACTTACAAAATGCATATACCAAGCACTAATAAAATATTACAATACAACACAGGGAGAAAATCCAAATCAGAAGTCCATTATTCTGGCCGCACCAACAGGTAAAGCAGCTTATTTGGTAGGAGGTGTTACAATGCATGCAGCATTTGGAGTTCCAGCAAACCAGGGGTTTCAGTATCGTCCATTAAAACATGAACTTTTAAATACATTTAGACATCAACTTGAACACCTTCAACTTATTATCATAGATGAAATTTCAATGTGTGGATCAAAATTATTTTGTTTTATCAACCAGAGAATGCAAGAAATTATGGGTGTATCAAAACCATTTGGAGGTATTAATATCATCACTATAGGAGATCTTTTCCAACTTAGGCCAGTAATGGATTCCTGGATTTTTAAACAACCTTCTGGCAATTCTACTGAAATTTTATCACAAAATGTGTGGAAAGAAAAATTCATGTTTTACGAACTGACAGATATTATGAGACAGAAAAATGATAAAATATTTGCAGAGACACTTAATAGAATAAGAGAAGGAAACCAAACTGTTGAAGATGTGAATTTTTTAAAGACAAGAGTAATAAAATCTGATATTCCAGAGTATCCTACATTTGCCACTCATCTGCTTTACCACAACAAAAGTGTAGATATGTATAACAACAAACTTTACAATGAGTGCAAAAACCATAAAGTGATAGTTAAATGCAAAGACATTGTTATAGGAGATATATCTGCAGAGACAAAAGAGGAAATTAAACAAAAAGCAAAGGATTTTGAGATGGGACTGTCTAAAATATGTGGTTTAGCTGTTGGAATGCGTACAGAGTTAACAGTTAACATTGATCTATTTGATGGATTAGTTAATGGAGCTGCTGGAGTTATCAAGGATATTGAATGTGTGTGTTCCCAACCAGATGTTATATGGGTAATTTTTGATAATGATGAAATTGGAAAAAATTTGAGAAAAGATTTCATGAAAAAAATGAAAAATTGGACTCCTATTAGAAAAATATCCAGAGAATTTCCTGTAGGAAAGTACAAAAGTATCAAAATTTCAAGAAAACAGTTTCCATTGAGATTAGCAGCTGCAAAAACTTTACATAGATCTCAAGGTGACACTCTGACTGAAGTTGTAATACAGTTGCCGACACGAAAAGAATGTCATATGCATTACGTTGCATTTAGTCGTGCTGAAAAGGCTGAAAAAATGTTTATACTTGAAAATGTATATGAAAACAATATTACAGTATCTCAAGAGGTAAAAGAAGAAATGAAAAGACTCAGAACAGAAAGAAATATGTTGCTTTCATTTACTCCCTTGTATTGTTTAGATAAATCAAAATTTGTCATATGCTTTCATAACAGCCAATCACTACACTTACATATAGAGGATGTTAGAGCTGATTATAACTTTAGAGAAACAGATGTAAATATGTTTGTAGAATCTAGATTGTGTTCAGAAGATAGTGACATTGACTATAATCTACCAGGATTTAAATTGTATCGCAATGACTTTTCTAAAAAGAGAACAAGTTATGGCACTGTTGCATATCTCAAAGAATCATTAAAAGCAAACATAGTCAAAATGAACATTAAAAATATTGAGATTATGAAAGTTATCAATCCATTTCTTCAACTTGTTTGTATATATTCCCGTCCTAAAGAATCAGTTGCCAGTCTATTTAGTGCAATGCAGAATCTTTGTTCTTCTTTAGATCATAAAAAAGTTATTGTCATAGGCGGGGACTTCAACTGTGATATTCAGAATCCATCACAAAGTACGAAAAGGTTATTAGAATATATGAAACTTCAGGGGTTTTTTCAAGTTATTAATCACATGACTACAGATGGGCAAACAATTCTGGACTTAATATTCACAAACTGTTGTGAAGGAATTCAATATGGAACATTAGAAGCATATTATAGTTATCACAAGCCAGTTTGGATAGCTTTAGATAGCTTTCATACCAGTTTCTAAGCAAAAGATTACAATAAAAATTTATCAATATATAACTAGGTGGTGAAACACTATCAGTTATAACTTGGACAAGCAATATCAGCATCTCCAGCAGTTCACTATCTCATCACAAATATTGTCTATGACAGTTCTTATACAGATATCATCTCAATGGCCACTCCATCTATACACATATCTCATATCTAGCAGTTGTTGATCTCTACACAGATATCATCTCTAGCATTACTTTCTTCCTACACAGAAATCATAACTGGAAGTTCATCATCTGTACACAGATATCATCTCTGGAAGTTGTCAATCTCTACACACATATCACCTCCATCTCTACACAGGCAGTATTCCATCTCTACAAAGATAATATCTCTGGTAGTACATCTCTACACAGAAATCACTACTAGCAGTTATCTATTCCTTCACAAATATCATCTCTAGAAGTTATCCATTCCTTCACAGATATCATCTTTAAAAGTAATCCATCTCTTCATAGATATCATCTCTGACAGTTGTCATTCTCCAACATATAGCTCGGTGGTGAAACACTATCAGTTATAACTTTTCTAAACATAGTCAGCATTCTTGTAATACTGGATCTCCACAAAGATATCATCTCTGACATAGCTACATCATCACAAACATTTTTTTTTCTGGTTGTTTTTCATCTCTTTATATAATTTCTGGCATTTCTCCATGTTTCTCCATGTCATCTATAGCAGATCATCATCTCAACATAGTTCTCACCTCTAGCAGTATTCCATCTCTACACAGATATCAACTCTGGCGGTTCTTCATATCTACATAGATAACATTTCTGGCAGTTCTTCATGATTACATAGATAACATTTCTGGTAGTGCTTCATGTCTACATAGATATCATCTCTGGCAGTTCTTCATGTCTACACAGATAACAACTCTCGCGGTTCTTCATATATACATAGATAACATCTCTGGCAGTGCTTCATGTCTACACAGATAACATCTCTGGCAGTTCTTCATAATTACAAAGATAACATCTCTGACAGTGCATCATATCTACATAGATAACATCTCTGGCAGTTCTTCATGTTTACATAGATAACATCTCTGGCAGTGCTTCATGTCTACATAGATAACATCTCTGGCCGTTCTTCATGATTACAAAGATAACATTTCTGGCAGTGCAACATGTCTACATAGATAACATTTCTGGCAGTTCTTCATGTCAACATAGATAACATCTCTAGCAGTTCTTCATGTCTACATAGATAACATCTCTGGCGGTTTTCATTTCTAAAAAGAACAGATAACAACTCTCGCGGTTCTTCATATCTTCATAGATAACATCTCTGGCAGTTCTTCATTTCTAAAAAGATAACCGTACTTCGCAATAAGCCCATTTTTTAAATTATAACTCGGTGGTGAAACACTATCAGTTATAACTTGGTGAATGAAAATCAGCATTCTTGTTATACTCAAGATTTCTAAGATATGATATGAAAGATTTTCAACCCTTTAGAGATATAATTTCTGCCATTTCTCCATGTTTATCCATGTAATCTTTAGCAGATCAGCATCTCAACATAGTTCTTACCTCGAGCAGTACTCCATCTCTTCACAGATAACAACTCTGGCGGTTCTTCATATCTACATAGATAACAACTCTGGCGGTTCTTCATATCTACATAGATAACATCTCTGGCAGTTCTTCAAATCTACATAGATAACATTTCTGGCAGTGCACCATGTCTACATAGATAACATTTCTGGCAGTTCTTCATGTCAACATAGTTAACATCTCCGGCCGTTCTTCATGTCTACATAGATAACATCTCTGGCAGTTCTTCATTTCTAAAAAGATAACCGTACTTCGCAATAAGCCCATTTTTAAATTATAACTCGGTGGTGTAACACTATCAGTTATAACTTGGTGAATCAATATCAGCATTCTTGTGATACTCAAGATTTCTCAAATATGATCTGAAAGATTTTCAACCCTTTAGAGATATAATTTCTGGCATTTCTCCATGTTTATCCATGTAATTTATAGCAGATCAGCATCTCAACATAGTTCTTACCTCAAGCAGTACTCCATCTCTTCACAGATAACATCTCTGGCAGTTCTTCGTGTCTTCATAAAAAAAATCTCTGGCAGTTCTTCATGTCTACTTAGATAAAATTTCTGGTAGTTCTTCATGATTACATAGATAACATCTCTGGCAGTTCTTCATGTCAAAATAGATAACATCTCTGGCAGTTCTTCATTTCATTTCCACATAGATAACATCTCTGGCAGTGCACCATGTCTACATAGATAACATCTGGCAGTTCTTCGTGTCAACATAGATAACATCTCTGGCAGTTCTTCATTTCATTTCCACATACATAACATCTCTGGCAGTGCACCATGTCTACATAGATAACATCTGGCAGTTCTTCATGTCTACACAGATAACAACTCTCGCGGTTCTTCATATCTACATAGATAACATCTCTGGCAGTGCTTCATGTCTACACAGATAACATCTCTGGCAGTTCGTCATGATTACAAAGATAACATCTCTGACAGTGCATCATGTCTACATAGATAACATCTCTGGCAGTTCTTCGTGTTTACAAAGATAACATCTCTTGCAGTGCATCATGTCTATATACATAACATCTCTGGCTTTTCTTCATGTCAACATAGATAACATCTGTGGCAGTTCTTCATGATTACAAAGATAACATCTCTGGCAGTTTTTCATGTCTTAATAGATAACATCTCTGGCAGTTCTTCATGTCTACATAGATAACATCTCTGGCAGTGCTTCATGTCTACATAGATAACATCTCCGTTAGTGCACCATGTCTACATAGATAACATCTCTGGTAGTGCACCCTATCTACATAGATAACATCTCTGGCCGTTCTTCATGTCAACAAAGATAACAGCTCTGGCTGTTCTTCATGTCAACATAGATAACATCTCTGACAGTTCTTCATGTCAACAAAGATAACATCTCTTGTGGTTCTTCATTTCTATAAAGATAACCGTACTTTGCAATAAGACCATTTTTTAAATTATAACTCGGTGGTGAAACACTATCAGTTATAACTTGGCGAATCAATATCAGCATTCTTGCGATACTCAGATATGATATAAAAGATTTTCAACCCTTTAGAGATATAATATCTGGCATTTCTCCAAGTTTATCCATGTAATCTATAGCAGATCAGCATCTCAACATAGTTCTTACCTCGAGCAGTACTCCATCTCTTCACAGATAACAACTCTGGCGGTTCTTCAAATCTACATAGATAACATCTCTGGCAGTGCACCATGTCTACATAGATAACATCTCTGGCAGTTCTTCATGTCTACAAAGATAACAACTCTCGCGGTTCTTCATGTCTACATAGATAACATCTCTGGCGGTTCTTCATTTCTAAAAAGATAACCGTACTTCTCAATAAGCCCATTTTTTAAATTATAACTCGGTGGTGAAACACTATCAGTTATAACTTGCTGAATCAAAATCAGCATTCTTGTGATACTCAAGATTTCTCAGATATGATATGAAAATTTTTCATCCCTTTAGAGATATAATTTCTGGCATTTCTCCATGTTTATCCATGTAATCTATAGCAGATCAGCATCTCAACATAGTTCTTACCTCGAGCAGTACTTCATCTCTTCACAGATAACAACTCTGGCGGTTCTTCATATCTACATAGATAACAACTCTGGCGGTTCTTCATATCTACATAGATAACATCTCTGGCAGTTCTTCAAATCTACATAGATAACATCTTTGGCAGTGCTTCATGTCTACATAGATAACATCTCTGGCTGTTCTTCATGATTACAAAGATTACATTTCTGGCAGTGCACCATGTCTACATAGATAAAATTTCTGGCAGTTCTTCATGTCAACATAGATAACATCTCCGGCCGTTCTTCATGTCTACATAGATAACATCTCTGGCGGTTCTTCATTTCTAAAAAGATAACCGTAATTCGCAATAAGCCCATTTTTTAAATTATAACTCGGTGGTGAAACACTATCAGTTATAACTTGGTGAATCAATATCAGCATTCTTGTGATACTCAAAATTTCTCAGATATGATCTGAAAGATTTTCAACCCTTTAGAGATATAATTTCTGGCATTTCTCCATGTTTATCCATGTAATTTATAGCAGATCAGCATCTCAACATAGTTCTTACCTCAAGCAGTACCCCATCTCTTCACAGATAACATCTCTGGCAGTTCTTCATGTCTACATAGAAAAAATCTCTGGCAGTTCTTCATATCTACATAGATAACATTTCTGGCAGTTCTTCATGATTACATAGATAACATATCTGGCAGTTCTTCATGTCAACATAGATAACATCTCTGGCAGTTCTTCATTTCATTTCCACATAGAAAACATCTCTGGCAGTGCACCATGTCTACATAGATAACATCTCTGGCAGTTCTTCATGTCTACACAGAAAACAACTCTCGCGGTTCTTCATATCTACATAGATAACATCTCTGGCAGTGCTTCATGTCTACACAGATAACATCTCTTGCAGTTCTTCATGATTACAAAGATAACATCTCTGACAGTGCATCATGTCTACATAGATAACATCTCTGGCAGTTCTTCATGTTTACAAAGATAACATCTCTTGCAGTGCATCATGTCTATATACATAATATCTCTGGCTTTTCTTCATGTCAACATAGATAACATCTGTGGCAGTTCTTCATGTCTACACAGATGACATCTCTAGTCGTTCTTCAAATCTACACAGATAACATTTCTGGCAGTTCTTCAAATCTACACAGATAACATCGCTGGCAGTTCTTCATGTCTACACAGATAACAGCTCTGGCTGTTCTTCATGTCTACATAGATAACACACATTGCTTTGTGTGTATATAGATAACAGTTCTTCGCAATAAGCCCATTTTTCAACTTATAACTCAGTGGTGAAACACTATCAGTTATAACTTGGTGAATCAATATCATCATTCTTGTGATTCTCAATATTTCACAGATATCATCTGAAAGATTTTAAACCATTCACAGATATTAACTTGATGTTGCTCTATCTCTACAGATATGACCTTGAATTTCCTCTATCTCAACACAGATACCACTTTTGACAGTTCAACAAACCTACATATATATTAACTAGACGTTGCTTTATCTAATCACAAATATCATTACTGACAGTTCTTTGACCCTGCACAGATATGTTAATACTTTCCGGGCAATATGAGCATTTTTATGAAATGTTGGACATCATCTGCATTTTTGTGGCATTCTAACTGACATAAAAGATCACACCAAACTTTATGTACTTGACAGATCAACTTGAACCTTATATGTATATGTAAGTCAGTTTAATTAATTTGTTGTCTAATTATTAATAATAAACTTTAATATATATATATTTACTACAATATACATGCTACTTTTTGGCTCATTCAAGACAATGACTCACTGTTGGGGCTATTGTCATCACTAGGTCCATCTGTCTGTCTGTCCATATTATGTCGGTTTATTGTCAACACTTGGTATCCCCTAAACTATCTGTTTCTGGGTCTTCTTTTTATACAACCACAAAAAAATTTGCGGTGGTATATCGGTATGACGTTGGCGTCCTCGTCCTTATCCGAAGACACATTTGTTTTCGCACTCTAACTTTAGTTTAAGTAAATGGATCTCTCTGACATAGTACCATAAGGTTCCATATCACAAAGGGAATGCTGGGATTGATTTTGGGGGTAATTGACTCAAAATTTTAGGAATAAGGGGCCAAAAAAGGGGCAAAAAACAAGCATTTTTCTAGTTTCATGACAATAACTTGTGTGTTAGTGTATGGATCTCTCTGAAATTGTACTACAAGGTACCATACCACAAATGGAAGGCTGGGATTGATTTTTGGGGTAATTGCCTCAAAGTTTTAGGAATTAGTGTCAAAAAAGGGGCAAAAAACAAGCATTTTTCTAGTTTCCAGACAATAACTTGTGTTTAAGTGTATGGATCTTTATTAAATTGTACTACAAGGTTCCATATCACAAAGGGAAAGCTGGAATTGAGTTTGGGGGTAATTGCCCAAGATGTTTAGGAATAAGGGGCCAAAAAGGGGCCAAAAATAAGCATTTTTCTAGTTTCCAGAGAATAACTTGTTCAAGTGTATGGATCTCTCTGAAATTGTACTGCAAGGTACCATACCACAAAGAGAAGGCTGGGATTGATTTTGGGGGTAATTGTCTCAAAACTTTAGGTATTAGGGGCAAAAAAGGGGCAAAAAACAAGCATTTTTCTAGTTTCAGGACAATAACTTGTGTGTAAGTGTATGGATCTTTAAGAAATTGTACTACAAGGTCCCATATCACAAAGGAAAAGCTGGGTTTGAGTTTTGGGGTATTTGCCCTAAACGTTTAGGAATTTCAGGCCAAAAAGGGGCAAAAAAACAAGCATTTTTCTAGTTTCCAGACAATAACTGGTGTTCAAGTGTATGGATCTCTCTGAAATTGTACTGCAAGGTACCATACCATAAATGGAAAGCTGGGATTGAGTTGGGGGTGATGAATCATAAGGTGGTTCCAAAAATTTGGAGGGGGGGGGGGGATTTTTTTTCCCCTTTTTTTTCTTTAAAATTTTCCATTTTAAATTGGTTATTTCAAATTTATATATAAAAGCAAATAATAATGATATGGTTTGGATAGGTAAATTAAAAATTTTTAAGTTCTTAGACCACATTCATTCTGTGTCAGAAACCTATGCTGTGTCAAATATTTAATCACAATCCAAATTCAGTGCTGTATCAAGCTTGAATGTTGTGTCCATACTTGCCCCAACTGTTCAGGGTTCAACCTCTGCGGTCGTATCAAGCTGCGCCCAGCGGAGCATTTTATATTATTGATATTTTGTAATACTTGTTGGAAAAAAATTATTAAACAGAACATTATGACCTTACCAGGTTTGTTCTGATCAATGTCCTTTCTAAGGGACCAAAAACAAAACTTAAAAACAGATACCTTCCAATCAAGATCCAGAAGAAAAGGTGTGACATTGGTGCAAATTAAACTTTTTAAATAGCTGCAAACAGAAGTTAAATTTAATATTTAAACCCTATGGATAGTTGTATTTTGTATCATATTTCAAAGTATTATAGATGTTATATGTATACAATATGTATTTAATAAGCATGTTGAAATTTTAAAAATTACTAACACTTATTTTTGTAAAGTTAAGAATTAATATATGATCAACAATAAAATGTCTTTTTAATTTATACTTTATTGATTGATTACACATCTATTTTTCATTTGTTTACCTAACCCTCACTTAATGCTGATTTTTAGTTCACTTCTTAAATCTACTCATTAAAAATAAAAACAATTTTGAAGTGAGTATAATCTTATAATGTTATATTCATTAGGAATAGGATGAGTGTTTCTAAATTGAAAAAATATATAAATGAACAACCTGAAAAACCTGACGGACTCAAATTTAAAATTCCAATATTAGTATCTGACAGTAAAGGATTTACATTGAGGAATAATTGTTTAGATTATGAATTTCCTTTAGAACTGTGGTGTTTATCATCTGCAAGGACTAAAGAATTAGTAGATATCATAGAGGAACGTATTGAAAAGGCAATAAAACGCCATAGGAACATAATTTTGTATATTTGGTCTGGAACATGTGACATTAGTTCAAAAATTGGAAAATACATTGAAATTCGATCAACAAATTTTACGGTAGTAGATAGAGTCATTGAACAATATCATAGAGCAATAGGGATTGTAAAAAGATATCCAAATAAAGCAGAAATAAAATTTGTGGAATGCCCAACAATTTCATTTAAAAAATGGAATGAAAATCATGGAAAATTTGATTCGGAATTGTATATATGGGATGATAAAACTGCTACAAAACAGATCAATTATCTAAATCAAGAAATAAAAATTTTAAATCAAACATTGTCAAAAAACAATTTAGCTTTTAATCAATATTTTCTCAGGAGCAGAAAAAAAAAAGGAAAAAAAACAAGGTATTCAGTAAATGCAAATTTAAATATAGATGGAATACATCCAGGAAAATATTTAAGTTTATCTTGGACTAAATATCTACTGAAAGATACATACAAAGAATGTTTTGTAAATCTTCACTCCTCTGATGAAGTATCATTCTCAGTTGAGGATCCTGATTTCCCATGTTAATTAGACAGGTAATGTTTTAATCAATAATGAAACAAATTGTGTTCATATTATGATTTCTCATTATAAGACATGAATTGCCATTTCAATTTAGGCTTTAATTAAGACACCGCGTGGAGTGCCCGCGGTATATAAATAGGCCTCCAACTCCCTATATATCCCAAAAAATATGTACATCCCGTTTCATTTATATGTGCCATATCCATTCAGAATGCATTTCAAGTGTTTTATATTAAACAGAATCAATTTGAAACAGCTTCATATTTTGTCCTCTGGTCTACAAGTTCGGAGATTATTCAAATAGAGATTGTCTGTCTGTCAGTGTCTGATCTATTAACTGCTCTTAAAATTTACAATTCTTGCCAGATTTCTATAAAATATGTATCAAACGTTTATAGTATCAAATATTGTTTGGGACAATATGAAATCTTAGATCACTGTACGACCTTCAACCATGAGGAAAATCTATTTATAAAATGCCCTTTTGTGATATAAATAAAACAATTCATATGCTAAAACTAATGGTCTAGTTTATAGCAATACAATTTATGAAATACAAATATAACAGACAATCCAATGATATTTGCTTATTTCAACAGATATAATTCAAGCTTTGTATGATCAGCTATTGATTTGACATTTTTGTTACCTTATATCATATCATGATTTTATAGTCCAATTTGGAATTTGCATGAAATGTGATACAATCCACAGACACTCTATGATGACTTGTATACACATTTTATTCTTTATATATTATATATTTCTAAAATATATTGTTTATTTTTTCATATTAATCATATTTTACAGCTATCAATGTTTATTCATTATTATGATTAATTTTTACTGTCTCTTTTTAATTTACATGCATCACTTCCCTTTAAGGAAAACTATACATTTATATTACACTTTCAATTCCCAATTAATCTTTCCAAATTATTGTTAAAAGATAAAGCATATGCAATTGTATCATCTACATCCATATTATCTATGTTTTTTCAAAAATTATATTTTGGCCTAAATTAATTCATCAAAAAATCAAGGAAAGTAGAAGTTAACGTTAAAACCTGACTTTTATCATGTAAATTAAAAAGAGAGGATTATTTTTCCTTTATTAACATCATCTTTTTTTTCAGTAAACAATGGGGAAAATTAATAAAGCCTTAGAAAAAGTAAAATTAAATGCCACAAATCTCTGCAGGAATATTGATGAACTGAAATTAAATCGCAAAAAAACCCCTACAAAACAGCAGATAGTGTAAAGAACATCACAAAATCTGCAAGGATCATGAAGGCTTCCATTCGTTCATTTTCCTCTTTATTTGCCAACTTTATTATCGGAGATATTGATAGTGCCCTGCAACTTGTTCAAACATCAGCACAACACTTGCAGGAAGCTCATAAACACATGAACTTACCCGTTATGGAAGAATCATTAAATGAAATAGAAAATAATTCAGAACTTTTGCCAAAGGAGATTGACCATCTTCAAGATTTTTTAAAAGCATTTGAAAATTTTCCACAATTTAAGGCAAGTCTGCACAAATTAAAAATAATAACTTAATATTTTTACTTGATGAAACAATTACTTATGTAACTAGATTTATCAATAACAATATAATAAACGTAATATGAATGCATAAAATATTACAAAGCCAAAAAAATAATATTTAAATACAAATAACATTTTCAATCTGTGAAGTAATGTTTTAATTATTAGCAATTTATTACCTTGCTCTTTTGAAAAGACAAGATTTAAGATTTTATGTTATAATCCAAATAGATAAGACATTCAAAATCTAACAAATGTGTTTACCCTAACACACATCTTTTTAACATTTATGATAAAAGAAAGTTAATGTCAATTTTTCTTTGCTTTAATGAATATTTTTTTCACAACAGGATTCCCAGGATGCTACAACATCAGAAGCCGGTAATTTGATAACCCCTCAGAAGGCATGTTCACATTTTACAATTTTAAAAGCTATAATAAATTCAAAAACAGTTATCCTTCTGATGCATATTACAATGTGGTAATAATAAACCCAAACTAACTTTTTGATAAAAGATGTGCAAATTATTAAAGTTTGGACTTAAACTGTCTTTTACAATCATTTCATTAACAATAATTTTTTTTTCAATTAATTAATTTAATTGACATACATAAGATCCACAAATAATCTCACATTTATAATTTTAAACAGAAAGAAATGTTACCTGAAGATAAACCATCTACCAGTAACAGCACTGGCACAAGTAATGTGGAACAAAGTGATAATGATGAAAAGGCATGATATTCTCTATCTTAATTTCTCATATCAATGTTCAATTGAAATCAATCATTCATATCAAAAAAAAATATTTAAAAAAGTAAAATAACTAGTATCTCAATTTTAATAAAATTCAACTATAATGAAATAAATCATTACAACAAAATATTTCAAGGAGATTTATTGCATTACAGATTTTACATATGACCAGTTTGTTTCTTATTATATTATTCCTATTAGGTCAATACTGAAGTTGATGATGATGATGATACCACTGATAGTGATGAAGAAGATGCTCTACTGAGTCAGCTGCCAGAAATGCCACTATGAACTGATTATATTTATATTACTATGTATAATGTACTGTTTAATGTTGTAATTTGTCTTCTGTGTAATAATATGTGTTGTAAACTGTATTGTTTGTAATATCCATGTAGAAAAATACATCTTTGTCTTTAAACATTTTTAATAAATGATTTTTTCCTTTAGATATCCTTTACAGACCATAAAAAGGTAACAGCATTTCTGGTGGATCTGGTATCAAGAAAATTCCATTCATTCAGTAACAGTTGATAATAATAACTTTCTTTTTCAGTATTTATAATGTTTTCATAACTTATAACTTTATCACATGTCAAACTATGTTACTTTTCAGCACTTAACTTCCAAAGCTTGTGTTTAGATATTTTTCTTATATTGAAATCTAACAATTACACTATCATTGTTCACCTCCATCTTTAGTTACCATTATCAATATAATGGTATATCACTAAATTATTTCACTCTTAACCACAGTTATCCAGCATATCTCCATATAGCTAATAATAACCTATACAATTGGTAGTATGAAGACACTATGATAGTTGTCTTCAGCAGGACTAGCAGCAGCTTTAGCGTTCATACAGGCATCAGCAGCAGCAACATTATCTCATTATTTACAACTTAAAATGTATAATGTATGTCTGATAGCATTTACTTTCAATAGAAATACTCGACAGGCGAGACAATTTTGTGTGTCCACTCTTGTTACATATTAAGTTAGAGATTGATATTTAATGCATAAATTTCAAATTTAATAGAAAAAAAATCATAAATAAACGAGTTATTAAGGATTGTTTAAGCACGTGCCCATTTTTCTTTGATATGCCGAAAATCAGTGAACCGATTGACACGTGCCATATAACATAACAACTGAATAAACAATCATAATCTTTTTATTTTAAATTATTAACAATTGTATCGAGAAGATTAATGCTTGATATGATTTATAATTAAATGTGTTGTTCTTATTTACAATTATTAAAAGGACAAATAATTTTGCTATCGTTTTATGTTTTCCCCGACAAAGTTATTTGCCAAAAGTGCACGTCTTTGATGTGCGCCAACTAATAAGATAGAGTGTGGTCAGCTTGTTAAATGTTTAAGAAAGAGAAACGAAGACAAAAGGAATAGATATATTTATAAGTTTTTTGTTTTAATTTGAATTCCGACAAAGATGTGTGCAAATACAAATGGTTTCACTAAAAAATATGAGTAAATTCTGAGAGAAAAAAAATATCAAAACCTGGTGTTTGCTTTTCTACTTCAAGTTCTATTACTGCTTCATACTTAGTACGAATTATGATTGATTTGGAAAAAAAAAATTATGTGGCGTCCTAGTTTTTAACCAGTTTGATATCTGTTTACAAAGGCTTCATACGGTACTTATTTTTTTGTAATTGTTCGAAATTTGTTTTTTTTTTTTCTGAAAGTATAAGAAGTTTAAATATCATTTATCGAACTCTGAAGTTTCATTTTCAAAAAAATAAAGGAGACAAATGTTTTTTTTTAAATGTTCCACAGTTTTTAGCACATTATTTACGAAAATTATCCCGTATGTGTTAATTTAGAGCTATAGATATAATTTTGATATAAAAAGGTTATGCTTCGTACGAATGCCTTGAAAATATACTTTTACCACATGATGTGAAAATAATAATTTTTTGTAATACAAGATCATTTGAATACTTTATACCTTAATCTATCACGTGTAAAAAAACAAGGATTTGTATATATTACTATAAAAACAACACAAAATATTTTCAAAAACAATTTCTTCAAATCTATTTTTTCTTTCAGAAGAACAAGTATGCCAGTAGGAAATCCGATTTGTATTTTTTTTAACCAAGTTGTCTGTTTAAGATATTGTATAAAATAATTACTATGTGGTATGTGCTTTACTCATTGTTGAAGGCCGTACGGTGACTTATAGTTATTAATTTCTGTGTCATTTTGTCTCTTGTGAAGAGTTGTCTCATCGCCAATCATACCACATTTTTTTTTATTGGTTGCATGTAGTAAAAATTTATAGTCATATTGAATTCGTTTTTGTCCAAAAATATATTGCTCAAACATTTTTCACTTGTCGCATCTTAGCTGACACTTTGTTATTTACAACAAAAGATTATAAAGAACACCTGTGGTTGGTGTAGGTAAATTCAAGCTACTGCCACCTTCAAGATTTTTTTTTCTAACGGTTCATTAAAAAGAGGGTCTGGATGGGATGTACAGAATAGAGAAAAATGGGTAAAAAGTGCCGAATAAAGGCAAATAAATAATGAATACAGAAAAATAGAAAAAAAATAATGAATAGAGAATTATGAAGTGCTAATATATAAAGAATAAAGAAAAAGACTGAAAAAATAATAGAATAAAGTGTTGAAGGACCCCCATACAGACCCTCATAAAATTGACAAAAGTTTCTTACATCTATTTCATTTTCACACCTTACAGTTTCTGGGTATATACACATGGTGGGGTTTGAAAATTTTAATCTGGTAATTGAGATTAAATATAAATAAAAATATGAAGACGTTAGAAAAATATTTAAACCTTTTTCACGGACTTTTTCCCAACGTGTACAATAGGATGATATTTTCTAACATATATGTGACTTTTATCCTACTAATATCAAATATGTGTGGCTTTTCCCGCATCATAAATGTAAATCATGTATAGACAAATTACTGGATAAGAACGATTTAATTTTAAATGGGGGAATAAATCTTACTAAATGAAATTTGAAATTAGATCGTACGATTTTTTTTCACAAATAAGCTATCGCTATAAAGATAAAAGCTTTAAAAAATAATTATTTCAGAATTCCACTCGTTCAAGAAATTTTTTACTGGACAAGAATGAATTTAAATTGCGCAATATTTTTTTAAAAATAAAATTTGCATATGTAAGCTGTCTATTAATAATGTTCAACCCAATCAGGACTTTCAAGAAATTTAGGCGAAAAAAAAAACGATTAAAGTCTGCACAAAACTAAGTTGCGAAGCCTACTTTGATATTCTATATAACAAGACATAGTGATTCTTTTTGTAGATTTAGAACTTTGAACACAAACATTTCTATTGAGACTTGTAGATGGCGAAATAATCAGAGAACATTTTATTTGTACTTTATGTAATTCCGGTGATATTGGCTACGAGTTTCATTATGTTTTTGAATGTTCGGTAATAGGAAAAAGTAGACAAACGCCGTTAAAACGGGGCTTTAATTTTTAAGGACGCCACATTTTATATTTATAATGATTTCGATCTATATTTTTTAACCTTTTCAAATGAAATAAATTGAATGAAAAATTTTCAGATTTTGTGAAGATTTCTCAATTGGCTTCAATTATTTCAAACAAAACGATAAGTTTGTTTAACATTTTTGCAAAAACAATATATGTTTATTACTTTTCAAAGGAACCCTTTTTAATGGTTTTCCAAGTTTACTTGTATGTGTTTATTAACACCATAAATTAGTAAACATCAATTACCAGAACTTTTAGACAAAATATACAATGTGATACAACTTCATCACACAGATTTAAGACGCAGTATAGTTGGAAACGGCAATTATGAACTTTTCGGAAATTTCAAAAAACACAGAATACAACATTCCAAATGGCACAGTCTTACCCAAATTGAAAAAGAAGTGCTTTACCGAAAGCTTGCCAGTGACAAAAAGTTTAGTGACAATATGTTAAGAGCAGCAAATGGTTTTGCAATACCAAAAGTTAAACGTCTCGCCAAGAAGCCTGGTCAACGTCACCGGCCAAGGACAGCTGCAGTGAGGACAAAACCGAAATTTTAAATGTTATTGTTAAATCATATGTATTTATTTATCATGTTTATTTAATCTTATTAAATCATAATTGGAAATATAAAGTTTTGACTTTTTTGTTATAATGCAAGTATTCTTACTTCACTTAAAAATATTATCATACGTATAAAGAAAACAAAGTGATGATATATGAGACAAAAAAAAAAACAACAACACATTGCTATCCTATATAATTTTCGAAGTTTTGGTAATGCTTTACCCTTGAAAAATTACAACAATAAGATACCAAGAATAATAATTGACGTTATTATCAGTTATGTTACATTTTAACTATTTAAAAATTCAAATACATGAACTATCACTTAACCCGGATATAAAGTCGGTTCCAAACCGATACCGGTGAAAACTACAAATCGTACATTATTAAAATCGCAATTTTTATTGAAATTGTTTGGTTTTTTTTTACATTTTTCTTCATGAATTATAATATTTTTATGTTTTGAAAAGAATTTTAGGTCCTTTGTGCTCTTATGAAACTCCTTTGTGGTCCTTTGTGTTCCTTTGTGCTCCTTTGTGCACAAAGGAGGTCCTTTGCGGTGTCTTTAGAGACCCTAATCACAGTGACACGTAGACAACTTATTTAGCAAAATTTAATCGTGCATGACTAATAACACATGTACCCCTTAGAAGCAGGGGGTCCAAAATAGGATCGTGAAAAGAACAGGCAAGTGAAATATCATAATTTCAAACATTTAAAGTGCCTTTGTTTGATTATCTGCGGTTATATCGATAATATGAGTACAAATTAGAGTACAAATCCGGCTAGAGGTATAGGGGGAGGGTTGAGATCTCAAAAAACATGTTTAACCCCGCCGTATTTTTGCGCCTGTCCCAAGTCAGGAGCCTCTGGCCTTTGTTAGTCTTATATCATCTTTAATTTTATTTTCCTGTGTATAATTTTGAGTTTAGTATGACGTCCATTATCACTGAACTAGTATATATATTTGTTTAGGGGCCAGCTGAAGGACGCCTCCGGGTGCGGGAGTTTCTCGCTACATTGAAGACCCATTGGTGGCCTTCGGTTGTTGTCTCTTTGACACATTCCCCATTTCCATTCTCAATTTTATTTTTGCTTACATCAGCTTCATCTGAACTTTGGTGGATAGTAAAAGTGTAATAGTTGACTCATTGTCAATCGAACCACATCTCCTTATTTTATTCTGTCCAAAACCAGGAAATTTTAGCTGCAATAGGCATTTATTTAAAAAAAAACAACAACACCATAAATCATTTACTTAAAGGGGCCGTTATAGCCTGTTAACTCATTTTCGTTTTTTGGGGGATTAGGGGGGGGGAGGCATTCATCTACCGTTGAAAAAAAAGGGTAGGTTGGGGCGGTAATAGCTTACCGTAAGGTTTTAATCATGGTTCAACTTTAGTGACTTTTATCCTTGCCAAAGATCAATCTTATTCCAAACGGACTTTATTTTTCAGCAAGGTTTACTGTCGAGCGGGAAAAGTCAAGAGAGGACAATATTTCTATACTCAAGTCAATCCTTTGGGTTCAAATAAAAGGGGATACGGGTAAATAATGATGAGACAACAACCCAACGACACAGAAAATCAAGAAATTTAGAGTCAACATGCAGTATTTTATAAAAGAGAGATCCCTATACAAAATATCAAGCTAAAACCGCCCCATGTATAAATAAAGTAAGGAGGTAATTAAATATTACCTATCATTAAAGATATCCCAACAAGCACAGAAATTTTTTGTGTGGATGAAAAGTTAAACCATCCCATTTTTAATCTTAATCAGTGGAAATCAAAACAGGTACATGAAATACAAAAACAGTACAAGAAAAATACTTCACTATATATATATAAACGGTAGAGTAGATGATGAACGTGGATGATGATGGCTTTATGTCCAGCGGAAAGTTAAATGCATGTTTGTTCTGAACGAGATTAACCCGGCCGGGGTTCGAACCCACGACCTCCCGCACTAGAGGCAAAAACACCACCACGAGAAATCCGAAGCTGTTAGAAAAATAGAATATCATACCAAAAAATTAAAGTGCAATAAATAATCCAATCTCAAAGAACTCTCCCTTTTATTTAAGCCAGCAAAAAGTATTTAACCAATTGATATCATTGAAAACGTCAATTGAATATCGATGGTTGACTTCAGAGTAGATTTCATGCACGAACGCTTTCTGCACATTAGGTACTCTTGCAACAATTATTTGAGGGATCCGTGTGTGGCCAGCTGTTGCAAGGCTAAATTTCTTTTTTTTTTATCCAATATACCCTCTTTTTTCAGTGGCATTCCAAGTTTCATGTCCATTCTCACATTCGACCTTTTATTTTTGCTATGAAGGGCCTACCTATTGTATTGATAATTAATGTGTTCTTGTTATGAACATATATGAAATATTTGCCACAAGACGTAAAACAAACAACATTTATCAAACAACTTCATAAATAATTCCTTGTAAACATAATACGAAGGCAAGATATTGCACAATGCTATAAAGTAATATTTCCATGTATATGTTTCGATAATTATGGAAACCTTAACGGCCTTTTTTCAGTTATCTCTTTGAAAACCACTACACGGATGAACAGTAATATATATTTCTTTTTAAATTTTTTTCTTTCGTTCTTAGATCTACTTTTCACGGTCTATCATATAAGATTATGCCATTTTATTATGGAACTAAGACATGTAAGAATAGATTTTCAAGGGGTGATTTCTAAGTTAAGACGTGTGAAGGAAATGACGGATGACTAAAATAAAAGTGTTTATTTTCATGTAATACATTGTATTTCAATTTAAGAACGATTGTCAATCTTGCCAAAATATCTATTATTTTTATGCATTGAAGTTAACAGGCACAGTTTTGAATTAAGACAAACAAACAAAACAATATTTATTAATCAATTGGACTGGACAGAGAACATTTATTACTTTTTGCATTTGCTTGTCACGTAGTGCAGGCAAAGAACATAATCAAAACCAAACTGAACATTTATCTGAATATTCTCAAGGACCCTATGCATCTAGGTCTGTTATCAATAGGATTATCAATAACATGCATGAAATATTTGCCACTAAACGTTCAGCAAATATCAATGAAAAAAATCCATGCATGTAACGGAAATTACCGAAAATAGCCATTGTATATATTGCATTAACGACAACTTTATATGATATTGAAATGTCATTCATTTTGTTTAGTACGATTCAACAAATTAGAATGAAAAAATAATGATTTGATAAAAGTAAATCATTTCGGAATCGCTGTGATATATATGAGACTGCAATCCAAAAATACAAGCTTAACAGTTGTTATTGTCTTAAAGGAGACCTGACACGATTTTTAAAATAAACAAAAATCAATTAATTTTAACTCAATTATACTATATAAACACATTTCAAACAAAATAATTGTAGAAAAACCCCAAATTAAACTAATTAAATGTTTTGTAATCACCGCGTCCCCTGACCTATAAATTTTAATTAGATAGGCGATCACGTGACCCGATGACGTCACAGGCACTTTCTGGGTCAGACAGTGGTAAGCGGTTGAAGAGTTGTAAGAAATTAAATGATAGGAAGTATGGGCAGCTGTGACAGTGATATTCCCGATGTTTCTAGATTAGTAGATATACGTCCGTACCAATTCGAACCACTAGGCAACGAAATTAATTCCGGAGAAGACACTCAATAATTCCTCGTCAGAGACCTCGGACATCGACGACTTGTCTCAGGCCGAAAACCGCCTGATGAACACCGACTGGTTCGTATTTACTCATTATTGTTCCTTTTTATATTATTTTTGTTTCAAACCAAAGTTGAAATTAAGTTATCTCTTTTTATAAACAATTTGAAAGTGGCCCGAACCCATGTTTAGTTGAACCGAAAGTCGTATACTTGTACGTGCGCCTCCCATCCGAAATCGTACATTTTTATGTTTAAAAAATCACACAGATTGCTTTTATTAGGTCAACTTTTAATATAATGTAGATTGTAGAAATATACATGTAAAAGGGGAAATTCTAAATGCATCTGGTCATTATCTTTTTAACTTGTTTATTTGTTTCGTATACACGGCATCTAGTATCCTATCAATATTGAAGTAGTTTGGTAATATATGTACAGGCCTATATTTTGTTTTCGGCTGTTATAGGTGTGACTGTGGGAATTGTGAACCCATGACAACATCTGAAGAATGTACATGTTGTTCGAATGTATCAGCTGTAAGTTTCCACATGCCGAACCAGAAGACCTGCAGTGCATCACAGAACACGATGTGTTTGTTGCCAACTGCCTCAACAGACACGTTTTACAGGTTAGCATGTATGCTTACCTGGAAAATGTAGGACCTTTTGATGACAACGAGCCAATAAATGAGTAAATATTTTTTTCTTTGTTACTACATTTATGTTGAACTCGCATATTCATTTTCAGCCTTTGTGATAACTTGCATATTCAATAAAAACCTTCGTGATAACTTGCATATTGCACGTGTTGGTAGGCTGCTGTCTCATTTTAACTTTTCATTACGAGCTCCCATAACTTAAAATCGAACGATCTGTCATGATGTAGAAAAATGTAACCCCATGCATTGACTGAATCAACTCAAATCTCTTACATTGTTTTGAGATCACTTAGCCTCACGAACAGGACCTGGCAAATGTACTAAGAGTGACCATATGAATCTGATGAATGCCTTATGACATCAAAGTCCTTGTGAACTCTGGTAGATGTTTGTCTCATTGGCAGTCATACCACATCTCTTTTTTATTTAGATGTCATTATGCATGAAAATCTGTAAATTATTCATTCACCCGACAGAAGCAAAGAACACAAATTCCATCAGTATATAGAAGTACAACTTTAACAGTCAATTAGAATACAGTATTAGTTTTGACAAATTTATTAACATCCATCATAATAAAAGTTATATACAATTGATACAATAATATTCTTATTTATGCAACAATTTTATATTTACAATGACAATACTATTCTTATTAATGCAACATTCATATATACAAATACAATAATATGTTTATTTATGAACAATTTCATATTTACAATTATCATGCTTGAAATAAAGTATACTACAATCGTTAGTTTTAACATGAAACTTTTATCTACAGGCGGTACCGCTTCATGGCATACAGACGTTTTGTTCAATGGATTTGGCATAGACTAGACACAACAGAAAGATATTACCAGCATGTGTGGTGAAAAAAATAAGAGAAACTTTTCCATCAGAGACATATTGTGGTTTTAAGTATGCAGTTGTATGACAGATTCATTTATTTAACTATTAAAATTTTAAAATTTGAATAAGAAGTGTTTTTTTCTTTCTTTTTCGTGGTTGAAAAAGAGATGGGTCATTATTTACTGTCTTTGAAATCGTGATTTGTGTCTCTGAATAAGGTCGATCTTCCTGAACGGGGTGAATGTTGATGTCATGTGATCTGGATGGTGATTGTTGTAAACACGCACATCACCAGTAGCAGATGTATAAGATGTGTACTCTTCTCTTCGTCTCCCTACTACAGCCTGTTTGATAAGTGTCACGTAAACTGAAAAAAAAATAGATAATGCTATGAATAAACAAATAAAAAAGAAAGCCACAACTTATTTTTTTAATTGTCAAAGAAGTATTTATGATATACATGTATATCCAAATGATTGAATTCAATATCAAACTTAGTTACTTCCCTTATCCATAGCTTGGATTCATTGTCCTGGTTTAAATTTACTTTTTAAATTTTCACATAGTGTATCACTGAAGATACTTTAAATGTACAAATAGACATCTGGTGCAGTAAAATTACCATTAATGTTATTTAAATACTTACCAAATGTTGTTGCAGTCTTCTTTGGCTTGACCACTGCCTCAGTACCCTTTTTGGCCTTTGGGTAACACATACTGAAACGCTGTTCCCCAGTCTTGGTTTTTGCTTGCTGTCGCCCACTGTTCTCGTTATAATGAAGAGCGGCAATACTCAATCTGTAAATATGAATATATAAATTAGTCAGACAATATTTCTGACATTTGCATAACTAGTGTATTGTTTGTATAATATTTTAATAATGAAATACAACATGTGTTTAAACAGTTTCTCTTATAAATCACACAGTTGGTTTTATCCAATTCTAGTCCAGTAACGGCTCATTGTATGAAATACAGTATTGCATGCATTGGTAATACAAAATACAAACTTTATAGCTTACTATACAGTGCAGGTTTTGCTAATTGGTGAAGGCTGCACAGTGACCTATATATAGAAATCATAGTTACTAGTACTTCTATGTTATTTGTCTCCAGTGGATAGTTGATTTATTGGCAATCATACCACATCTTCTAATTTTTATAAAATTAACTTTATCAGTTATTACCTTGCAAGCATTGTTGGGTAAAAGAAGTGGGTGCTCTTTGGGCAGAAGTGGTTCACCAAAGAATGGAACACCTCCAAGGAATATGTCTGGTAAACAAGTGATAACTTGGGTACATCTACCAACAGATACCTGCTTTCCACAATGTCCTTTAGTCTCTTGTATGGAACTGAGCCTGAAACATGAATTACCAATAAACATTACATTTTTTTTTCTAATCATTTAACTTTATTCATTATTCAATGTTCTTTTTTATCATATTGAAATATGTCATTTCATGTTTTATGTACACCCGCCTTGTTTTAATATATGTGTATCATATTAAATTACTTCGATGAAAAAACAAGGTTAAGATATTTCTATATTGGTTTTCTTTCTTCTTGATTTTTTTTTATGAGAATAAAGAGAACAGATTTTACCTTCACTTAACCACTGTCGGTCTACTGTGATAGGCTGGTGCTCACATCTCGGATAAAGTATGGAGTGGTTCTCATGTTTGTTGCTGATGTGGTTTACAATCGACCTCCATTTTGCCAACTTCAGGTCTCCGTTAGTACCACAGGAAGACGATATCCAATAGATGTGGTTGACTATGGACTTGATCCATGGACGAATGTCCTTACTGCCCGACTTCTTTGCAGCAGCTTCCAGCTTCTTAGATATTCCTGCAAAATAAAAGAGATAATGTATAAACAGACTTTGCAAAATTATTGATATGAGTTGTAGCTTAGTACATTGATTGATTGTTGGTTGCTCAACGTCCAGTGGCAAATATTTCATGCATGTTCAGGACGAGGTAGCTTAGTACATGTACTGCACAAATTTTCAAATTTAATAAATAAAATAATATAATAATTTTTCTTGCATTAAAAGTATTTAAATCTTATCATATATGTTGTTGGCTTAAATGACAAATTTATAGTTACCTTTAGCTACATGCCATACATCAAACAGGTGGTTTGTTGTGCCTTGCTCTGTACGCATGAACTTCTTGATTGAAGAATGCCTGTCAGTGACTAGATCTTTAATTTTGATGTGCATCATGTCCTCTAGGTATCTGATGGACCTCTTCAAACCTTCCAACTCCATATGTGCAGAGCCTTTCACTTCGTTACACTGTAAAAAAATAAGGACGTTTTAAAACATGAACTGCTTTGGTTTAAATATATGTATACAAAAATATATTTATTGGCCACAATGTTAATACAACAACCGTAAACAAGATTAAAAAACTTTTTTTTCAATGTTTTTTTTTTTGTACTGAAAATGTTGTAAATTTCTGACTAACTTCATATAAAAACAAATACATTATTTGTTTGCATGCTCTCTTTAGTTGGTGTTTACCCAGAATATCCTTTTCTCAGATACTTGGAGTTATCGTCTTTTCCAAATTAAAATATTCAGAAAAAGCTTTCTTTTTTATTCGGACTGATGATTTTCATCTTATTTCAACATACCTGTACTAATTGGAAGTCTAAAATCTTGCTGGTCTCCAAATCCATGATGGTGTATGACCCGTACTTTGCCGAATAACCAGGAGAGTCACATCTTGCACCCCCACCAACAATTACTTCTTTGTCATACAGGTCTGTGAGAAGTGCTGTCTGTTCTGCATCCCAGGCCATAGAAGCAGATGGAGAAACATACAAAGTCTGCAGTCTGTTGTAAGTTCTTGAAGATATCGTCTGCAGGTTGAGGTGTTGAAACATCTGAAGAACTTTACTTGAGTTGGACCCGCTACACAGGATG
Organism: Mytilus californianus; assembly: GCF_021869535.1. Taxonomy (NCBI): domain Eukaryota; kingdom Metazoa; phylum Mollusca; class Bivalvia; order Mytilida; family Mytilidae; genus Mytilus; species Mytilus californianus. Next base: position 226,052 of record NW_026262737.1, read on the forward strand.
GCAGTTGCTGTCATCAGATGACCCCATGGTAAGGTATTGTGGCAAGACTGGCTCTTCCAGATGGATACATGCCCATTCAAACAGACTGTGTTGGTGACAACCATGGAACCTCTGGTATTCTTTATAAGGGCAACAGCTTCCCCAGAGCAGTAACGTCAAACAGATAAGAGCTCGGCTAGTGCTGAATCACTCACCATGAACTGTTTTTCTTCAGCTGGGGTAGCCTTGGAGTTGAGTTTGTAGTTCATTTCAGAATCAGTATCTGAATCATCATCAGAACTGGAAAATAAAAAAAAATATTTCTAAATGACTGTTTAGATCATTGGACTTTTGACAAGGTCAAATATGGACTGACTGGTTCTCAAATTATATTGAGAGAGGATGAAGTCTGAGGACACGTTCGATATGATCTACTTATATGGTTCATATATAACCTTTCGACTGAGTGAATATCCTTAATTGGTATATTATATGTAAATCGTTTATTACGGAAATAGACTTATGACTATGTGGTATGGGTTTTTCTTTTTGTTGAAGGCTGTACAGTGACATATTGTCCTTAATTTCTATGTCTTTTAGTCTCTTGTAGAGAGTTGTCTCATTGGCAATCATACATGTCATACTTACTAATTATATGTTTCAAGATTTAAAAAAAAAAAATTAAAATCTTGTAACTATTTCATTTTCATATTGAAAATATTCACTGATGAATGTGATGAATATCAATAATATACTAAATCAATCCAACAATATAAAACCTACAACACGTACAATACAACTTATTTGTTTACCTCATTTCATCATCTGTTGGATTGTAGTCTGAGTCATCACTATCTTCAGGTTCTGCACTATCATCATCACTGTCGCTAGGGTTCTCTGCTTCTTTGGGTGATGGTTCATCTGTCTGGGTTGCTATTGTGCTAAAAGTCTTTATCTGGACAGTCATTACACCTGTTATCATGGTGTCTGTCTGGTGACCCGTTGTTCTCCGTTGTGGCTGCAATCTTACTTGAAGCTTCTTATTCACCATCCTGATGGATGTAATAGGCTTGGGAGGAGATGTTGATGTAATAGGCTTGGGAGGAGATGTTGATGTAATAGGCTTGGGAGGAGATGTTTCCACTGTCATGTTCGGCTGTGGTATTACTTCAACTGGATCACTTGGAGTACATGTAGTAGGAACGTCTGTGTCATCCAACTGGACAGATGTGGCTGTGTCTTTTTGCTCTGGAGTCTGGGCTCTCACATGACTGTCAAATGCCATTTGTAGATTCTGTAACATACATTTTAAAATTAGTGAAACTCATTGTACATATATGTAAACTTGAAGACAAGTAAATAAGTATAAATTATATGCTCATCACTTAAATTTCACATCTTAATAACAATTAAAAAAAATAATTTATAGTTAAATAAGTTTGTAAAATTTGCAAAACTGATTTCACAGTTATTGATATAAATATTAATAATTGCACACACCTGTGTCTTACAATACGCGATTCACCCATTTACCTGTATAATTAAATTTCACCGTCATCACTGAAGTAGAATTAATTTACTGTAATACACAAACCCCTTTAGAAAGTTGTCACTCTATCCCACGTGTAATGAAAATCCCCGTATCTGTAAAACATTTATCGAGAAAATTCTGTAATCAGGTATTTAACTAACCGCTTGACCACCTGCTAACAACGAGATCAGCTGATCAATGGCGCGTGTACAAACACCTGGGGAGTGCACACCTGAATCGAAATTAGTAGTGAAGCTGTGTGCAATGATTAAATAATTAAACACGATCAATGTTAAATAACATATAAATGATCTGACATATCTATAATAAAAACATGAAACTATTAAATGCCGTAGACAAAAATAAAATTTACCTCTGCCTTTCGGCGTTTCTCAAAAGCACCTCTCCTGGTGGGGATGCTCAGCTTCTCGCCATCTTTGATACCGGTGTCAGGTACAGGTACATCGGGCTTTGCGTCGGGACGTAGAGTTAGCTTGTATGTCATTTTAAGTTGTAACATAAAATCTGGATCTTTTGTAAAACTCTGTTTGGAGAAATGCGCCGAACATAATCTGTGGTTTGGTCCAGGTACAAAGTTCCACCTTCTGCAATAATGTGTCCACGCTTTCCGGAGTATAACATCAGCTGGGAAACGAAAAAAACTGATCCCAGTGCCTTTCTTCGCTTCGTTGTTGCACCCATAAGCTGCACAATACACCATGGCTGGTTTGCATTGATGTCAGTGTTGCACGAAAACGTATTTTGATTATTTTTTTCTAATGATAAGATAAGTGATTGATGCTGGCAGTCAGAATGGTCGTAAAGTGCATGTGACGTCACAGGCTCGAGAGCCTCGTTTTCGCAATGAATTTTTGCATATTTCACAGGTCAACGAGATGTCAATCAAATTGACCTATATATACGAAACTGGATACAGGTAGTTGAAAAAACCTTTACACAAACATCTTTCAAGCCAAATTATAGAAAATAAAGCAAAAACCCGATTTCATGTCAGGTCTCCTTAATATCTTTCCTATTGATTTGTGATGCTCCTTAGTCTGGACCACACAAATTATTTGCATTGACAATCATAACAGTATTGTAAACGTTTGTAAAATACCAACAAAACTGACAAAACCATCTTAGATGACAAAACGTATCCAAATTTTATCCTATGGGAGAAAAAATAATCCTATAGGACAAAGTTTATCCTAAGGGAGAACAAAGTATCCTACAGGACAAAATTTATCCTACGGGAGAAAATAAAATCCGGTAGGAGAAAAATTATCTTATGGGAGAAAAAACATCCCACAGGACAAAATAAATCCCTTAGGAGGAAAAATAATCCTAAGGGACATTTGTTTCTGAGAAAAAGTCGTTCATGATAATCCTATAGGATAAAAAAAATCCCATCGGATTTAACACTTTTTTTGAAAATCCTACAGGATATTAATTTTATCCCATAGGAAATATATTTTCCTATAGATTAAATAAATCCTACGGGATTATGACTTTATCCTATAGGATTTCTCAAAATCCTGTAGGATTTTTAAAAATCCTATGGGAGAAAATAATATCCTACAGGATTTTGTCACTGTTTTCACTCCAGTTGCCGAACCAGGCGAGCCACACCAATTTTTTTTTGTATAGTGTTATTTATCCCCAGGGGTACATTATTGCCAAATATGATGATTCTACCGTTTAAAAAAGTGTGGTTCCAATTTGCACTCATGAGAAGTGCAAATTAATCCAAGAACATGTTAGCTGTTTATTCATCAAGTGAATTTCACACTGATAATGGTCGATAACTATGACCAAAGTTGACATTTCATGTAAAAGTCCGTAACTCTAATACCATAAGTAATAGGTCAACTATATTTGCTCGTATGGCGCACACATAGCTATTTATGGGACTTTGAACTTATTTTCTTGATTATTTTGTAAATGTTAAGTTTTTTGGTTGGTTTTAATGATTGTAATGTGTTCATGTCCGTCTGGCAGGTTTCATTTGACCTTGACTATTTTATGGTTCAATGAACAATGTTAAGTTTATTTGATACTTTAGTAAAACCCTTATCTTATAGACCTTCAAAATAAATTCAATAATGATCGTTCAAGCAGTCGCGACATTTCAGTGCGTGCACTCTTTTATAAATAATATGTAGTATTTATTTATTTTGAAAAACACAAGTGAAGTTTTTTTTAAATGTCTAATTAGTTTATCCCGTTTGTGTAAGACTTAATTATGAATTGTTAGACACTTTTTTTTAATTTAAGAACGATGCAATCCTGTTTGGAATTTATGGTTGGTTTAAGCTCACCTGACTCAAAAGGAAAAGTGAGTTTTTCTCATCACTTGGCCCCCATCGTCCGTTGTTCGTCGTCTTCCGTTCATTTTTACAAAAATATTCTCCTCTGAAAATACTGAGCTACAAAAATGTACCTTAAATCAAACTTGTCCACAATCTTATGTCGGTTTTAAAAGGTTTAAAGAGCTAATGTGTTACTGTATTGCATGCTTTTTATCGACTTTTATTTAACTTTATTTGATTTGATTTGACAATCATAATTGGGGTTTTCGATGACCCCGCAGTCATTACTTTCGATGACTGCAACCAATCCCACGCTGTACAGTCTACATTTTGCTTGGTGTAAATACCCGCGTCAGCATACACACTAAAACCCATTATATATATATGGATGGGGGAGTGTTATGCCGACTGACGTCCGAAAGCCTGTATCCGTTGTGTTAGATAATGGACCACCATTTCACTGTCTCACGAGTTTGGTCCTGATAATGCTTCCTGTCATCGTTAATACTACGTCCGAGACTCATCGACCAGTACTTCATCAGTGTGGTTAGCGGGCTGCCCAGCTGACCAACGTGGCCCTGAAAGCATCCGTTGTGAAGACAATCAACTTAAACAAAATAGTCAACATACTAAAACATCAAGCCACTACCAAAATGGCAGCCGTCCTTTCCATTTTCTCCATGTTTACGACAACAAATTATTTAAAGGTCACAAAACGCCTCCGGACACCGATCCGACCGTGCGAGGGCTTTACTAGCCAGTCAAGGTCGTTAAACACCACCAGTTAGTTATATGACAACAACCTTGACCTTGAGCACGAAACTGAAACATAAAGACCCTATTTGGAACTTTTATACAATATTCGAAAACAACAACAAAACCAGCTGAGCAAAATGCATGTAGTGATTGCAATACAATAGTCAGTGCAAAAGCCACCCGATGAATTCCCTTGGCAGGGACGAAACAGTGTTTACTTTTGTACTACTAATAATAAATCCTTGTAAAAAGTAAAATAACAAATAGACCGAACTTGTAAGTCACTGTTTATTATGAATTTACAATACAAATAGAAATAAGAACATTTAAAATGACTTTAACATTTTCATTATTAAATTACTAACAGTGATTGACCAGGTAGAGAGTTGTTTTTCTTGTAATATCCACTCACAATTTCGATGGACCAGTATTACCCTGTATTTACATGTACCGCTGTTTACCGCCGGCATGGTCAATACTAATATAGACCGCTTTTTGCCAACCTTGTTGAAAGCCCCATGGTTGCCTATAATTGCTTACATCCACTCCATTTGAACTTTGGTGGATAGTTGTCTCATTTTCAATCATACCACATCTTCTTATTTTTACATAATTATATCTTCACCATTTCTTAATCTATATCTAGTTGTTCTTTGTATTGATGGTGGAATCAAATCACAAAGATAGATGAGTTCGTACATGTAGATGGCCTGTTTCAAGGCACAATTTCTTCTCTTATCTAATAAGCTATGTTCATTTTCCTGTACTAGTTTAAAATTTCCAACTCGTCATCAAAGTGGACCTATCTACAAAACATACCTATCTATTGCATGCATATGAAGGGCGATGATATGCATGAAATATTTGCTTCTGAATAATAATTAGGCAACTATCAATCATCAAATTTTTTTAAACAACTCAATTCCAAGCTTATTTTTGAAGAATAATTATAGATACATCAGTTATGATATTTAATTTAAATGCAAGGAGATGTGGGGTATAAGGAAATTTGGTCTAAACTGCAGAGAATAGCCCACCATTAGTAGCTACAGTTACTGTAAATGGTTCATCAGAATTGTAGGTTTTTAAATAAAGAATACTGTATAATACTTTTACTTGAATACATAACTTATTCTAACATTACATTTTGTGTTGGACATTTGTTACAAAATGAGTAATTTGTCTTATTCTTGTTTCCACCCGTTTGGCAATACTACGGGTGTTGTATGCATATATGGTAAGCCGTACTTTCGGGAGCATCCCAATCCATGTAATCAATGATACAATAAATCGAGACCATGGAAAAAACACCAAAAGGGTAACAAACAGACTCCTCTACGTCAAAGAGAGACATTACATAGTCAGGTGGTCTTTTCTTCTGACTCGCGTTTTATCTCAATGCTATTTGATAACTATCCTAAGAGAACTGCGAATGAATGCCAATTAGTTATGTTTGTAAAATTTTATTTTCGTTAAGAGGTGAAATAACAACAAACTATAAGGCAACCACTGACGGTATTATAGTGAATAGATAGGATGCGATTGCATCATCATTACTAAAAGGGGGAAAATGATAATGTATATTATCATACTTTATGCAAATTTCTTATATTATCCATTCATTTCATTGGACACGCGGTATTTGTTAATTTTCACTAATCTTTCATAAGGCCCGCCCACCCATAGCAACATGTGATGATATTAGCAACGGGTGCTAATGCCTAAATTAACACCCGCTGAGCCCGAAGTTTGCCGATCCGGAACAAATTACACCCGCTCCGGCCGAGGTTTACCGATTCTTATTTCTACATCATTTCCGTCGTTTTGTTGTTGTTATTTAGTAAACTATCTTAATTTATGACTTTATTTTTTACAATTGTCCTTCTAATAACATACATGTAGTGCACACTTGAATCATAAAGCATTCAGTTTAATAAAAAAAAACATATTGCCCTTGGATGAAGGTGATAGGGTGATTAACAAACTCGGTGAAAAGATTATCAACCGCAACTTCGTCTTCGGTGATGATTTTTTCCCTCGTGTGTTAATCTACCCTAACAGCTTCATCCAAGGGCAGTATGTGTATACAGCTAATGAAAATAAAAAAACTGAACAATGTGTGAACCACTCACATCCAAATAATTTTGTTATCTGGCAGTATGCATGTCTTGTTTCAGTGTTTGAAAATTAAATAGTATACAAAAAAGTGGTTAGAGACGTTTTGCTGACTTAAATTATGTCATTTCTCAATCATTTCAGGTACAACATAAAACCACACCCCTATAAAAAGGGGAACATTGTTATTAAAGGAAAATAACTCCTATAAACATGATAAAGAGTCAATTAACAATTCCGAAAAAAAGTTGACTTATCAGTTAATCTTGTCTTCCCGATCTGTATTGCTATATAAAGTGTCTATCTATCTTAAATAGTTTTCAAGTTACTAGGCAAAAACGCCAAAATAAATGGTTAACACCGTCTTTAAGGGCAATAACTCTATGAAAAGTCGTCCGACAGTTATAATGAAATTGGACAGTCAGTATAGGTCTTGACATTCTCACTTTTTCTCTATTTATATCGGTTTTCATGATAATAGACTATTTTTAGCAATGCCGGCCGAGTTGGTTGACAGGCGGGATCATTGGACAATTTTTAAAGATTTGATACCCTAATGCTGAATGTGACTATATTTGGTTAAATTTGATCCAGTAATTTCAGTTGAAAATATTTTTGAAAAAGTTTACGGAAGACGTCGGGTGCCGACGCCAAGTGATGGGAAAAACTAACTTTGCCCTTTGGGCCAGGCGAGCTAATAAAGAGATGTGGTATGATTGCTAAAGATACAACCAGCTACACGCATTCACATGACGTGGAAATAAGCAACAAGGTAATACATTTAAAGGAATAGATCAAATTTGATAAATAATAACTGACGGTAGACAGTTCTGTCACAAGGAAAACATGTATAGCTGTACAATATAACAGTTTGTGTTCAGCCTTAAAAAAAAACTGTATGTCATTTAAATAAGAAGTGTGTTTAATGCAAAAAACAAAAACAAAAAAAATCTATCTTTTTGAATCGACACAATTAATAAAAAGAATAAATAAAAAAAATAATAAGGAAAACTATAAAACAAAAAAATAATATATACACATGTGTACATTAATTGTCTTGAAAATATATTCCAACGTTATGATTCATTCCCCGTCAAAATTTAGCATGTATTTCTCATTGATATCGGCATACAAACTTTCTTTTTTAATATTTCCTTTTCCAAAACTAAATTTGGACCACTTTCTCTTCTTTATTTCAGTTTTCATTGCTTTGGTGCTTGGTTTTCGTCGACATATTGCCTCTTTGTTCTTTACAATTAGACCAAATACGACAACTAAAACGCTTCCAACTGCAACACAGGTCATGTAAATAACAACGTTGTTGCCTTCTGGAAGTTATAAAAAAAAAATAATAAAATTATTATGCTTATGTTGTTTATATTTGTAAATTGTGAAATTATCCATTAGCAAGGTAATATAATTGTAATTGAAAATATATGAGTAAACAGAGATTAGGGTATACGCCAATTAACAAACGAACGACCAAAACACTCAAATGATTACTAGTATTTATCTGTCAACCTCAATTTATTTATTTGATCGATCCATCATTCAATATCATATTCTTGGTCTTTTCGGATTATACGAGTACCTGGTATTGGATAATGACTTGTTTTTTGCAATATTATTTAAGACCTGTTGCCAAACTTTATCAATTAACAGGCCAGTGCACTTATAACGACCTTATTTTTCCCGCTCACAAAAAAATCCGTATATGTCTGGGAATATACAAATAAGGAGATATGCTATGATAGGCAATCAGACAACTATCAACCAAGGAAAAAAAAAAATATGTTAAAATCTATCGCTCATTGTACAATCTATTAGATTAACCAACACCAACTGTGTAGTTATAAAATGTCCCGCGATAACACAATATATATAGTTAGGCAATTCAAAGAAGAAAGAGGGGCGAGTCGGGTACGTCGACAAAATAAGCGCCATTTACTATGTATGCATTACCCGTCATGCAAATCCATTTCATTCAAAATTGCACAATTGAGAATAGGACAAAATCCGTCAAATTACAGATAAGACGACTTTATATACTCGACTGGTATATCAACATGTAAGACTGAAAAAACATGTCTCTGGTTAGTTTAGACACAAACATATCGTATCGGTCGACCAATTCGTGATGCTGTCATACCTTAAAACTTATTTAGTGTTGATTTCAGTCTATTTTTTCTAATAACCCTGTTGGAGCCGTTTTTATATTAGGGTGTAGAGAACACACTGCTAACGAAGTGGGTATAATGAAAAGAGTCGTCCTTAAACAAAAGTTTTGTCCGACCAGTCAGTATTATATTGCTTATATTGCTTCCATTTTCCGAAAAAGGTCGTAAATTACTAAACATGATCGTCTGGATGGGGTTTACAGAAAAGAGAATAAAAGGGCCAAACCTACAGAAAAATGGACCAAAAAAAGAAAGCAAAGAGAAAATTGGGCTAAGAAATAAAGAACAGAAAAGAATGGTGAGCTAAAAAATAAAAATTAGAGAATAAGGTGGTGCTAAAATATAAAAATAGAAACAATTGCTTAAAACAAATAGGGCATACAGAATTGAAGAACCCTTTTTTAACGATTTTATATATCAACATCATGTCAAATAGACATATACATATTCTTCAGGAGATAGGATCATTGCTGAAATAACTGATACATGTATGGTATTGCAGAGACACCATAATTCAAACGACGAAGCAATAGTTAATTTTAAGTCCCTGTCCAGCCTTAAACACTGAGAAAAACCAATATGTACAGTTATAAAATATAAATGATATTGACTATGTGGTGATGACATAAAAGTGAACTGCACTTGTATTCGCGTGTAATTATTTTCACGAACATTTACCTATCGCAAAATACTTGAAAATAAAAAAAAAAAAAAAAACGCGCAAAATGTAAATCTACAGTAGTTGTACTCAGTAAAGTATATAAAGGTTATCTTTATCAAAGGAAGTTACATGAATATAACGGGACTGCCATTTAATCTGCCATTTAGCTGTAAAGATGATTGATTGATTGATTGATTAATTGCTGTTTAACGCTGCTTTCAACACGATTGTGCTATTTCATGGAGGTCAGTTTTTATTGGCGGAGGATGCCGGAATGCCTGGGGAGAACCATCGTTATTCGGCAGGAAAACTGATAATCCTAGTCAATTAAGATTGGAGTCGAGCGCACCTGCCACGTGCGGTATTCGAATACACAACATCAGTGTTTACAGGCTAGTGATTTAGTAGTTCGAATACTAATACAACTCGGCCTACGAGGCTCCGAGCTGTATAGATGAAATACGATGTATAATTATTTAGGCATATAGGTTAGATTTTTAGGTATGCAAATAGTGTGTTACATCTCATACATTGGAGCATGCATATTGCATGTATGGTACGCTTTGAATATCTGCTGTGCAAATCTTTCAAAAAAGTAAAATAATTTTTAAAATGACGAGTTAAAATGAATTTACGAAAAGCCTAGTTGAACTTAAATTCAGTTTCATGTAATTCATGCTATCTTTTATCGAATGTATTGTCTCACCTGCTTCCTTGACGTTAGCATTATGCCTGTTATCAGTAAGTACAACAGTCCTTGTGTTGACTACATTATAATAAAAACAAAATCAAAATTTATGTATGATGCAATTGTATGTAATTTTACTACACAAGTTACTAAAAATAAATAATTATAGCTATATTCGGAGACAAATTGTCATCGGTGTAACCTATCAAGCATTTGCATGCGTTCATGATGACAGTGTCAAATATATTGCAAAGACATTGAAAATATTTAAAGAGTTTACTACGGTACCATTAATTATACAATTTAGTCGGATACCCATCCGATATACAACTGAACTTTACATCAGTGGTTTCGTTATGAATCCTTTTTTAAATTTTGTCCTAAAATAGTCACAGTAACATATTGTTATACATCATTTCTGTTCGTGTTTTAGAGATTTTCTTCGATATAAACCAAAGAAAATTTCGGACGCTTATATTACCTTGTTTCTCCAAATCTACACCGAGGATTTTAAGATGAATTTGTTTAATAACCATTAAATACTTAAATTTGGTAATACATGATCGTTAAACGTCCTGAATTGAAAAAAGTATCATACTGAGACTGGCATTTCTTCTAAGTCTATGGGATTGTGATGTTTTATCGCATAGAGGACATTAGAAATAACCTGTGCATGTTTCTAAACACAACTGAACAGCTAGCCTCAATTGTATAAAAAATATGTATGCAGGGATAAGTCAACCAATTATTACCGTCTATCATGTCTTTCGGAACGCATCCCTTTACATGGTCACATCTGTAGATGAAAAAAATAAAGTCGATAAGAAAATAAACAGATGATACTAAGGGAACAGTAATTCAGTTGTCGTTGGTTGCTATCTGTGCTATTTATTTTAGTTTATTCTTTTAGCATAAATAAGATCTATAATTGTCTCATTTGTTCCTAATTTGTCATATCAGGACCTTCAATAGCATACTTTACGGTATGGGTTTTGCATATTGCCTTATATAAGGCTGTATCATGTGTATGGTGACAAAACGTTGCTTACATCATCCTCGTCATTTTGTCTCTGATGGTGCCCGTTGAGATCATAACACTTCTATTTTGTAAATAACAAAAACTCTCTTCACTTCATATGCAACACCATCAATATGATCTGTGTTCAAATGCGCATTTGTCATATCATTTAGATCGCATATTTGATTACAGTTACATATTTGATGCATTTACATAATTCTATATTTTTACTTAACTTTAAGTTGATTCAGGTGTGATTTCAGATAATTTTTACCATTCACTAGCACAATTAGTGAAATAACTTTTTAAAGTTTGACAATTTCCTTTTTAAATTTAATATATTAACGATATTTTTTTTCTCTCAGTTATAAATCTTTGAGCTTCAACCCGTGTTTAATGCACGTTTGCATATTTCATTATGTATGTTTTGTAAAAATAAAAGCTCTATTCTACTCTTAAATTCCCCATTCCTGTCCTGACAGTGAACATCGGAAAACTACCGTCGCCTAATTCATCAAAACCATTTTATTAAACATTTTTCCATGTTTTGTATGTTATAGATATTGTTCTTTCAAATGTATACATAAGATTTGTTTTTTTACTAAAAAGTAAAAATAGAAAAAAGAAGATGTGGTATGCGTGATTGCCAATGAGACAACTCTCCACAAGAGACCAAATAACACAGAAATTAACAACTACGGGTCACCGTACAGCCTTCAACATTGAGCAAAGCCCATACCGCATATTCAGCTTTAAAAGGCCCTGCAATGACATCTTAAGTTTGTTTTTGCGTCAAAAGCGCTTTTCAGTGACAATTCTAGTAAAAACTGTACTTTTTTAAAAGGATAAATTTACACGAAGCATGCCGATATCATAATTTTGAATAAACTTAAGTACAAAGCCATATAACAAGAATAAAAAATCATGAGGAATTCACGTCGTATAATAATATTGATGCACAGACGAATAATTTTTGTAGAAGAGTAAAACGTTAACCTTGACATCGATAATTGTTAAAATGACATATTCGAACTACAGCTGTAGCTAGCAATATACTGTAGCTTAATGAAGAACAAAAAGTGGTACTTCTTTATATTTCCAAGTATTTTTAGTAGACGTTGTTTACAATTCATTTTCAAATCTACTATAAATATTGTCATATGTTCATATTTATTTACTATGATCATGATTGTACCTCTCATTTGGGTTACAGTTGCATGTAAAACTGCACTTTCTTCCAAAAAGTCCATCCTCACATTTTGTACATACATGTACTTCACCCTTGGAATGTTGGCCAATTGGACATTCTGAAAATAAATTGCGAAAAGAGATAGAAAGCATATATCTAAGCATGTTGACCATCTGAAAATAGTTAACAATAAAGTCGAGACATGATAACATTGAATTCGACAATAAAAAAGTATAATAAACAAATAAAATTCTTCAGATATTAATTGAAGACTAGTCTTTAAAGTTCTAATTAACGGTATTGTTATTTTCTTTTCCTTGAAGGTTGTTGTACATTGATGTTTTTGTTTGTTTTTGACAAATCATTATAATATGTTGTGCTGTGCTATTGTTTAAATAAGTTGTTGGTGTATGGTGTATAAGCATATCTTTGATGATTCATTTATTCGAATTTACTACATGTAATGTAAAGCAAAATGTATTTTGAATTATATAAGAACGTGGTGGTGTCTTTTGATGGTTTAGGGATAATATGATACCTTTGATTGGAAATTGTTGAAATACTATTAAAAATGTATTGAAAGGTAATATATTGACGAATTAAATACTTTTGTCAAAGTATGCTCATTTGGGTCAGTAAACCTTGAATAAACAGGACACTTCTGTGCGGTATCCTGTTTCAGAATTTGTTTTTTACTTTTGAGCAGTGGTATTTATTAAAAAAAAAACAGATTTTACCACATTAGTTAGGCTGGTAAAGTTGCATGGACATTTTAGCACTAGTTTACTAAGTCTCTACCGTTTCCTTGTTCTTGGATTTTATTGTGCATGGTGTACAGTTGTCTAAAAGACAGACGTGAAGATGGAGAAACTCGGGTTTTCCCAGGCTGGGAAGTTCTCCAAAAATTGTGTAAAACTTGGCAATATGATTTTTACCAGCTTTCATTTAAATAAACTTGATAACATGCTTTTGAGACAACCTTTCAAATTTGCCTATGTGTTTTCAACTTATTGATAGAAGTTTGGACTTATTCTTTATATACTATTTCATACTACCCGATTTTTCCTAGTTTGTACCATGTGGCAGGGAAACACTATTAAACATATTAAAACCCGTGTTTTTTGCAAACATGTGAACAATTTTACTGACGTTTCCGAAGCACAACTTGGCTAATTTTGAATTTATCAACAGCTTTGAAGATTTCCCGCATACATATTTTTTATATATAGTCTTAAAAAAAATGAAAGGTTGTCTCCAATTTACATCGAATGTCGAATTTCTTATGTTATTTAAACTTACCAACACAAACCTTGTCATTGCTCATGTAATGATTGTTGCAACAAATCGCAACTTTAACATTCGTATAAGAAACACCATTTCTTATTCTGAAAAAAAAATGTATAATATATATAATAAAGTTCTTTACAGAAGCCCAGTCGACATCATTGTACTAAAACAATTAATACCATAGGAAACAAATCAGTACTTTATTTAGATGGAATACATGGTACTGTAAATAGATATATGAAGATGTGGTATGAGTGCCAATAAGACAACTCTCCATCCAAGTAACAATTTATAAAGGTAAACCATTATAGGTCAAGGTACGGCCTTCAACACGGAGCCCCAAAAATACTAGTATAAAACCATTCAAACGGGAAAACCAACGGTCTTATCTATATAAAAACGAGAAACGAGAAACACTTATACATATTTTCAAATCTGATTTAATTGGAGTACCTAACATTATGCTTACATCTTGGTGGCAAGAGAGCAGGAATTATAAGGCAATCTGTGTTCGCCCTATAATTCGAAAGTAAAAAGTAATACATTTAGTATACAAACACCATCGACAAGCTATAGCCTCACAACACCCTTGTGTGAACAACACAACACAACGATGGGTAAGGTTGTCCTGCGAAAGAACGTTCAGTGCTGGTGATTCGGTTCTGATCGGTGCTGATGACCATTCAAAAATGTAAACAAAGACGAAAATAATGATTTTGACGATTTATTGAATAACAGATGAAAATAAATTGTTAAGATGTTTCAAATTTGTTTCTTATTGGTTCAAAAGTAAGAAACCAAATCATTAACCGTCTACACTACTGTAGTATGATAAACACACAAGTCCTCATTTTCGGAAGATCTGGAACAGACAAAAGTGATAATTGAGTCCGTTTATTGAGTCCCGACATTGTGCTGGTGGGTCCTGATACTGTGCTGGTGATTTTTCACAAGATGTTAATATTATTATGATTCAAACATTGCTAAATCAACTGTCTTTTGTACAGACTTGTGTAAAAACTCCTTTATGACACTTATTTTAACCTTGGACATATCTTTTGATTGTAGTATTAGTGTTTTGAAATAATCACTGTATTAACTACAAATTACTTTTAAGGACAAATTTTTAGTTCAATATCAGATTAAAGCGTTCAAATCAGTATCTTCAAGCATGACGAAAAAAAAGTGTGGAAAACTGATTACTTACATGAAATTACTAAGTCCAAGGACCATTACTCTGCACAAAATCCTCAGACTGGAACAAAATTCAAATTTGATCTGCAACTACTTAATCTTCAAGAAGGGAGGAAAAAAAGTGTGGAAAACTGATATGTCGGACTGACGAACGGACAGACAGACAGATTCACAGACATACTTCTTTTGGAGTTACGGGAACAGACATCATTCATGTAGCATAGTTCATATCACAATGTTGCGGGATGAACTTTTTCAGGATTAACAAATATGAGCTTATAGTTTGAAGCCGGAAAATGGTAATACCAGATGTACATAATGAAGTAAAATTAAAGATTTCTCACACAATGTTTGTTGAAAACGACAAGCAAAGTACACAAAACATTTCCAATGCTGGTTATGCTATCATGCATGCATGCAATTTTTCTGGTGTTTTTTTTTTTACAATATAAACAATAAATAAGTTATCCTGATCCGTCTACACTTCAGGAGCACCCTTGATCGCCACCAATTTTAGTAAGGTTTCTATGTTGTGTTTTGTATACTGTTATTTGTCTGATGTCAGTTTGTTTTCGACCTATGAGTTTGAATATCCCAATAACATATTTCGCCTCTCTGATAAAAAATTTAATCAATCCTGAATGTTAACGAAATGATGCGAAATTTTATCTCTGTTACGCTTGTTTCATTAGTATTATGTTCTTGGTAATAAAAAAAAAATGGGATAAAAATGTACAAAAAGGAAGACCGTTTACTTTCTTTTTTTGGTGTTTCAATACAAATCCTGGAAACTCCAAAAGTAGAACATAATAATTGTATATATGGGAAGTTTTACCGACAATAATCTGTTGATGATCGTTTAATCACTAATAGTGAACTACTAACATTAGTTTTTACTTCTTATTTACTTTTCCTAATTATTATCCAATATCACATGATAGCAGAGATCAGTCAGTACATGTAACAAAACAGCAATACGAGTTATCAAAATGAATTGATAGCCTTGCCCGTCTGGGAGTGGGATAGAGTATTAAAAACAAACTATCATATTGTATTGCATGAAGAAATTAACAATCTATCATATCTGGGTTTTCTTTTAAGTTGACTTAGTAACGGATGTGACAAATATCCCCTTTTAATCTTTATTATAATTTGTAGCAGCAATCAAAAATCACATACCTGCGGTATATCTGACACACTCCGGGGGTTGGAGTTGTAGCTTGTACAGTACTGAACAATAAAAACACAACATCGACTACAATCAATTCCATACTTCCATGAGAAAGAATATATATGAAATAGTCTACTCAAGGAAATAAACGAAAGGTTCGGCTTTTTTGTATTACAATCAGGAAATGATTATATAGTTTATTCATCTATAAATATAATGCAAGTATTTCCTGAAATTGTACATTTCTATGTATGTCATTAAAGCAATATTGAAATAATAAAAAATTGCAACAAAAAACTAATTTAATCAGATATTGAACTATTGAATGTCTGTCCACTTTATATGTTGATAGCTATAATCTGATAATGTTTTATGTGCACTGTGAGTTTAACATGCCAACACAATTGTTAATTACAAAAAAGTAAATGTCGAAAAAAAAAGAAATATCTGAAGATAACTATTCTAACGCAGATTCCCAAAATCTATGGTTTGTACTTATTTTCTTTCAAGTTAAGGAAATGATCAGCTGAAAAATTACTTCTCACTGATTACAAAAAGATATGGTTTCCATGTATTTTCCTTTGAAAAAAGGACATAATTTGGCTACTTCCTGTGTACAAAATGCCAATTACGGTGTCAAATGATTGTCTTAATAACAGTTTCGAAAAAATGCTTGCAATCAAGAAAATTATTTGCCATTTCCGGTTTAAAAAATGTCACTTCCAGTGTATATGAAAGGTTGGTTCAATTTGATTCTTAAACTATACAATATTGTTGCAATGTACATAAAATAAGAACCGAAAATACTAAATCCGATTGAAAAAGGTCACTTCAGTCGGTTTAATTGCAAAGTCATCTGTCGTACAGTGTAATGCAAAATATTTTATTCCTTTATTATGTGCCAATATGGCAATCACATATTGTTCAGGAAGCGTCTTAATTCAGCCGTTTCCAGCCGCATTTTTTCCGATTATCCCGTTCTCAATCCTATTCTAATCCGATTTGTATCTTTTGCATGGCTCAAAACGACCAAATCCGTCCCGACAGCGTCCAGATTCTACCAGAGATCAAACAGTGACCAGACAGTGAACCGACGCTGACGGAAAATATCCGTTAGAAAACCGTCGCCATATTCGAGATGATCAGCTACTGTCGGAACGCAATCTCATCACAGTCTACTGTGCCGCATTGCAAATGGCTTTGTCTGGACTCAGTCGTATTGTGTTCTGTAATTGACGGAACTCTGACTTGGGTATCATTGCCGAATTTTGTATTAATAACGGGATTGTTCCGGATTGGTTTCGACAAAGACGGTTTGCATTCGGCAAGATCTGGATGCAATCTGGACTCAATCAACCAAAAAACAGCAATGACAAATTTCTCCAGATCATGCCTGTTCCACAGGACACCGTCCAGAAAACACAGAACATTGTTACGATTTTGATCCGATACAGCAGAATCTGTCACGAAATAGTCACGATTGTAATCCAACTAGACAAAATCAACTGAGTTTCCCCGAATGTTACGGATCGAACCTTACCGTCAGGGTGCTTGACCGACCTCATCGGACCTTTCCCGATCCGTAGGAATCTGTTACGAACGAATACGACTGCGTTCCGACAACGATAGGACCTTCCAGATCATGCAGGATAGTAATCCGACTGTTTTACTTTTCTTTTCTTAGCGATGTTAGCAAGGTTCAATATCAGCCCAGGAGCCGAAGGCTCGAGGGCTGATATTGACCGATCCGCGAGGACTGATAATACAGCCGATATGAAATATGACATGTTATGATCTTTTTATCATATGCTTCAACAATTTCTCATATGCTTGTAAAAAGTGGTCCTCAAGTACAAGTTCAAAAAGTGAAACGTTTACTGGCAACGGACGCCAAATGGAATACATCCGAAATGAAATATTTCTATCATATGCCTCAACTAGGAGATAAACAACAGTATAATATATTTTTATATTGACGATAACAAAAAATCAACAAAACATTATGAACACTGTTTGAACATTTGTAAAGTAGCTTGCTATATTATGCTGGAATGCATTTATTGTATTATTTGTGTTGCATTTTACATAACATATTTTTCTGTATCCTAATATTCGTTTTGTACCCTACTTTGTTATGTTTTTCCTGAAAAACGTACCGTTTGGGTGTATTTTCCAGAATTTGTCGAGTAACGGCGGAATGCCATGCGATAACGTTACAGAAAGGATTGAGATTATAACCGGTACAATGTAGTAGTTAATAATTTTTTCGTATCAACCCGCTAAGCTACCATTTCGGAAAATATGGAATTCACGAAAATCTAATGCTATTATCATACTGTTAATAGTATATTTAAGTTATTTACTCCAAGTATATGATAAGTGTTCGGTATCATATACCAAATAGTTTATCGGCATGTTGCAATACAATAGCGATATAAAAGAGGCAAGGGAGGCGGAAGAAAAAAAATAAAAACAAATTCAAAATGTCATTCCACGGTAAGGAGAAAAGACCTAATGATTATGTAAACAATAGCTTATCGCCGTACAGATTTCGTCTATAAAGGTTTGTTCTCTACATTTGTACGTAGCACAGATATCATAGACACTCACTAGTGTGGCAGCACAGGCTGGTATGGGATCGGTACCTCGAATGACCGAATAACACCGTTATTATCCAAATAACACTTGTAATGACCGAATAACACTTGAAATTTTAATATTAGCACATATTGGTGACTTTTAAACATTGATTAATAAATAATAGTATATTATTAATGTATTTTATAACTTAAAAATGATTTACAAAAAGCAGGTAAGTTTATAAAGATTATTTTAAATATAGTGTGTACATCCAACATGGCGACCAAGGAAATCACAATGGTCGCCATGTTGGATGTATACACTAAATTTAAAACGATCTTTATGAACTTACCTGCCTTCTTTAAATCATTTTTAAGTTATAAAATACACTTATAATATAATATTATTTAATAATCAATGTTTAAAAGTTACCAATATGTACTAATATTAAAATTTCAAGTGTTATTTGGATAATAACGGTGTTATTCGGTCATTCGTGTTACCCGTATGGGATTACCTTGTTTGTTATATAGTTCAACTTAACTATTGTGTCCTACTTATACTGAGAGATTCTCCATGTCGACCACGGCACAAAATTAAGAGTTACGGTGCAGTCCGGTGTGTCCGCGTACCAAAGACTTCTGGCTACGCTTGGGCTTATTCATAAAAGATATAATCGGATAATATGTCTATCTACATGACTAAGGTCTAAAATCAATATCTGTTTACCTTAACTGATAGTGAAAAAAAAAGGTTAACAACATGTAGCTCAATCGGTACTTGTTTCACTGATACGCCTTAGTAGAACTCTTTTATATAAGGTGACAAAAAATCCGCATTCTATAACGATTGCCTTTTCTTTCAGATATTTGTTTTCTTGTTCTTTTTACAAAGATATGTTGTTACCATTGCCAATAACATCAACAACAAAACTATAAGCATTAATTATTTAAGTCTTTCTTTTATATGAATATCAGAATAACCTTTTTCATATACAAAATAAGATTCAGAAAGATCTTGTACCTGTAAAGTGTCCGTATGAGAGCTGAATCCTTCAAAAGTTAACCTGGGAGCTTCAAATCCAGTCTTGGTGTCTTTTTATTTTACTCTGAAGTCCAATGTCTAACGAGACCACACCTGTAAAACATGTCTTCTTCTCTTGACCGTTTGACCTGGCTTCCGTAACCAGGTTTATCCCTTAAAAAGGCGATTTACTAACAGATACGGGGCTTGTGTTGTGAGCAGACCGTGTATTTGAACCTGCGGATTCAGCGGGTGGTTTGTGCACGTACTGCTTTTTGTCCACAAACTTTTTGAAGTTCAACTGTCTTGCGGCATGGTTGCTCTTATCTTCTTTTCATTCTCATAATCGCTGGCTAGATCATCAGATAAATATTCTTGTACTGTATGAAACATCTCTCTGACTAATCTGTAATTCATATGAGCTTGTTTCTTTTCTTCAAAAGGTTGAATGTTTCTTTAAAGATGGTATCCGCCGTATCAGACTTATTTCTCCCTAAATAAGCCAACACTCTCTGTATCAAATACTGCAAATTAACATTTAGCTCACACTGTACTTGGTGTCCCTTCAATTAAAAGAAAGTTTTTTAACTACTTTTTTAAAGTTGGCGTAGTATATTTGTGACAAAGTTTCAAGCCAGATAAACAACTGTTTATATAAGTCTTTAGCTGCAAAAAAAATCAACATTCGTCATTTCGTGAACATTTCTAGTTGACACACATTGCTGTTCACCTGCTCAATATCAGACATTATCATCGGAGATTATATGGCAGATTTCGTAAATAACAGTTAACAAAAAACGTACATGTATATACTGGCGAATGATCAACGCATTTGTCGACAAATGATGAAACAACACGTTATAAGTTCCATGCGTCCGGAGCGCTTTTCCAAATTTAGGAATGCTCAAAGTTTGAAAGCCAAGTATGTATTGAAACTGAAACAATGGAGAAGTTATTTGAACAAAAACGAACCTAACAAAAGTAGCAAACATAAAAATAACAAAATACCGAATTTCGAGGAAAATTCTAAACGGAAAATCCCTTAGCAAATGGCAATGTCAAAAACTCAAACACATCAAACGAATGGATATCAAATGTCATATTACTGACTTGGTATAGGCATTTTCTTATGTAGGAAATAGTGGATTAATCCTTGTATAAAACAAAATAAAACTAGTTAAACCTCTCACTTGTAAGACTGTCGCATAAAATTCCATTTCACTGACAACGATGTGTGAACAAAACAAACAGACATAATAGGTAAAAATGTCACACACAAAAAAATGAAATCAACACGTTAATATCAATTTTATGCGTTTTAAGCGGTTGTCTTGATTTATCTTCACCAGGAACACTCAAAGCCGAATATTTCAAAGCCAACGATGTATAACTGTATAAGGACCGAAAACGTTGAAGAGCTATAAACCAAAAAGGACCTAAACATAGCCAAATCCATCTGAGGCCAACTTTGCCTGAGGGAGTTGAAACCTTAGTTTCTGTATAATTTAAGATCGTTTGTTATGAATCATGTCAGTACCGAAGTACTAACTCAAAAATAGGGGTACAGCAGTCAACATTGTGTCAAATCCCAAATATCCAAATATGTCAACAAAGAAAAACAAAAAGGCATATAGACAAAGCATGTTAGCAAAAACGAAAGACAAGAATACAAAAATTTAACAAAGCACAATATCACAATGACGGGATATACGAGTACCGAACCACGTCAAATGGACACTACCAACAAAATACTAAATAGTAAAAGTAATAATTTACCAAGACAAATAAAACATGTAAAACAATACTATAAACTCGAGTCTACATGATTTATATACTCAGGTTCATAAAACTGATTAGTATGCTATTTATGTTATAAATAAACTATGATATTCACCCGCCACGTACATAAATACTTCGATTGATTTAGAACCTAAGTTTCTAAAAAAAAAATAGTAAATTAGTAAAATATGTCACGTCAGTTCCGAATCATTGTCTACTGAGCTTGCTGTTTTTAAGTAATCAGAATAAAACCACTGCTTACATCACATATATTGATAACATAATAGAAATAAGAAGATGTGGTATGAGTGCCAATGAGACAACTCTCCATCCAAGTCACAATTTGTAAAAGTAAACCATTATAGGTCAAAGTACGATCTTCAACACAGAGCCTTGGCTCACACCGACCAGCATGCTATTAAGTGCCACAAAAATCACTAGTATAAAACCATTCAAACAGGAAAACCAACGGTCTAATCTATATGAAAAACGAGAAACGAGAAACACTTATGAACCACATCAACAAACGTCAACCACTGAACATCAGGTTCCTGACTTAGGACAGTAGCACAAAATGTATCGATGACCCTTTTGCCATTTGCACCTGATTTGATCAGATTTAATACATGACTTTAAAACAACAGAAATATACTAAACATTTGTATTATTATGGAATAACAAACTTTAGCTTTATTTTTTTATTAAGCATTATTAGACAGACATTAAAGATAGGGGGTACTTTCATTTTAGAGCTGTTAAAATCATTGTTAATCTTTGATCGCTTTTTCAATCACTAAACATTTGATTTAATTTTCTCTAACATAACTAGATCTTTAACTTTGGCTTCAAAGAATTTTCAAAAGATTAGATAAGCACCCAAAAAGTATATAGACATGGGAGGGAGAAACTACTGAAAGTTCTAATGAAACAATATCCCTCTGCATTATCTATCTGTGTGGCAAATTAAGGCAGCAGTAGTTAACCATTGTTCAAATCTCATATCATATCAAGACAAATCAAAGGTACACAGAAAAACTAATGGAATCAATTGACCCCACAATGTGCGAGGCCCGGGATATTTGACCGGGTAAGCGTCGTTTACTTTTCACTTTGTTTTCACACGCAGTAAAATGTTATAATGTAGAATAAGACACCATCTTAAAATTACAGAAAAGACAAATTTCCTGAAATCTAAAGATCCTACACTGAAAAACATGTTGCTAGTGAGTCGTGAAACAGACTTAATCAGTTTGTGATGGCGGTCCTAAAACCTACATGTATGCAGTATAGATTTCAGTTGTTTTCCCTCTTCACTGTTGGAGCTGTTTTTGAGTACGTACCACACCCTTGCTCACAAAGCTCATATAGTGTTAGCATGCACGGCCATAAGGTATTAATTGCAATATGTACACGCCATAGGAGAGGTGAATAGGATATGTTACTGCTGGAAATCACCACGTGTATTAGCATATTGACCTGATGATATCAGGATATGGGTTGTTAGTCAAATCTTAACAGGAAGTAGTGAAAATATTAAAAAACAAACGATTCAGATAGAACAAGAATGTGTCCGTAGTACACTGATGCCTAACTCTCAATATCAATTTCTATGTTCAGTGGATCGTGAAATTGGGATAAAAACTCTAAATTGGCATTAAAATTAGAAAGATCATATCATAGGGAACATGGGTAATAAGTTTCCAGTTATCTGGACTTCAACTTCATCAAAAACTACCTTGACCAAAAACTTTAACCTTAAGCGGGATAATGTAGAATCTTCATTGAAGCATGAGTACGAATAATGTAATAATTAATTCGTGTGATGTGTCATTTGTATGGAAGAGTTGGATCTCCTTGAACTATGTTTCAATTCCAAAAAGTCTATCGACTCAATGCGTTTATTGTATCCCTTGAACATGTTCATAATTACATCTTTACGTATAGTTATTTGATTTGATTTTTTAATCATTACAAAATGTATAAATTTAATAGATCTTAGTATTAATCATTGGTTTATTAAAGACATTTATGTATATCTATAATTTTATCTGTTTGATTTGAAACGTTTAAAATTATTGTATACCAATATAAAAAAACCTTTTATACTTTTATAAATATGATTTAGTTTCAAGTTAAGTAAGTTTACCGACTGTGCAAGACCTTCATGGTAGTCAAGGTTGTTAAAAAACCTCGTCGTTAAGTGATTTCGATCGATGAGGCAATCTACGGATAGTAAACCTGCCTTTAACTAATCCTGGAGTTGTTTACTTTTAAAGCCATATTATTGAAATACTATGTAAAAACAGTTATCTGTCTGCTTTTAATTTGAGTAAAATATTCATGGGGAATAACACATGTTTCATTCTGCTTTTAAGAATACATTATTTAAGTTGTTGTCTGCATCGTCTAAGTATTGATCCTGCTTCTTGTACACTCATTTATTGATTTAATATAATGTATATAACTATGTCTGAATTCAAATGAAGCAGACATTGTCTTAATTTCTTTGCAATAAATGATTCCCTGAAGACAAATGCATGTATGCTATGTAACACCCTAAACACAAACACACACAAGATACATACGCACAAACACAAACATAAAACACCATAACCACCAGTTTATTCCAGAAACTTCAAACTTATGTCAAATGCTTAAGTGAGATATTATGATAGCAACCTACGCAAAGCATTTGAATTCTTTTGAAAAAGACTATATATGAAAACCGAATTACATTATCTCCCCATAATGATAAAGTGTTGAGAAAATTTACAAGAGTTATCTTACATTAATCACAAAGAGGGGCTAACAAACATTTTTGATAAGAGCTTAATTAACGTTAAAACAATGTTCAACTAAAAATGAATGTTACTTTAATTAATTATAAGGACTACATTAGCCCTATTTACTAATTTCATTTGATATTATGAATTTGTATGACAATAGATAAACATGCTAAGTGCAGGGTGTCTGCTGGCGGTCGCCATTTTCGCATTTTGCGAAAAAATAAAAATTGTGGCGATTTAAATTCATTATTGGCGAAAGAATTTGGCGAAAGAAATAAAAAAATCGATTTCATCCATCTTGTTTACTTTTTTTCGGGTTTCTCGAACTTTGCCTGATCAGACAATATTCGGAATTCACATTGAACTCGTAACATCTTTTACAGAAAATCAATAATCAGCTGAAAAAAGTTAAATCAAAAGAATACTGAACTCCGAGGAAAATTCAAAACGGAAAGTCCCTAACCTGAGTGCATTATACAGCTGTAGGCAACAATGGATTAATTAATAAAGGTGTTGATTGTTTTATTTTACGAAATGATGTGGTAAAATGGCGTCACATGACACCTAAAGGATTTATTTACAACTTTGCAACTTGAAACGCACGTGTTTGATGCATAGTTTTACTTCTCTTCGTTTTCTTTTTAACGATGATCCGGAGAAGAAAATTGTTGTAACGACGAAAATTGTTTAAAAGCAAGAAAAATCTCCGACTTTTTAAACTTTTATCCTTTAACTTTGATAGAAATGATCGATTTGAAATGGGTACCTTACAACTGCTTTAGCGACGCACGTATTTCAAGCAGAGTTTTACGTTTCGACTTTTTCTTTTTACGATGGTCCGAACTTTTGCTACGAAGAAATAAATAAAATTGTAAGAAAAATCTCTGACTTTAGTCTTAATCCTTTCACTAGACGGGAAATATATATCCGATAAACTTATTGAAAATGCATCTTGTGTTCTCAGAAGTAAAAAAATATGATTTCATGATGTATATATTTCAATTTTACTGTATCTTTTGAAAAGTAAATGGTTAGTGTTAAATCATTACAATAGATTTAAAAAAAAAGATTTGTATATTTCACATAGACAACAATGGGTCAAACTGATTTTTTTTTTGTGAGAAAGAAGGAAAATTTTAAAGAAAAATATTTTTATGTTATTTGATAGTTGACGAAAAGAATTTGAAAGTGGCAAAAAATATATTGTTTTGGCGAAAGAGGTGGCGAAAAAAATTTGACCCAGGGAAAACCCTGCTTAGTGTATGATATATTATAGTTTGAAGTCGTCCATCTGTGTCAATAAATGTAAGATAAAACAAAAAAGTATTTTTTGTTATAAACATACTCGTTTACTTTTCTTTCAATCCTGTTTGTTTTCCATTGTTCCTTTTTAATAAATTATGTAATCTTTACTAGTTGTTCAATCACTATTTTTCACTGTCAGAACAAGAGTGAAATCCGTTCCGATTACTATGAACGACGTTGTTTCGTGTAGTCTGTTCTTCGTTTAGGGTGGTTTACCTGCGGCTGTATACGGTCGGCCTTTACATTTTTTACATGTCAAACATTTACGTAAGATACTGTTTCAAACTTGTCGTATATAAGTAGTTGATATCGAATATGACGGAGTAATGTGACGGTAACTGACATGCCTGAGTCATGTGAGTGTAATTGTGAAATGTAATCATCCATTACAATGAGTTGTGTTAGTCTATCTTTTGTAGGTAGCAAAAATGTTGTAGATTCATTCAATGGTGCGTTGGGAATCCGTCCTTTACATAGAATCAATTTGTTCTTATCCAAAAGAAGTCTCGGTTGTTCAACTTAGTTGTGTGTCTTGGTCCCTCCTATTTGTAAGCGTTTGTTTGAAGTCCATATATTGTCTTTACCCTACTTCCTGAATCAAAGTTTTCGTTGCATTCTGTATTTCTTGCGTATTAAGTATTTCTTTTGGGTTGTTAACAAATCAGGACCGTTCATCCATTACACGTTGTCTAAGAACTTTTCGTTTGTTATTTCT
The DNA here is from genome assembly GCF_021869535.1 of Mytilus californianus. Taxonomy (NCBI): domain Eukaryota; kingdom Metazoa; phylum Mollusca; class Bivalvia; order Mytilida; family Mytilidae; genus Mytilus; species Mytilus californianus. The sequence goes on from NW_026262737.1 coordinate 252,318, forward strand.
CTTGATAGCAAATCGGTGGGACTGAATTCACTTGGACAGTATTCCCCTGTCAGTTCTTAGATGTCATTTACTCGATTGGTGATAAATTGTTTGAACGTCATGTTTGAACTTTCGCAGCTCAACGGAATTTGGCAATCGCTCCGTAATATGACACGATTAACATTAATTCAAGTCAAAAGTTGGTGATATATAAGTTGACTTCCAATTATTGCAGCCATGAGTTCTAGGCTTGGTATTGTTAGATGTTTTAAAGGTGATATTCGATTTGTTTACATTAAGAGTGAACCCTTATCATATGAATCGAGGTATGAACAAACTCCGTAAGCTTCCATGCTACCATTCATAAATAAATATATCGCATTATCTTTATTCGAATCCGAGTGTGTGCATAGACATTTTACCGTATTTAGACAATTTATGCCGGCCCGCAGGAACGTTAAGGGCGTTTCAAGAAATATCCCATTTTTATACACAGGAAAAATCATATTGAACTCAAAGTTAGTTTTCTTTGCTTAAAGGTTAAAATGCACGTCACAAGCGTAAACAGGGGGAAAAGGGTCTATTCTGAATCACATTCCAAACTTTTATTTATAGAAAAATATAAATACACTAGTGTCACGTGACTTCAAACTGAAAGTAAGGACATTTCCTAAAAAAATCAAAAGAGCAGGTGCAAGATGAAATCCGATTGCCCTGGTTTTTGGCTCCCTGTAATCAGGATAACTTATTTTACTGGAAAAGTGTTGTGCCTAGTTTTTAATAGAGGTGTTATAAATAAAAAACAATAAATCGTGGAGAATATTTACGATTTATTGACCTTTTGGCACTTCGGATTGTGAAATTTCTTTTACACGAACGCTATATCACAAGGCACAGCACTTTTTGAAAAATTTGAAATGTGGCCTTTCTATTGTGCTAGCGTGTATTTATTCATGATTGAATAAATATTAATATGATTTTGTAATTTGCATTTTAGTTCTTATTTGAATTTACTTTAAAATAAAGATGAGACAGATTCCGAAGAAGAACAGAGACGCGCTTTAGATGGTAGAAATGACATAAAACAGCAGGAGAATCCACCTGAAGACAGTTCGTCGTCATCTTCTCCGACTATTAGACGGTCTACCAGGGAAAGGAGACAACCAGCTTGGATGCGGTCAGGTAAGTATGACACATCGCATTCAGCTAGTTTGGTTACAGAGAAAGATTGGTACCAGAGGATCCAGTGTATTACATCATTGGCAGAGACCAACTTATTTGAAGATCTACAATCAGAAGCAGCAAAGACGATTTCAGATATTGTTAAAACTCCACATAGCAAATGACGGGACGTCATTTCAGATCAGGGAAGAGTATGTGCTAGCGTGTATTTATTCATGATTGAATAAATATTAATATGATTTTGTAATTTGCATTTTAGTTCTTATTTAAATTTACTTTAAAATAAAGATGATTTTATTCCTAATTCATATTTGTGTTTTCGTTTTCAAATAGATTAATTACGGATTGTAATTAATTATGAGTTGTACTATTCGTATTTTATATTCACAGACTTTGACGATTGACTAGTTTCGTCTTGATTGTTACTCACTTATACTATTTTGATGGTCAGTGTTTTACGCTTGATTTGACCGCACACTTTCTGCTATTTCATTGGTTATATATCTTTTGGCGGTTTATTTCTATTGAAGTCTATAGTTAATTGTGGATTGATGTTCAAACCGAACAGACGTTTCATATATTTTCTTTAGTCTGTATTTGCTGTTTCATATTTTGTATTATTTGTATTGGAGGAATTCCACGATTATTCCAGGTCAGTTTGTTTATTTATCTCTTTAGATATTCTGTCTATATCTTATTTTCATCGTAATTTTATTACCGGATTAATCAGTATTTCACGCACGAGTAATTTTCCATTTTAGCATGACTTCGTAGTAAGAATGTGTATCGTTTGATTGGTGAATGAATGTTGTAAATTATTTAAAAGATTAACGTAACTTTTATAACAGGCACATTATTATTTTACATTTGAGTTACATAATTTAAGCCTGGAAATAAATAAGTGTAAAGATAAACGTAATGAATGGCGAATATTTGAGCAGAATGAGTCCGAGAGTAAATGAGTAAAATGTTAACTTGATAAATACTTTTCAGAGTCTTTATAACATTTTTGTCTCAGATTAATAGATTTTAAGTCCTATAAAAGTCTGTGCATAGTAACTATAATTTAGTATTTGTTATACAGGTTTTATGACAGAGTTCTGCATATGATGTAGTAATACGTTGAGGCATAACCTTTGTACCTCATACGAGGTAAGAATGAGTGTTTCAGTTGTAGTTGCTTATTATTTTATTAGCTTAGTTATTTCGCTTTGTTTTGCTTAGCTTAGCTTTATTAGTTAACTGCTTTTCGCTATTGGCTTTATTAATGCTTATTTTGCTTAGACTGTTTGTTAATAGTTTTAATGGCTAATTCGTATATTATAATGTTATTGCTAAATGAGAGACTATATTTCTATTTTGCTCTTTTGACAAGTTAAATTCTGTTTCGAATGTCACAGGAAGTAATATTTTGATAAGATAAGGTTTAATTGTGTATTTTGTTAACTTCATAAACTGTGACGTATTTTACAGTTAATTGGTTAATTTTTGTAAGTACACAGATTACGTAAATTTATGTTATTAAATGTGATATTATATTACAGGGTTTCATTTGATGCTTCACGATAATAAAAACTATCCAGAACCCTACATAGTCTACTATTTATTTACGTCCCAGATAGTGCGACTACATTGTGGCGTCCACGTTTTTGGAGGATAGTGAAGGATTCATGACAAAACATCAAGATAGAAAAGGATCCGTTGGCTCCGACCGGAATATTCCAAGGAAGAGAAATAGTGAAGCCGTAGCTCCGGCCGGCGTATTCTAGAATTTGTAATCGAGTGTGGCCATTGTTGACAGTTCGACATCCGGTACTCGAGTAGGCCCAAGACCACAATTAATGACCCCACTTTTCGTTGTTCACGAATATAGTTCCCTTTAATTTAAGTGTATTTTTTCTTAATTTTTTTTCTTTGCCTTTCTCATTGATTTCTTAGTTTTTATGGGGTGGAAGTGAAAGAAGAGAGGTAAAATAAATTTTTGGATGTTGTATTTAAACTGATTTTGATATGGAAAGAGTGATTAGGCCAAGTGCAAAAAGGTAATATTTACAGTTTTCGGAACATCTCTTGACTTGTCGATAGGGGTATGGCTGTGTAGTGGCTAAATTTGTAAGAGTCATTGGTTCAATCTTTCTGAACTTTGGATATATTTTTGGACTAGTACTATACATTACACACACAAAAGATTTGACAAAAATGCAAGGTGCAATTTTTTTAATGAGACAAAACGTTATAAAGAACTAATAGAGGAATTAATTGTGGTCTGTGGCCTAAGAGGCTGATACCCAAATTCTTGAAAATAAAGAAAGGACCAACTTTTTTGGCAGAAAGTCACTTGAAATGATAAATATTATTGGTTTATTGTAATTTTATTCAATACTTATCTTTAAACCGGTTATAATATGCAATTTTAGGCATTTTTGGCCATTTTGATGCACTGAAAGCCCTTTGACCCCAGTTTCAGCCCTTTCTGTCAATAATGTTGGACTCTTTTTATATTTTAGAATATATTACTACTCTATTGTCTTACAAAACATCACATCTTCAAAATGGATGCATTTTATCTAAAATATAGTCAAAAATTAAGAGATAGCTCTGCACCTGGCTATAATGGGCAGTGTCAAATTTGGACAGGTTTATGTACACCTAATGGCAAACATGGAGTTATTAATTGTAAATTTCCAGATGCCAGGGGGTGGAGACAAATGCATGTGCACAGGCTTGCCTACATGGTGCATCATCAGAATATTTTTATTGATAAAACTGATGATGTTTCGCACCTGTGCCACAATTCGAAATGCATTAGTGTCGAACATCTGTCGTTGGAACCTCATGGTTTCAACAACAGCCGGCAGTCATGCGTTTCAACCGGTTCCTGCTTAGGCCACCCAGATCCCCTCCCTCCCTGCAGAGTGGAGTTAAAAATGGACAATAATAATTTGGGTAAAATAATTATCGGGTACTTTTTTATTTTCATTTTACTTCTTTTTTTTTCTGGGGCAGGCCAAAATTTTATATTTTTATCAGAATGGGAGAAAAAAAGGAAAACAAAATTGGAAGCTAATGTACAACAACTTTAGATTCTTTTTTTGATATTTGGGTGGTCCTGAAAAGGACCTTTTATGGTTTTGTTTGCTGGTGGCTCTGGTTTCTCAGTCTGCAGCAGGTCTTGGAAGCTTTGGTTTGCAGTAGCTGTCATGGTCCTGGAACTGTAAGGCAGGCTGTGGATCTAGTTGACCTTTGCAGTAATAGTCATGCTTTTTGTTCATTTCTCTCCATGTCTTGTGTTCTGCAAGCTTTTCTGCATTCTGCTTTAATCTCCTTTCTTGAACTGCTGGTCTTAGTATGTAATCTCGGTTGTATTGAAAGTTAGTGTCCATTTTCTTCAGGTGAAGTTTACTTCGTTCTGAAAGGTCTACCCCTAGATTTGTACATTTCAGTTGTGTCGAGGTTCCCGGCATGTTGTTATTTCTATGTACTCCCGAAGCAAGTCGTCCTTCCATATTTTTGGAGTAAATTACATTCTTGGGCAAATTAAGACTCAGTGCTCTATGTACTCCTTCATTTTTGTTTGTATTGTCATAAAGTTTCATACTTTCAATAGCTGCTGAAGTTAATTTCATTTTCAGGATTTCTTGAAGTAAAAATTTATCTGTTTTATCCATTTGCAGGGCAGTGATCTGGTATGTGGACAAGTACGATGAACGACTCCACCAGTTAAGTGCAGCATCACCTTTGCAGACAATGGAATATTCCGGACACAGGGTGCAGTCACTATCATAGCAGCGAAGAGTTGCCTCGAGCACTTTTGGTAAGTCTTTGCTTATTTCATCAATGTTTTTGTCATATTTCTCCATCAGTTTCTTTAATATCATGGAGCATCTGCACTTTAGATCTTTGCTAAACACCGTCCTCAGTTGTTTATTTTCCTCTTTTGTTTTTCCATGGAACATTCCGGCACTGTATTGAGCTCACAAAGAGGCCCTGAATTGAGACTGTCCCAAATGTACATGATCTGCCAGTCTTTCCACTTTCCACATTGGTTCGAGAGCTGTAAGGGCGTCTTCAATACCTCTAGCTGAACGTCCATCTCCATCTGTGGTCACATACCGTACAAGACATTTCTGGAGTCCTAGCTGATTTCCTATCTCTATTCCCAGCTCGTACTCTGACAGGGCAGCAGCTCTGTATAAATTTGCTGTACATTCTTCATGGCCAGGACATTCTATTGGAAAGCCTTTTCCTCTAAGCCAAGCCCCTTTCTAACACATCTTATTCTGCGCAACTGCAGCTACTATATACTTTTTATCTGTCATTGTTTCTATTGCAAGGGCAAATGCTTGAGTGGCATTCTGACCGGGTTTCTTTTTACTAACAATTGTGTTGCTGTTGTATCGAGCATCCACAGTTATGTTAATTTCATCTTCTGGGACACCTCGCTTTCTGTTGTCTTCTTTTACTAGTTCCAGTTTCTGTGCCATGTCTGTTTTGTTCAGTTTGACCATTTCAGCTGCTACTCTACTGGATGTGCGTTGCATACTGCTTCGACATGGTGGTGGTGTGTCCATTCCTGCAAGGAGTTGCTGCACTGTTGTATTTCCAATTGGGCAGTCCTGCAAAGCAGATGCAAGGGCTACATTTGGTTGTCCTTGGTTGGGTCCTGGTTTGCCATTAGCTATTTCTTTGTACATCTTTATTCTGTCTCCAATAAAACCACAAGTTATGCATTTCAGGGTATACTGCCAGCAAGTTCCCCACTTTTTCTGTTCATGATAGTCAACATTAAATTTAGGACAGGATGGTGAGTCCACTTGGTGTTTATCATAAGTACTGTTGTACAAGCTGAGTGTCCGTTGACTGTCTATCCACCTCATACCAAAATGTAATGCTTTATTTTCTTCTCTTTCCAGGTCAGCTTGCGAGCGAAGAGTACAGATGTTACCAGTCGTCTCTATTTTGCAGTCAGAAGATTGAAAAGTTTGCCGCACATGGGAAGTACGTGCACTACCTGATTGAGGGATCGGTATTGATGTCTGGCTTTGGCTTCTACCACTGGGTTTTCCAGCTTGGAACCATCCAGGATTTCTTGGAGAGTTGTCTTTCTTTGACCTGTTCTTGGTATAGCCTTTAGTGAACATTTTGAAAATTTAGCTGGATCCTTAATATCCCAACTTGGACTGATAGCATAAACTTTGGACATCCTTATATTTATAATCAAGCATTGTATGATATCTGCTTTGATGTACATTTTTTCCTTTGATGCAGTCTGTGGTGTAGATTTCAAGAGACCACCTTCAGAGGCAACTCTGAATTAACAGAGTTTTCTTAGCAGTATCCAACTAAGCCAATTATTCTATTATTAGGGGTCCAGATTAAGATTGTTTCATCCAAATCTATTGAAAAATGTTACTTTATCATTTATTGAGAGATTAATTTAACAAAGAAGCATATTTATTTTTTTTATTAATTTTTTTATAATTTTTTTTATCAAAATGCAATATATTTTTTAATAACTATTTTTCTTACAGAAATCTGTTATAAAATTAAAATCTATTTATCTATAAAAATAAACATAACAGAAAACTTTACTAAAAAGTTTATTTCAGAGTAATATTTCAAGGAATAAAGAAATTACACTAGTTTGAAATTTTCATTACATGTAATCTGACCTGATGTTACACATGAATATTGGTACCTCAGGTAAACAGGCCAAGTACCTGTGAAATTTGTTTGATTAGGGTTTATGTTATATTTTACTTATTACATATAAGATAAGCAATTTTTTAAGATAAGTTTTGAAAGTTAATTTTCTTTTTAAATATTTTTAATGGAATTTTATTTATGTTCAGTGTTGGTATATTCACTAAATTTACAAGAATTTTAGAAAAAAAATAATTTCAATTTAAAAAACATAATTTTTGATAAATGTTCTTTCAGATTCTAGAAATTTAACCATTTAGCTACTATAGACATTTTACTTTTTTAAGATATCATGTTTAACAAGAAAGTTATTAAACTTTTACTTTTCCTAGTAGTTACATGTTTTGAAAGTTTCATGCCAGAAAACAACTAGAATTATCAACATGAGGGTAGTGTCATTAAAACTATCAGAACTGCCATAAAACTTGTCGGATTGATTTGATATATGGTATGCTAGTTCGATATAGAATAAGCTTAATGCGTGCCATTTTTTGGGGTATTATATTGAAAAAAAGGGTCTAATAGGCCCAAGACCACAATTAATGACCCCACCTTTCGTTGTTCACGAATATAGTTCCCTTTAATTAAAGTGTATTTTTTCTTAATTTTTTTTCTTTGCCTTTTTCATTGATTTCTTAGTTTTTATGGGGTGGAAGTGAAAGAAGAGAGGTAAAATAAATTTTTGGATGTTGTATTTAAACTGATTTTGATATGGAAAGAGTGATTAGGCCAAGTGCAAAAAGGTAATATTTACAGTTTTCGGAACATCTCTTGACTTGTCGATAGGGGTATGGCTGTGTAGTGGCTAAATTTGTAAGAGTCATTGGTTCAATCTTTCTGAATTTTGGATATATTTTTGGACTAATACTATACATTACACACACAAAAGATTTGACAAAAATGCAAGGTGCAATTTTTTTAATGAGACATAACGTTATAAAGAACTAATAGAGGAATTAATTGTGGTCTGTGGCCAGTACGAAAACAACACATGGAAATTTGTCCACAAGTTCAAGAAAGTACCTGATATTTTGTGTTTATTCTTGTATTTGTAAGTTACTTTTCACTTATAATAGATGCATATGTATATTTATCACATGACTATTGGTATTGAGTAGCGATTTATTCAGAATTTATTGAGAAATTTGAAAATATTGTCTTTGAAAATTTTGACGATTTTTCATTTGTAACTTTATTGAATTTTTACACATAAATTAGAGACACTTTAGAATAGGTGACACTTGCCAAGCATTGAAGGTTCATGTTGAACATCACTTGGTGTTGATTGATTATATGTACATGCATGTTTACACTTTTACTTTACATTGTGATTGATACTTGACCACCGGACCACAACCCCCACCCCCTTCGAGGTCAAATTGGGTCAACACAGGTCAAGGTCAACCGGAAGTACATACACACCTTCTATACATATGCACATTGTGACACCTTACCATTGATTGATTGTTTGAAAATTCAAAATTGATTTTTCAATACACTGATTTGCAATAGTTTGCAATTTATTTGATTTAGTCACCCGAACAGTTGTTTTTGGTTATAGTGCATACACGCATACACTTTTGTGAGATAAAGCCTTACATATAGAGACTTTACGTACACATTAACACTTGCATATAACATACACGCATAACATTTGTGCGATTAATTTTTTTCTTTTTCTTCATTTATACCTTAACACATAGGTTGTAACTTTGCGCAACATTTATTTGTATATGCTGTTGAGGTGTGATGTTAGTTACATGTAAATGAGAATTATTAGACATTTTTATTAGTATGTATATTGATTTAGTTGTCTAGTTTGAGTTATATTGTTGATTTTTACATAGAATTTTCAGCACAGGCTTAGACAAATTTTGATATTAGTATATTTTTTTTTTATTTACTGACTATAGGTGATAAATAAGTTTGCATTTGATAAACTTAGTGTGAATCTTGGTATATGATAGAGTTATAGTGCATGTTATATAGGTGATACCATCCTTTATTCCTTTGCATGTGAACCCATCCATATCTCTGCACACATACCTACTAACACTTGTACACTTACACTTGAGCGAGATCTTAGTTAGTTGTCTGTACTATTAGTTACCATCTTTGAGACTGTTTCTGCCAGCTATACAGTTTGTCTTAGGTTAGTGCTACACTGCTAGTGATCTAGAGTTTACTTTACTACTACCTGGTCTTTGATATTTCTGTACTTAGAGTATTTCTTAGACTGATCATTGGTATTGAGTGGACAGATTAGACTTGGACTTGAGCATAGCATAGTATATTATAGTTCATACAGTGAGTTATAGTAGTATATTAGATATAGATATATATTATCCATAGTTGTCGTACCTTTCGATTCGCTTATTATACGCTGATTATTCGACCGTTATAGCTATACTCGGATATTTTGTACGCGCATATTTTTTTTAATATACAGTTTTCAGTATTGCCTGATAGATTTTGATTTTGTTCTGGATTTTCACACTGGAATTTCTATTCAACATGGCTACTAAATTCAAGGAGGAAGACATTGTTACTGAACAGCCAACAAGTCCAAAAACACCTACAGCTGAGATGATGAAGACTTTCGAGATGTTTGAAAAGATGGGAGCTAAACCGAAAGCTGATACCCCCGAGGACTTGAAGAATTGGATGATGGAATATCTGATTTCTCAAGGAGCATTCAAGGAACAGAAACCTGAACCTACTCCAAATCTACTTGTACCACCACCTAAACCAGTTAATGTGACCAAGATGATGATGAACCATCCACCAAAGATAGCCTGGTTCTCAGGAACAGAACCAAAGGCAGGCGATACCACATATGAATTACGGAGACATGAAGTCCAGTGTTTACTGAAGCAGAACTATGAGCAAGATGCTATACTGAATGCAGTAAGAAGATCATTAAGAGGGGAAGCAGGACTTGTAGCTATGAGGTTGGAACTCAACGCAACTGTTAAGGATATAATCCAGAAATTAGATAGCATATATGGAAGCGTCGACAAGAAGGAAGAGCTTTTAGCTGAGTTTTATGGTTCGAGACAACGACCAACAGAAAGTGTAACAGCATGGAGTTGTAGACTGGAAAGAATTATTGGAAAAGCAGTAAATAGAGGACTTGTACGCAGACAGGATGTGGATAACATGCTTCATGAAATGATTTGGACAGGATTGAAACCACACCTGAAGGATATATCAGGACATAAATATGATACCATTGGAGATTTTGATGGACTACGTGTAGCTTTAAGGCAGATAGAGAGCGACTATAGCAGCAGAAGTGAAACACTACCAACAGATACCAAGACACAGATAAGCAAGGCTATTACAACCCAACCTGAGGATGAAAGTCTACAAGAAATCAAAGGTTTGATTAATCAGATCCATACCAGACTGGATTCGAATGACAAAAGATGGGAGCAAGCACCATGGAACCATCAGCAACAACCTACACAACCATCACCATGGCAACCACCAAGTAAGCCAAGTCAATGGCAGCAACCCAATCAGTCATCACCATGGCAACAACAACCACAGTTTAGACAACAGCAACAACAATATAGAGGTAGAGGAGGAAATAGAGGTAGAGGACAGAACAACTATAGAGGAGGCAGAGATAACCCTGACAGAGAATACCAATGCTGGAGATGTGGACAGACAGGACATCTGAAGATAGGATGCAAGGTTAGAATGGACCATAGTCGACAGCATTTAAACTCCCAACAAGCCTATGCAGGGGGAACATCCATAGGTTTACAGAGCAGCAAGGTTCCCAAAGTCAGTCAGGTAAAGACACCACCAGGACTCTTTGGCCAGCCAACAGAAGTAAAGATGAATATAAATGGTATGGAAATATCAGCCTTATTAGATACCGGCTCAACAGTTTCAACCGTCAGCCAATCTTTCTTCAACCAACATATACAGACACAATTATTGGAGATCAAAACCTTGCTGGATATAGAGTGTGCAGATGGGCAGCAGTTACCATACCTTGGTTATACTGAAACTTGCATACAGATACCAGGTCATCATCAGGATTACCCATGTATACTTCTAGTTATACCAGACAGTAGATACAACAAACAGGTACCGCTGCTATTAGGAACCAACACACTTTCAACCATCATAGATACACTAAAGGTAAGTATAGGAGATAGATTTTTACAGGAAAGCAGCTTGACTACACCATGGTACCTAGCACTAAGATGTATTATACTTAGAGAAAAACAACTTACGAAGAACAGCAACCGTCTTGGAATCATCAGAAGTGGAGATATCAAGTCTATAACAGTACCACCAAATTCATAAATCACATTAACCGGCTACCTAGACAAAGAAATACCGTACCATGATTCACCAGCTATGTTACAGTCATCATTACTTGCCAAGAATTACAACGATTTGGACATTGAACCGACACTTATCAACTACCAACACCGAAAGAATGGACCAGTGAATATAAGAATTTCCAACGTAACAACCAGAACCATCAGTATACCACCAAGAGCTATAGTTTGTGAAATTCAGCCAGTAACCATCGAATCACCACAAACAACATCATCAGATGATGAAACAGAAGCTATTATGGACAAGATGGAGTTTACGCAGAGTGATCTTACTGATGAACAGTTTGAAGAAGGACGTGCACTTATCCGTTCTTACATGGATATCTTTTCCAAAAGGGATGATGATGTGGGTCACACTGACACAGTACAGCACAGGATAGACCTTCTGGAAGACAAACCATTCAAGGAGAGATACCGCCACATACCACCAACAGCATATGATGAAGTCAGGGCACATTGGAGACAGCTACTAGACATGGGGATTATCCGACCATCACATAGTCCTTTTGCTTCCAATGTGGTACTAGTTAGGAAGAAAGACTCAAGCCTACGCCTATGTGTGGACTACAGGAAACTTAACCAAGCCACGAAAAAAGATAGCTACGCTCTTCCCAGAATAGAGGAACTATTGGATTGTTTGGCAGGATCGACCTACTACTCCGTTGTGGACATGAAGTCAGGATACCATCAGATTGAGATCTATGAACCACACAAAGAAAGAACAGCCTTCACAGTCGGTCCATTGGGTTTCTTTGAGTATAACAGAATGCCGTTTGGTCTAACCAACAGCCCAGCCATTTACCAGAAAATGATGGAGGACTGCCTAGCTGACTACAATCTGCGGATATGCTGTGTTTTCATAGATGACGTTATCATTTTTGGGAAGACATATGAAGAACATCTGGAGAACCTAAAGCTAGTGATGGAGAGGATAAGGCAAGTCAACTTAAAGCTAGCGCCAAAGAAGTGTTCCTTCTTTAAGAGACGTGTGAAGTTTGTGGGCCACATAGTTTCAGACGCAGGAAAGGAGATTGACCCAGAGAAGACGGACAAAGTTACTACTTGGCCGAAACCAACATCGCCAGAGGATGTCAGACGATTTCTTGGGTTTGTAGGCTACTACAGAAGATTTATCAAGAACTTCAGCCAGATTAGTAGACCACTCACTGATTTAATGCCATCACCAACAGGCAAAAAGGGAAGCAAAGGTAAGACCAAGAAGCAGATAACATGGAACTGGGGACAAGACCAAGAGAAAGCCTTTGCCACCTTGAAGCGACTTCTTACATCAGCACCTATATTAGGATATGCCGATTCAACCTTACCATTTGAGTTGCACACAGATGCTTCAGGAATTGGATTAGGAGCAGTCCTATACCAGGAACAGCAGGGTGAAAAGCGTGTTATCAGCTATGCTAGCAGAGGTCTGACAAAAGCAGAGAAGAACTACCCGCCCCATAAACTGGAGTTTTTTGGCATTGAAGTTGGCCATTACAGATAAGTTTAAAGATTACCTGTTTGGACAGCAATTTACAGTATGGACAGATAACAACCCACTCACATATGTTCTGACAACAGCAAAACTGGATGCTACCTGCTACCACTTTAACATCAAGTACCGCCCTGGAAGAACCAATGCTGATTCAGATGGACTCAGTCGACTACCAGTAGCTGAAGATAGAGCAGACATCAACATTGATTCTATACGTGCCATCTGTAGTGCAGTTGTACCAACACCTTTTGCAGAATGTTTAGCCATCAACCCCAATTTAGTTCAGGATGAAGAGGACAACGTGTTAAATGGACCACCAACCACTGACATCGTAGATTGGAAGAAAGTTCAACAACAGGACAAGATGATAACACGTTGGATAGAGATGGTCGAAAAACAGCAGAAACCGAATCAAGGTGACCCGATATTGAAGAGACAATTTAACCACCTACAGATCATTGATGATATTCTATACAGAGTAGTTAACAGTGAAGATGAAGTGAAGAAACAACTTGTATTACCATCACAATTTATCACCACCATTTTACAGGCATACCACAATGATATAGGACACCAGGGAAAAGATAGGACTCTATCACTACTCAGAGACCGCTTTTATTGGCCAGGTATAGCGAAAGACGCGGAGGAGTGGCTATCACACTGTGGCAGATGTTTACGGAGGAAAACCATCCCTAATCACAGAGCACCGCTGGTAAGTATTCAGACCACTGCACCGTTACAGGTTGTATGCGTGGATTATCTAACCCTGGAACCATCGAAGGGAGGACAACAGTATGTCTTAGTTATTACAGACCATTTTACCAGGTTTGCACAAGCTATACCAACAAGGAATATGACAGCAAGAACAACAGCTGAAGCACTGTACAACCACTACATCGTTCACTATGGACTTCCTGAAAGACTCCACTCAGACCAAGGAGCACAGTTTGAGTCAAAGCTTATCAAGGAACTCTGTACCTTAACAGGAATGGTAAAATCCCGCACCACCAGTTACCACCCACAAGGGAATGGACAATGCGAGAGGTTTAACCGGACGTTAATGAGTATGCTGGGAACCCTGGAGGTTGAACAGAAGAGAAACTGGAAGGCTTATGTTGGACCATTGGTATATTGTTACAACAGCACCAGACACGATTCAACAGGCTACTCACAATACTTCTTGATGTTTGGGAGAAATCCAAGATTGCCAGTGGATATTGCATTTGGATTAAGGAAGGAAGCGAAGAATCAAGACTACATCAACAACCTTAAAGATAGACTGGAGTATGCACACAAGGCTGCAGCAGAGATGTCGAAGAAATCCCAGTTGAAACAGAAAGGAGGTTATGATACCAAGGTTCGTGGTGCAACTATACAGAAGGGAGACAGAGTACTGGTACGAATCAACGCATTTGAAGGACGACACAAGCTCTCCGATAAATGGGAAAAAGATTCTTACCGTGTTCTTGATCAACCAAACAAAGACATTCCAGTTTATACAGTGCAAAAAGAACATGGTGGTGGAAAGAAACGAAAATTTGCACAGGAACCATTTACTACCTGTTGGATTCATCACAGAAACACCTGAAGAGAACAAACCAGTACCAACACCAAGAAAAAGAAAGCCAACAATAGTACCACCTGTAACGATACCTGATAGACCTGTACCAATTCAAGACTACAGGCAGAACGAATCTTCTGATGAAGAGTCAGTGGAATTGGTCGTTATACATCCAAATGCTGATGATGACAGTGACTCATCCGTTACCGATTCAACATCACAGCAGGAAGAGCGAAATGAGGTATTAGAGACAGAAGCTTCAGAATCTAATGGGGACGCCCTTTCTCAGGCTGATTCAGTTGCAACAGTTGATGAGACAGATTCCATGGAAGAACAGAGAAGCGCTTTAGATGGTAGAAATGACATAAAACAGCAGGAGAATCCACCTGAAGACAGTTCGTCGTCATCTTCTCCGACTATTAGACGGTCTACCAGGGAAAGGAGACAACCAGCTTGGATGCGGTCAGGTAAGTATGACACATCGCATTCAGCTAGTTTGGTTACAGAGAAAGATTGGTACCAGAGGATCCAGTGTATTACATCATTGGCAGAGACCAACTTATTTGAAGATCTACAATCAGAAGCAGCAAAGACGATTTCAGATATTGTTAAAACTCCACATAGCAAATGACGGGACGTCATTTCAGATCAGGGAAGAGTATGTGCTAGCGTGTATTTATTCATGATTGAATAAATATTAATATGATTTTGTAATTTGCATTTTAGTTCTTATTTAAATTTACTTTAAAATAAAGATGATTTTATTCCTAATTCATGTTTGTGTTTTCGTTTTCAAATAGATTAATTACGGATTGTAATTAATTATGAGTTGTACTATTCGTATTTTATATTCACAGACTTTGACGATTGACTAGTTTCGTCTTGATTGTTACTCACTTCTACTATTTTGATGGTCAGTGTTTTACGCTTGATTTGACCGCACACTTTCTGCTATTTCATTGGTTATATATCTTTTGGCGGTTTATTTCTATTGAAGTCTATAGTTAATTGTGGATTGATGTTCAAACCGAACAGACGTTTCATATATTTTCTTTAGTCTGTATTTGTTGTTTCATATTTTGTATTATTTGTATTGGAGGAATTCCACGATTATTCCAGGTCAGTTTGTTTATTTATCTCTTTAGATATTCTGTCTATATCTTATTTTCATCGTAATTTTATTACCGGATTAATCAGTATTTCACGCACGAGTAACTTTCCATTTTAGCATGACTTCGAAGTAAGAATGTGTATCGTTTGATTGGTGAATGAATGTTGTAAATTATTTAAAAGATTAACGTAACTTTTATAACAGGCACATTATTATTTTACATTTGAGTTACATAATTTAAGCCTGGAAATAAATAAGTGTAAAGATAAACGTAATGAATGGCGAATATTTGAGCAGAATGAGTCCGAGAGTAAATGAGTAAAATGTTAACTTGATCAATACTTTTCAGAGTCTTTATAACATTTTTGTCTCAGATTAATAGATTTTAAGTACTATAAAAGTCTGTGCATAGTAACTATAATTTAGTATTTGTTATACAGGTTTTATGACAGAGTTCTGCATATGATGTAGTAATACGTTGAGGCATAACCTTTGTACCTCATACGAGGTAAGAATGAGTGTTTCAGTTGTAGTTGCTTATTATTTTATTAGCTTAGTTATTTTGCTTTGTTTAGCTTAGCTTAGCTTTATTAGTTAACTGCTTTTCGCTATTGGCTTTATTAATGCTTATTTTGCTTAGACTGTTTGTTTATAGTTTTAACGGCTAATTCGTATATTATAATGTTATTGCTAAATGAGAAACTATATTTCTATTTTGCTCTTTTGACAAGTTAAATTCTGTTTCGAATGTCACAGGAAGTAATATTTTGATAAGATAAGGTTTAATTGTGCATTTTGTTAACTTCATAAACTGTGACGTATTTTACAGTTAATTGGTTAATTTTTGTAAGTACACAGATTACGTAAATTTATCATATTGATATAATACATGTTTTAAAAGAATTAGTTTATATACGTTGTTTTAAATGTGATATTATATTACAGGGTTTCATTTGATGCTTCACGATAATAAAAACTATCCAGAACCCTACATAGTCTACTATTTATTTACGCCCCAGATAGTGAGACTACCAATACCAGAATCAAGTGGGTTGGTATAGCTCTTGCACCTGCCCTTTTCAATTAATTTAGCATGAAGTAGCATTATCGCCTTGAAATGCGAGAGAAAAACGTTTGAATGACCCTGCAGTAGTCGGATCGGCTGACGGAATAACTCAGTGTATTTTTTGTACTCACCATGAAGCGTTTCATATAATAACGTCATGTTGGAGCGAATAAACAAATATTCTCTTATTGCTTGCTTAATTTATTGAAGCTTCCTATTCAGTATTGGGTTTTTTTCAAGGAATTTTCATTGTGACAGGCTGGATTTTCATAAAATAGAATATTTACATCTTCTTGCATTCCGCCTCTTGTGTATATCACCGCAAATGGCTGAAATGGCAGAGGTGGATTCATGTGGGCTCTGATCCCTTGTGTATCACCCAATTTATGGTTAATGTATACACTTCTTATATGTCCATAACTTCGATTAGTGTTGGGACACGCAGCCCCCCCCCCTTTTTTTTTGGTCAAAATCCGGAATCCGCATCTGGTGTCATAGTGCAGTTCTCATTTTTGCAAATGCAAGTTCATTATATAGTTCATAGTATACTATAAAGTCCCTTCTAGTGCTTGTATATTGGGAACCATTAAAATTTTAATGAAAAAAGTTGCATTTTCATACAGAACTTTATACCAAAAATTTTGAAAATTCATGATTTTTTTGTTTGCTCTTTGTCATTGACAATGTTTAAATCATAAATATTAACTCCTACCTGCATATAAATATTCACATTTTACTAGTTGAATATCTCCTGTATCTCAAGTGTGACTGGTATCAATTTATAAATCATGATTGGGAGGTCTTTTTGAATTTTATTCTGGTGGGGTAGGGTAATTTTTTGGCCTATGAATGAATATGAATTTTCACCAGTTACCAGGCCAGTATTTTGTATGGCTTGCTTTTTTTATTAAAAAAGCTACGGCATTGAGTACCCCATACTTCAAAAAAATGTACTTTGAGCTCTCATTATTTATGCTTACACTATATCATAAAGCGATAACCAGTTCGACAAATATCGGATGCATATGTATACACGACTTATGTTAATCGCATCTGTGAAAAAAACCCACATCCAATTAGTTCCAGATACATGTACATGTACCTATGATTCAATCAACAACCTTGTCATATACATCATCTCAATTTCTCAACCTTATCATGCTTATAGTTTACATTTATACCATGAAGTTGGAAATAGTGACCTATTTTTTTCTGCTGCTCATTTCATATTAAATCCCTGCCTACCAGTGTTCACCAATACAAATGGACAGCCAAGAAATAGCCAAAAGTGCTTACATGACATTCAGCACAATCAATCAATTGTTTTTTTCATTATCAAGAGCCATAATATTTTAAGGTTCATCTCAAACATGTCAAAATCAGAAAACTTATTTCCCATCACCTGCTAAGATTGGAGGCAACTGAATGGTATTTCTTTTCTGTCAGAATAAAAGAAATTCTATGTACCATATATAATATAAATACACAGAAATGACTAACTCAATCACAATTAATACATATATACACAATCCAAAAGTTTCAGGCAGTGTCAGGTGAATGAGTCATGGCATAGCGGACAGGACAAACTAGTCAGCATGGAAATTAAAATGATGTGTAAATGCTTATAAAACTACTGCCTACAAATATCATTGACAAGGGTACAATCAGTGGTTAATCTTTACCTGAACCAATCACAAGAGTAAATAAAATGCTCCGCAGGGCGCAGCTTGATACGACCGCAGAGGTCGAACCCTGAACAGTTGGGGCAAGTATGGACACAACATTCAAGCTTGATACAGCTTTGCATTTGGATTGTGATTAAATATTTGACACAGCATAGGTTTCTGACACAGAATGAATGTGGTCTAAGAACTTAAAAATTTTAAATTGGACATTCACCTATTATGGTCCAATATCCAAAATCTAAATACATGGTTAGATTCAGCATATCAAAGAACCCCAATTGCAAGAATTCAATTTTTGATGAAATCAAACAAAGTTTAATTTTGGACCCTTTTGACCTCAATGTGGACAAAGTTGATAACGGGGCCCAAAAATCATGGTTAGATTCAGCATATCAAAGAACCCCATATATTCAATTTTTGTTGAAATCAAACAAAGTTTAATTTTGGACCCCGATTTGGACCAACTTGAAAACTGGGCCCATAATCAAAAATCTAAATTCATGTTTAGATTCAGCATATCAAAGAACCCTAAGAATTCAATTTTTGTTAAAATCAAACTAAGTTTAATTGTGGACCCTTTGGACCTTAATGTAGACCAATTTGAAAAGGGAACCAAAAATTAAGAATCTAAATACACGGTTAGATTCGGCATATCAAAGAACCCCAATAATTCAATTTTTGATGAAATCAAACAAAGTTTAATTTTGGACCCTTTGGACCTCAATGTGGACCTATTTAAAAACAGGGCCCAAAATCCAAAAACTAAATACACGGTTAGATTCAGCATATTAAAGAACGCCAAGAATTCAAGAATAAAACCCCATTGAAATTGGTCAAGAAATAAGCAATTTATACGAAGTATCTTCTTTTGCACAATACTGTGCAATTAAATATTTCTTGCTATTGCGCAATACTGTACAATTGACAATTTCTTGCTATTGCACAATATTGTGCTATTGGATATTTCTTGCTATTGCGCAATACTGTGCAATTGAAGATTTCTTGCTATTGTGCAATACTGTGCAATTGAAATTTCTTGCTATTGCACAATACTTATTATATAATAATTTACACATCCTGTTTGGTGTGTATCTCCTACCATATCATTATTATTTGCTTTTAAATATAAATCAGAAATAACCAACTTAAAATGGAAAATTTTGAAAGAAAAAAAAAAAGGAAAAAAAAAAAATCCCCCCCTCCAAATTTTTTGAACCCCCTTATGATTCATCACCCCCAAACTCAATCCCAGCCTTCCCTTTGTGGTATGGTACCTTGCAGTACAATTTCAGAGAGATCCATACACTTGAACACAAGTTATTGTCTGGAAACTAGAAAAATGTGTTTTTGGCCCCTTTTTGGCCCTAAATTCCTAAACGTTTAGGGAAATTACCCCCAAACTCAAACCCAGCTTTCCCTTTGTGATATGGAACCTTGTTGTACAATTTCAGAAAGATCCATACACTTACACACAAGTTATTGTCCTGAAACTAGAAAAATGCTTGTTTTTTGCCCCTTTTTGGCCCCTAATTCTTAAAATATTGAGGCAATTACCCCCATCATCAATCCCAGCCTTCCCTTTGTGGTATGGTACCTTGCAGTACAATTTCAGAGAGATCCATACACTTGAACACAAGTTATTGTCTGGAAACTAGATAAATGCTTATTTTTGGCCCCTTTTTGGCCCCTAATTCCTAAACGTTTCAGCAATTACCCCCAAACTCAATTCCAGCTTTCACTTTGTGATATGGAACCTTGTAGTACAATTTCAGAAAGATCCATACACTTACACACAAGTTATTGTCATGAATCTAGAAAAATGCTTGTTTTTTGCCTTTTTTGGCCCCTAATTCCTAAAATTTTGAGGCAATTACCCCCAAAATCAATCCCAGCATTCCTTTTGTGATATGGAACCTTGTGGTACAATGTCAGAGAGATCCATACACTAACACACAAGTTATGTCTTGAAGTTACAAAAATGCTTATTTTTGGCCCCTTATTCCTTTACTGTTGGTACCATAACCCCCAAAATCAATCCCAACCTTCCTTTTGTGGTATTGAACCTTGTGGTAAAATTTCATAGAGATCCATTCACTTAAACTAAAGTTAGAGTGCGAAAACAAATGGGTCTTCGGACGACGCAGGACGACGACGACAACGACGACGACGCCAACGTCATACCAATATACGACCACAAAAATTTTTTTGCGGTCGTATAAAATAATGACTTAATTGTAAATCAAAACTTCATTGGCAATTATACCAGATCATCTTTTTTATATCAAATTCTAGCTGTAATACAAAAATATGTGACAGTGTGCAATTTCAAACTGAGAACAAAGCAATTTCTGTCTGTTTTGGGGATGCTGTCTCATTGCCATACATGTATACCCAACATCTTTTTCTAAACATGCTAGATATAAGAATCTCTAAAACAGTAACTGTGAAAATATTCCATTACAATTTCAGAAAGATCCATACACTTACACACAAGTTATTGTCCTGAAACTAGAAAAATGCTTGTTTTTTGCCCCTTATTCCTAAAATATTGAGGCAATTACCCTCATCATCAATCCCAGCCTTCCCTTTGTGGTATGGTACCTTGCAGTACAATTTCAGAGAGATCCATACACGCAGGACGACGACGACGCCAACGTCATACCAATATACGACCACAAAAATTTGTTTGCGGTCGTATAAAAAAATGACTTAATTGTAAATCAAAACTTCATTGGCAATTATACCAGATCATCTTTTTTATATCAAATTCTAGCTGTAATACAAAAATATGTGACAGTGTGCAATTTCAAACTGAGAACAAAGCAATTTCTGTCTGTTTTGGGGATGCTGTCTCATTGCCATACATGTATACCCAACATCTTTTGCTAAACATGCTAGATATAAGAATCTCTAAAACAGTAACTGTGAAAATATTCCATCACAAGTTTCCAAGTTTACAGTACGGGTAGAGACTTATTATTATGGATGTCTTAATCCGTCTAGATGTCAGACTGGCCGGACAGTTGTCTGAGTGTAATTAACACCTGCTGTGATATCAACCTGTACAATATCCGAGTGGAAGGTCGTAAATCAATCTGTACCAGCTTGATTAGAATTAAATTTTACCTGTACAGATATTTTAGTATTTATGGAGGATAGATAATTAATGTAAAATATTGTTTTATATTCAAAAAGAAAAAATTACAATAAAAATAAAAATTTAATATCATGAATATGGGATCAACTTTTTTTTAACTTGAAAATGAAAAAAAGACGATTTTTAACAATGTACTGTAAAAATGTGTTGCCAATTATAATAATTGTGTTTGTGCCAATAAACTATTCGTATTTGTATTTGTAAACCGTAAATGTTTCATTTTATTCAAAATTATAACAACCAGGACTGTTTTCAATCGAAGTTTTAATCAAAATGTTGAGACATCAATCCCGTAAATTATACGGGTTTTCGTTGATGGTTACAATATTTCCCCCTTTTAACGTCCTGTTCCTTAAAGTTATTAATAGAAACACAATTCTAAGTATAAGGCCAACATATCATATTTATAAAGTATATAAACAAATTGAATATAGGCATTGTGAATAAACTATTATTTTCCTTTCGATACCACGTTCCCCGTCGGAGCCTCTACGTCTATTCATACCTGTCAATCATTTCTCGCAAGTAAAACAATTTGGTCAGCCAGATCATCCGTGCTTTCTATTTTGACATATATTTCCCGTTAATCTCTTTGTAACAATTGTTTTTTTACAATATTTATAACGCAGTGATCATCTTTCGATTCCTAGTTTTTATCAAGGATTTGTATAGTGAGAAGGATTGGAATCTCGCGGTATATCGACACTTCTCGCGTATCGTGAGATGTTGCGTACTCGCCACTATAAATGTATTCGCGCCTGTTAGTAAATATCCGGTCGAACAGCGTGTATTGCAAAATGATCATTTTTGACTTGTTTGTTGTTAGGTTTAGTTTGTTTTAGCATCTTTGATCAATATTTTGTTTTAATTCGCAAAGATAACACGATTCCTTCTGAGTATGTCATATTGAGGACCTCTCTCAAGCTGGAAAATAAACTTTGATAGTCGTTTACATTTGGCAGTTGCCGAAAATTATCGTAATTATGTTGTTGTTTTTCTTGTGATCGTAATTTGAGTAGCCCAACACATCTTTATGATACTTGTAATAGCTGTTTAAGATAACCCCAAAGAGAAGGTCAAAACAATTATTTATTTTCGAAGCTTGTCTTTGTCCTTTCTTCTAGTATATGAAACTGACCCAACTACCACAAGAGCATTGACCATGTTGACAGTTAGAGGAAATCATACAGTCTTCAAGAATAGTCAGTCTCCATACAATATCTGTATGTTGATTTTTTTATCATAGTTAAGTTATGAATAAATTTAACAGAATCAATATACATGTACAAATGTAAGGTCCGCAACAAATGAGAAATTAAATGAATTCATTGATTTTCAAGAATTCTCGTCTGTTCAAACTGCAAATACATGAGTTGTTATTGGAACTATGGAGGTTTGAGTTCATTGAAGGACTGGCAGGAAGTTAAAAATAAGTTCATGATTATAAACAACAGTAAAATAGAAACTGAAATGATATGGAGTAAATGTACATGTACATGGGACTAAATTGCACCCAATACATAGAAAACAGAAAATTATCAATGAACATGGCTTTTATTCCTGTTCTTCATCTTGACAGTTGATGTAGGGTCTTCAACAATGAATGTATCATTTATATCCTAAAATCAATGGTTGTACCCATGGCAAGTACAAGTAAATTTCCCTTGTGAAAAACATTAGTAACACAAGCAACTAATAGCATTTTACGAATAACTTTGATGGGTTATCTGCTTATTGTGTCATACACCCTACTCATAATTTGTTTCACATTTTTCACGTTGTGGCCTTTTAGAGACAACTATACAATATGGGTTTTTCTCATTGTTGAAGGCTGTACAGTTGCCTATAATTGCTTACATCCACTTCATTTGAATTTGATGGATAGTTGTCTCATTGGCATTCATACATCTCCTTATTTTTATATTGGTAAAGATTTGACATTTTTTATTAGCATTAAGAGCATATATAAGTGGACAATCATTTCATTTTTAGGGGGTAAGGCAGGAGGATTTCTCTTGGACAGATTATTCACAAATAGTCAATATTATTTCATTTTTATCTGTTGCTCAGATTGTTTATGTCACATAGCTTCATTTTCACTTTTTTACATAATTTTTCATGTTTAATGTGAGGCAGAAATGCAGCAGCTTATTCATTTTCATCTTGAACGGGCAACATTATTTCTTCTACTAATTCTAACCAAGCTAAAATATTCATTCCCACATCACCCCACCTTCATCCCATTGACCCAATAAATCCATTGGTTATCCACTTTCAAAAAGTACCTACATTGTACCTAGAAAACCTATCTTAGTGAACACTGACCTGACTTCGTTTACATCCTTGTCCTTTGATCTCCTGATAGTTGTCTTAATAGCAATCGTACCACATCTCCTTATCTTTATACCCACATGAAATATTTTTTTACATTCCTTATGAACCAAGCATGAAAGACCAAAAAATGGAACATTGTTACAAACTAAACTATCTGGGAACACCCAACCAAAGAAATGCTGGTACCTGCTATGACATGTATGAAGACATGTATTCTGGATGTCTTGTAATAAAAGAAATTTGTTCTTACTGACAAATTTTATTAACACACAAAGCAATATTAAAACATGTTAATTTTCCAAGTCCTTTTTTAATTCCATTCATGACACTATTTGAATAAATATATAGTCACTGGTTGGATTTTACATATTGATAATGGTGACTTCATACTCTGGTTAACTTCCGTCTTAAGTTTGTCTCCGGAGCTGACACAATTTGTATTTGATTTTTTGGAACATAAAGTATCCTCTGCGATGTGTACATCATAGAAAATACATTCTACAAATGTATGTCTTCTAGAGGCTTGGTTTGATGCCTTTCCCTGTATTGCATGCAGTATGAGTGATCATTTTGTAAGTCAGAATATGGTGTTATTTCTTGCACTTTCACCACAAAGAAACATATCTCCTTTCTTTAACTTTGGTATCCTGAAAATAACAAAAATTTTTTTTTGTAAGACTAAAATACATAAAATATAATTAGGGTTTCCCTGACATTTTCCATATTGTAAAATTATAATTTTAATCCATTTAATTTCAAAGCAAAAAAAATAAAACATTACATGTAAAAAAAAATACACCTGCCTACTACAAATTAAAAACAAATAAGAATCTAAGAATTACATTTTGTGGCAGTGCTAGTACTAGTGCTGAAAGCTGTCAGAGCTGGCTAGAATTCAACTAAGAATTTCTGTAAAAAATATTAAGAGATGTGGCACACTGGTATGATTCTTGCACAAATTCTGGATATAATGATTTTAAAGTAATTCTGGTATCAGTATTATTTTATATATTTAATAATGTAGTTACCTGATTATTATCCACAGCCATAACGAACTATTGTCTTCAGAGAGAAGTACTATTAAAACACAAAATATCTTTTACATCTGAAAGTAAAAAACTTAATGCAAATATGATGTTAAACAATTATACACAGTAACTGAAATTTTATTACTTGTGTATCAAGAATAAGCTACTCTCCTAGCTGTCCATATATAAAAGCTAAATAATTATTTTTTATCAAATAACATTTAGAGAATTTTGCAGTAATTTAAAAACGAATAATTGGGCACTCGTCACAGCTGGGTTATGTATAATCTGTAACTGTTTAAACCATATAAACAGATGCAATTTACATGTTCACTATAATAATGCTGGGATATGTATTTTATTGAAATTAATCCAGTTATCGTGGGTTTTATGGTATACATATATATATATGTACATTAACAAAATAACACAGTTCATAATACATCACAAAAATAATAAAATACAAGACATGAATTTATGTAGAATATGGAGTCTGGTCAGAAAAAGTTCAGAATTTTAAAGTCCGCATTGGCACATTATGCATCCTATACAAGTACATAACCGGTTGATTGTATTGGGGTAACAAGGATTAATTATGTACTTTAGTAGACATGTAGCCATCCCAAGAATATCAAATGTTTGACCATGACAACATAAAATTTTTGACTATTTTGGTATTTCTTTATATATCAAATGATGAATCCAGACGCCCAAGAGTCCTGACAATACATGTATGAAGAGTTTTTAGTAGTGAGTTGAGAGTTTATAACTTCTCCTTGATGAAGTGCCTAATATTACTTTCAAATTCTCCATACATGTACATGTGAATGGACCGTTCTTTTCTTTTTGGTTTTTGTTTATGAGTGTTAAGAGATTTTGTGTATTGTGGAACACTTTTTGACAACAAAGCCTGAAAAATAGTCTTTCATAAAATTTCTTTTTATTCATTTGGGCAGTTAAGCCTCAGAAAAATTATACTGGTCTGGGACGAGCGCTTGTGATTTATCCTGAAGACGGCAATATATATTTTTCATTTCATTAACTGAATTAGTCGGACTGAAATCGTACCCTTATCCCCCACACTTTTAAGCACAAATATACACATATACAAATGTAACTATCTCCTGTTATCTTTGGTACAGGCCTGAGGTATACCAAAAATTGGAGAGATAGACAGTCTTAATATATGATAGTAAGAAAACGCCTTTAACTTGTAAATAAATAGTGTCCCTATATTTTCACTTTATACTATTGCCAAAATATGCTATCACCTATGTCTATGACAGTAGCCTATGTGCAGTATGACTGTATGATATACTCAGTTGATGTGGTGAACGTAAGCAGGGTTCTGTAAACCCTTAGGGGAAAAGGAATTTCCCAATACATTTTCATATCAATTTTAAAGGAAAAAGCAATACCTTTTGGTGTAAATGTCCATGAAACGACAGATGCAAACTATTTTTTCTACTGTAAACATTTTTCATCACGTTCGAGGGACTACAGGAAGTTTATTTATGTTAATTTGGTCCCGCCCATAATAACGACTTTTGGATGCATCTAGTAACCGTAGCGGTATTTTGAAAATATGATAATATCACACGTTATCATTTTACTGCCAAATGTTTTAGAAAGTACAACAAATATACTATGATAAATTTATATAATTACGTTTTAGTGTTGAAATCGACCGATAGTGGCACTTTATTGATATTTTATCAGTCCACCCTTTTTTGCACTAACGCGGGATGATTTTTGACGGTTGGTCTGAAATAACCATTAAAATAACAACAACGAAAGCTCCTTACACTATATAGTTTATAATATGCACGCACCACACACATTTATTTCATATAATTCAAGTTTCTGAACACAAATCCTTATTATGAAGGAGGAGATTGAGATTAAAGTTGTGGTTTGGACCGCCTATTTGGGCGGGATTATTACGATGACCAACAGATAAAATGCATAGTATATTTAGATGCAGACAATGTGTTTTGTAAAGATAAAAACTGTTTTTTGAATCAGAACTGTCATAATTTAACACTTAAAAGTATCACATCATGTAATTTTGTTATAGTATACTTACAAAACGCCGAGTTTATCTGGAAATGACATAAATTCAACTTGTAATGGTGGACGAAAAACGACTAACGAGATGCATCACGGTAAATCTCGCAAAATCTCATCATACGCAGCTTATTTCAATACAGGCAATGCAAATAGTCCACGAGATTCCAATCCTTCTCACTATACAAATCCTTGTTTTTATATAAAAAAAACTTTTCATATGCACGTCAATATTCTATGACCCAGCACTATTTTAAATTTTGTTTGTTAATAAATTTACATATAATAGAAATAACAGATTTGTTGACACTCGTTGTATTATAACAAGGATATTGCCTTTTTATTTCCATGTTTTGAAATTTTAATGAAAATCGTGTTTTTATAAACACATATTTTACGAATTGTGTCAATCAATACATGAAGATCAAAGTTTTACACTATTCATGATTAGCAGTCTTTACTTTTGCATGGTATTTCTAGCCATTCTCTAAAGCTTGAGCAGTCAGTAAGATTTTGTAAATCGATGTCGGCAGTTGAAATTGTATAATTCCCGAACTTTAAAGGAGGTGTCCGAATAAATTATTTAAATAGGAATCTGGGTGTTGACTAATAAATATAATAAATAAAATAGTTAAAGAAGACTAAAGCTTGTTTTTTTTATAATTACAAGGATTAAATTTTCTATTCTGGTAAATCAATTATTAATGGATCTTGATCAAGAGCCTCAAAACTGTATATCCTTCAAAAAGACTCAGAATTTTTTGAGTAAATTTATTCCCAAGATAATTTTAATTATTGAACAATGTAAGGACAATTAAAAATTATTGAACAATGTAAGGACAAGTAAAAATGCGAGATTAATTATTGCAGTTTCAGAAAATCCTGGATACAAATAATACCATCATTTAAATAAATTTATATTTTTTTTTGCCAAACGTATACAATTGTGTAACCAATTTTAATTTAG
This sequence comes from Mytilus californianus, assembly GCF_021869535.1. Lineage (NCBI taxonomy): Eukaryota > Metazoa > Mollusca > Bivalvia > Mytilida > Mytilidae > Mytilus > Mytilus californianus. Next base: position 280,011 of record NW_026262737.1, read on the forward strand.
ACAAGAAATGAAAAAAATTCTGATTTCTAAGTATAGACAAATATATAAGTATAGATAATTTTTTTGTTCAAACATTCTGTGGCTGTTACAGAGGTCTTGCTCCGTATTGAAGGCCAACATCAATATGACTAAGTCACTTTAAGATGAACAACAACTGCAATTAAAACACTTTTTTATGCTCCTGAACTTTTTGTATACTGTAAATTCAGAAATTATTGCGTGCATTTATTATTGCGATTTTATTATTTTAGACTTAAATGCGATTTTAATTTTTACGATTTTGAGAAAAATCCTGTTTAATTCATATAAAATATTTCAAAATGCGAGTTTAAGTTATTGCATTTTCAACTCTGTCGCATTTTTCGCAATAATAAAAATCTCGCAATAATTTCTGAATTTACAGTACCTTTATTCTGTGTTAACTGTTATGAAATGAAATGAAATTGAAATATAAATCATGATATAATATGATCTTCTTGTTCTCTGGTCATGCTGGTGGACAATATATAATATGACTATTTGTTCTCTCATGAAGAGTTGTTAATTTATTGGCAATCATATGTCATATTCTTAGTTTTATAATTACATGTAACTCCATTAGTCATGTTAGTGGTGCATCAGAGAATTGTATGCCTACATGTATATGATAGTATATATCTCATGTATATCTAGGTAGGATTAATGTTTAAATCAATTACTATCTTTTCCCTGTAATTGCCATAAAAATAACAAAACACTCATATAAGTCTATATTATAATTGAATATCGCCTTCTTTACAGTTCAACTGAATATCATATGTCTATTTGTAGATCTCTCACTTGGTCAGATACAAATGTATTGCAGATTTTTCAAATATTTCATGAAAGAAACGACAAATTACATCCATGAAATATAATTTTGTTAAATGAAATCCTTTTTTGAAACTCAAATTGTAAGAAAATTCACAAATCTCCAAACTGTCCGTATTTAGAATTCATTTTAACTGAGGTAAAAGCTCATTAAGATGGTAAACATCAACTTCAGTGATACATGATGATGAAAAAGAAGCTAAATCTGTCTAGTTAATTTTCCTCTTTCTCTCAGCATCAAAACACTAAATTCCAAATCATTTGGTCTTGAAACAGTCAATGCTTCTGCTTAGTACATATATGTACATTATATAGAATTGCTGTCTTTTTTCTTCTTTTCATGGACATATTTGGTGGCTTTCTAAACAAATTTTAATCAGATCTTCCGTAATGGCCATGATGAGTAATAAGGAACTTTCTACTGCAGGTCATCATCCCTGAAATATGAAAATGCAAATATAATATATATTAAATGAAATTTTCAACATGTGAAAAGTAATCAAAAGTTATTGCTAACATATTTCTTCAAGAAGTTACTGTTAAAATGCTAACAAAAAAATGTGCCTGTCCTTATTTAATAATGTCTTCATTCATCATTTGAACAAGGATTTAATTTTCCACACACATTTTAATAAGGTGCACTACATGTACTCAGAGCTCCAGATAAGCTGCGTATTTGCGTGATCACCCAATACAAATAATTAATAACCCAATGCAATTGCCCATTGCAGGGTTCAAAAACCCAATTAATTCAAAGGAAAACCCAATTATATGCCAAAACCATGAGTTCTTAACGCTTTTATTCGCAATCGTTTGCGTTATTTACCCTTATCTGATTACAGTCGTCGCGTAAATCTATTTTTATAATATTTATAATTGGAAATGTCCTTTCGTTCTAAAAATAGAGCCCTGCATCAAGTAGCAGAAAAGGGTCCCTGTTGGAATTTTCCGTTGCTCAAAAGGTACACGTGTTTATGAAAACATTTCGATCTTCTCAGCGTTTATCCAATTAGCGTTTGTCTTGTTGTCATATTTTTTTCGAATTGCTCGGGATTTATCATAACATACAATGAATTTTAAAAAACGAAAGTAAATATCCGATAAAAATATTGAATAGAAGCATGTTTTCTGCTTCTTTTTGATACTTATGGGAAAGTTATTATGATGATAACAAGACATGTTTGCGTACCTTAACGAGAACATTGCTAGAACGATAAACACTGGGTTTTGTCAAGAACGAAATCAGTTGGAAAAAGTGAAAGGCCAAATCAATTATGACATGATATATGTAGTTGGAAAGCATCAGAAACCAAAAGTTCTAATCAGCTGGGACAACTTAACCCAGATTTATGTAAATTAAATTAAACAAAAACATTCAAGTATAATTTTAGTTTATATATTATTTTTTTCATTTTAGTTGATGAGTGAATACACATATCCGTTTTTTACGTCAATGCATCTTGACACTTTCTTTGTTTTGGTCTTATTGTTCTGTATGCTTATGACAGTTGTCTTATTGGCAAGTGCAGTTTAACATTGTCATTTATTTATTTGATGTTGCAGAATTATTTGTAAATTTAACTCTGTAAATTTAAGTTGATTGTGGTCTCCGTCATTAAACCTATATACCTGGTCAAGGTTTTGGGGTATATCTTAAATCTGGGAACTACTTATTATTTTTATTAAAAAGTAGATCTGGCAAATAGGTGAAAGGACTGGCAAAACTTACTTACAGCACCTAAATTTCACAGATATTACATAAAAATCTAAACACGTAGCCACGCCTACTCCAACTAAACTGTAGGGTGATCATATGGGATCTAGAAAGGTAATTAGTAACTGTCCAACTAGTGACACCAGCTGCAGTTTATATAAGTTGTGAGAAAATACAAAACTGGCAGAACATTTAAAATCGGACACAAATTAAACGTACAATTGCTTGTCAGTGAATAAACCAAATAAAACAGCTAGCATATATACAAAGAAAGAAACACATTTAAGATGGAAAAACATCTGCATGGGGTTGATATAATGTGATTATAACATGCCTAAACATTCAATATTGTGTTGATGAAAAAACCCAATACATTAAGGAGCTTGGTGGTGAAAAACCCAATTTGATATTTGCTTGAGGGGTGAATTGGAATTGATAATGCAATTTAAAAACATTATCACCCAATTACATAAACAAATGGTGGGTAAAAACCCCAATTTGTGAATTCTTATCTGGAGCTCTGTGTACTTTTATAAAACTTTTAAGTTAAATGAAAAATAAACTGTTATCACAGAGATATGTCTCACCTTTTTGTAATTTTGATAATGCAAATGTTGAAATTAAAATAGCAATACTTTAACATGTAAGTTATGCAAATAATCAAAGTCGATGAACCATGACTGAAGGTACATGGCTAAACAATCTCCATGGAATGAGATGTGCTAGCCTGGCATCCTGACCCAATCTAATACTTCGTTGATAGGGCCAGGCGTAATACAATCCAAGTGACCAACTATCAGCGCTGAACAGGACTGAATTACTGCGCATGTGCGTATTTTATAATCAAGGAATATATCGATCGGATTGTTAATTAACTGTTGTTGATTGACGATGTTTATCAACAACGCTTGGATTATATTTGTTAAAGTTTTCGAAATTTGCATTTCATATGAAAATAAAAATAGTCTTCAATAAATTTGTGGCAATATAAATATTTCCTGCCATGTGTCAAGAAATGACGCTATCCCAAGATGCATCATTCTAACATCCAATTGACGGAACCATGTTGTTGTATTCCGCCTGGCTCTACTGTCAAGCAGTTGGCCAGGATCCCAGGCTAGAGATGTGCCAATGCTAATTCAACTGCATACCAAATACCATTGACTTATTATAAGTCGTTCCCTTTAAACAAACCTAAACACAAACATTAACTTGTAAACTATATAAAAGTTTCAAAGTCAATGAACCATGATCAGGGGTGGGGCTATATAATCTCCATGGATACTTGCAAATGCCAATAAATTTGCATACCAAATATCATTGACTTAACATTAGCAGTTCATCTTAAACTGATCTAATCACAAACTAATACATGTAAACTAAGCAAAAGTTTCAAAGTAAATAGACCATGAATGAGGGGCAGGGCCAAATATTCTCCATGGAAATGAGATGTGCTTATGCTTATACAACTGAACACCAATGAACATTGGCCTACCACTAATGGTTCCCCTTGAACTGACCTAGTCACAAACTAATACATGTTAACCATGTAAACTTAGCAAAATTTTCAAAGTCTAGACCATGACTAAGGGGGCGGAGCCAAATAATCTCCATGGAAATGAGATATGCCAATACTTATACAACTGCATACCAAATATCATTGACCTACCACAAGTGGTTCCCCCTAAATTGACCTAATCACAAACTAATACATGTAAACTATGAAAAGTTTCAAAGTCAATCAGTCAGAGCTCTGACATAAACAAGTCATAATAAAATGACTTCCATAGGTCAGATATAATTTGATGTAAGTGTTGTCTCCCTTCTTGCACTCAACAGAATATGACTTGTACAGGTCAGTTTATGTCAGACTTTAATTTATCATAAAATGACTTCCACAGGTCAGATTTTGCACAAAATATTGTGACTTAATATCTTCATATTCTAATAAGATTTATGCCCCTTTTTAATGCATTTTGACTTCGAGAGGTCATTTTTGTTTTGATTTGAAGCAGTCATTACTACCACTTTGTTATCAATCTCCATAAAAATATGGTGATTACTAGTTTCGAATTAAAGAGTTTTAAAAAGTGGGGCTCATCTGACATCATACCTTCTCCTTTCCAGAATCTAAACATAATATATTTATCTCATCACTTTCAATTATTTCAAAATACAAAGAAAAACCAGGTGAGAAAAAATGGATCATACAATTTTCTGAATATCAAAAGATTTACAAAATACAATATTGGATACATTACATGACAATACTTCAAATCTTCCAAGGAAAAACAAGACACTTATTCATGATAAGACTATGTTAATAAAAGATATATTCTCATCCACTTTAAGCTAAATGTATTAAGAGCAAAACATTTATTATTTTAATATTTCATTGAGGTAAATACTGTTGTGCAAACTGACTCAAACAAGTCACATTATGTTCTGACTTACTAAACGTATTACAACTTTTAAGTCTAGTATTGTCATATTGATTTAAAAATGTATAGGTAAGCCAGATAAAAGACTGAGGAAATAAGTCACAATAATGGGGACTATAAAAAAGTTTATTTGGTATATTCAATATTAAATGTATTTTGTTTTAAACAGGTCAAATCATGTTCTGACTTAAAAGAGTCAGTCCAAAACTAAAATAAATTTATTGAAATATTTAAGCCGGGCATTGCCATATGATATTAAATGAATGTATGGGAACGTCAGATAAAAGACACAGGAAATATATGTTAAGATCCCCTAAAATAAATAACCATTTGACTTAATTGTTTCTAAAAATTTATCAAATAATAAACTCGAAAATGGCAGATTCAGAAGCAGTCTGAAAGCAAGGACTTTCTTGGATTAAAGGAAGTACACCTAGCTTTGATTGGAAATTTTGTTCTGTAAACTGACTTTAACAGGTCAAATCATGTTCTGACCTCAAAGAGTCAGTCAAAACTAAACTTATTACAACTTTTAAGTCTAGTATTGTCATATTGATTTAAAAATGTATGGGAGAGCCAGATAAAAAACAGAGGAAATAAGGTCCCCTAAAGTCACAATAATGAGGATTATATAAAAAAGTTTTATTTGGTATATTCAATATTTAAATGTATTTTGTTTTAAACAGGTCAAATTATGTTCTGACTTCAAAGAGTCAGTCAAAAACTATACTTTAACTAATTATTGCAACTTCTAAGTCTGGCATTGTCATATGCATTTAAGAATGTATGGGAAAAACAGATAAAAGACACCCAATAATAAAGTCACAATAATGAGGACTATAAAAAAGTTTGTTTGGATATGATTTGACTTTAACAGGTCAAATCATGTTCTGACTTCAAAGAGTCAAACAAAACTAAACTTATTTCAACTTTTAAGTCTAGGATTTTCATATTGATTTTAAAATGTATGGGAAAGCCAGATAAAAGCCAGATGAAATAAGGTCCCCTTACGTCACAATAATGAGGACTATAAAAAAGTTTATTTGGTATATTCAATATCAAATGCATTTTGTTTTTAAAGATTTTCATCAAATTATCTTAAAATTTTATTTTATTTCTGTATTTTCATGACTTTTCTTTTCTGTTAAGTTTACACATAGAACTTGTGGTTGCCAAAAAAAATAAAATTTTAATAACCATTTGGCTGAATTGTTTCTAAAAAAACTTATCAATTAATTAACTCAACAGTAGCAGATTCATATTTAGGGGGGGGGGGGGGGGGGGGGGCTTAGAGGAAGAACACCTAGCTTTGATTGGAAATTTTGTTCTGTAAACTGACTTTAACAGGTCAAATCATGTTCTGCTTTCATAGAGTCAAACAAAACTAAACTTATTAATACAACTTTTAAGTCTAGTATTGTCATATTGATTTAAAAATGTATGGGTGAGCCAGATAAAAGACAGAGAGAATAAAGTCCCCATAAGTCACAATAATGAGGACAATAAAAAAGTGTATTTGGTATATTCAATATTAAATGTATTTTGTTTTAAACAGGTCAAATCATGTTCTGACTTAAAAGAGTCAGTCCAAAACTAAAATAAATTTATTGAAATATTTAAGCCGGGCATTGCAGGGCTTAAAGGAAGTACACCTAGCTTTGATTGGAAATTTTGTTCTGCAAATTGACTTAAACAGGTCAAGTCATGTTCTGACTTTAAAAAATCAGTCAAAAACTAAATTTATTGAAATTATTAAGTCAGGCATTGCCATTTGATATTAATGATAATGTATGGAAAAATCAATTAATAAACTCAACAGTGGCAGATTCAGAAGGGGGCTAAGAGGAAGAACACATAGCTTTGATTGGAAATTTTGTTCTGCAAATTGACTCAAACAGGTCAAATCATGTTCTGACTTAAAAGAGTCCGTCAAAAACTAAATGGATATGCATAAAATCTGGTTCATAATTTTTGAAAAGATGGAGAGATTAATGAGTCTATATTTTGTTATTCCGACTCACAAATGTCACTATGTGACAAATTTCGGGAATTTTTCTCTCCTTTTGACTGATTCCTATATGTTTATATGGGTGCCATAACTATCACTACAACATGTACAAAGTCAGCACATTCTAAGGAAGCCATCAAAAGACCAATGTAGGATAAAAAAACTTAAATCAAATAGTTTGGGGGTGGGGGTGGGGTTAAAGTTGCTGCAAGTTTTGTTTATCCAAAATCGATTTTACATAAATCCATATTGGTCAATCAATCTTTCCCAAATAAAGTTAAGAGGGGGGGGGGGGGGGGGAGGGGGTCAGTGAAAAAACTATGTGATGTGAATTAAGTTTTTTATCCTATATTGAACTTTTGATGTCGTCCCTAATGACTTGACCTATTACAGTATTTCTGTCTGAATTTTTTATGAATATTCTGTATTTACTAATTTAACTACATGTATGTTATTGCAAGTGTATTAATTAGCTTTGTTTATTACTTATATTAAACTAAACCTCTATTAATCAATTATCTTTACTCTGGTTATTGATTATATAAGAAAAACTCTGCCTATTACTATATGACTGTAATCTAAACTCTGATTGTTAACATCCTGGATTGCATATCTGCATGACCATTAAACTCATGGTATACCCATTTTATTTGAGGATATAAAAGTATTGTTTTTTCAATATAACATTTTCAGACACATTGAATCTGTGAAGACAACTTTCAATTTGACTTTAGAAATTAAAGAGTTTGTAAGCAAAATGTTGGGGAAATTTAATTATAATTAAGAATGTTTAAAATTAGTTAAGAAAAAAGCCGACATTAATAATTTTAAAAAAAATTTGAGGAGAAAAAACATACAAATTCAGACCAAATATGGTGACTTTGTTGTCCTTCAAGAAGCCATACATATAATCCATAATATTTTCACTGTTTTTTAAATACATGTAAAAGTTGAAAGATAACTATCTATTGATTTTTTTTTAAATAGCTTTTTTCACAACACTTATAACTTTGTAATTTATGTTCCATTGTACACTTGTTATTCTTAATATCTTTAAAAATTGTTGTTTGGGAACAAAATCTTGTCAGGGTTTCTTATGGTACTAGCATGACAAGTGCATTCATATTCTAAAATACTCTAAACATTAAAAAAAGTCAGTATTTTCAGATCATTCTGAGTCTTTCTGACCTTATTAAGTCAGAACATTCAGACTTTTATAAGTCAGAACATTCAGACTTTTATAAGTCAGAACATTCTGACACCAATGTTCTTCTCACTTCTGTAGAAACAAAGACTATCTATGTCTCAAATAAGAGGTAAATGCTTCATGTGGCTAAGCATCTGGGGTAAGAATTATAGATGTGTAATTTCAGAGGAAAACAAATATGCCAAAATTTTTTTTTTCATATAGATTAGACCGTTGGTTTTTCCGTTTGAATGGTTTTACACTAGTAATTTTTTGAGGCCCTTTATAGCTTGCTGTTCGGTGTGAGCCAATGCTCCGTGTTGAAGGCCGTACCTTGACCTATAATGGTTTACTTTTATAAATTGTAACTTGGATGGAGAGTTGTCTCATTGGCACTCATACCACATCTTCCTATATCCATGTAATTAATAAGATGTGATGCATGTGAGAGGAAAATAATACTGAATAGACAATTCTGTTTGCACAAACACTGATAAATATAATATGTAAAGGTGGTCTCTCAGCAGATTAAAATAAACAAGAAATAATTGTAACAGGATGCTGTTACGAAGTCTCCCAAACAAATTTAAGCTCCCATAATTCGTCATTCCCATGGTTGCCTGACATTGGGCAAGTTCCAGTACAAATTGGTTTTGTCTAGTAAAGTGATATGCATAAGTGACGCCTAGGGTTTGACCCTGCATGTCATTCAAATCTTCTTGAAATGACGAACAGGAATATCATATGGTTTACCTTTAGGGGTGGTGATCCAGAACATTTCAAAAAGGGGGATGGGGATGACCCCAATGGACTTCCCCTATATTTCATTTGATTTGTTTTATAGTCCTGTGCAAGAATGTATATGGTGTAGGGGTGGGGATCTCGACCGTTTACAAGTTTTCAAACATGAGGGGGTGGGGTGACCCTCAGGGACTCCACCTTTATTTCATTTGATTTGTCTTAATTTGACCCTTACAAGAATATATATGGTTAAGGGGTGGGGATCCCGACCGTTTACAAGTTTTCACACAGGAGGGCGTGGGGATGACCCAAAGGGACTTCCCCTATACTTCATTTGATTTGTTTTATTGTCCTATTCAAGAAAATATATGGTTTAGGGGTGGGGATCTCGACCGTTTACAAGTTTTCAAACAGGAGGGGTAGGGGTGACCCCCAGGGACCTCCCCAACATATCATTTGATTTGTTAAATTGTCCCATACAAGAATATATATGGTTTAGGGGTGGGGATCTCTACCGTTTACAAAATATAAGAACATTTGCAAATGGCAGGGGGTGGGGGTAAACCTGGAGACTAGCCCGGTATATTTCATTCAAATCAATTTGACATTATAAAGAGGAATAGAGAAATGACAGGGATAGGGGTGATCCCTGGAGACTTGCCCTACATTTCATTTGATTTGTTTTATCATGTCCCATGATCATAAATGAAGACCAGGTGTGTGCATCACTTATTGTTCTCAAGTTATAACTTTAAAAATAAAATAAAAAAACCCTTGGGTTCTTTAGTTAAACCCCTCCCTTCCTTTTTCTTTTATTAAAATTTTCCCCATTTTCGTTTCATTATCATCATATCAATATTCACAGTGATCGTTTTTCTCATAGGGAGAAACGAATCAGAAAGGTTAAAAAATCAGTTCGTGATTGAGTTTAAAAATAGAAAAATCACGTGACGATGTTCAGCTCGAAGCAATAATTTTACTTTTTAAATTGCACTGACTGGTTAATAATGTTAATATTGTTTAAGACAACACGAGTTATCTCCCGAAAATAACAATTCATTATCATAACAACATTTTCTGACCTGAACAAGTCAGAATTGTCAAACACCAGGTCATCTAAAAGACCACGCGTCCGTATTTACAGGTCGCGCGCCTTCATGAAACAGCAAAAAAATCACTTGCAAGGAACTTCTTAATAGGCAAAAAATATAAAAATGCCCATGAAAATACGGAGGTAATATGAATTACCTTTCTAAAAATTCCCACAATGACCTAGATTTTCACTAAAAATCGTAAATAATCAATATAATATTCAATGACTTCTCGTTCGAGACACTTCCAAAACAACGACTCTCAAACACGTGATCTCTTGCAAAAAACCACGTGATCGTATGTGTCGTAGATCGGCGGCAAATTCAAAATAACTTCTGGTTTGACGGACTCGAGTGAAAACTACGCAAAACAAAAATTGACGCGAACAGGTCAGAATTTCAAAACACTTTCTGACTTGAAGAAGTCATTTTATTCTGACTTGTTTATGTCAGAGCTCTGACTGTCAATAGACCTTGACTAAGGGGGTGGGGCCAAATAATCTCCATGGTAATGAGATGTGCCAATGCTAATACAACTGCATACCAAATATAATTGACCTACCACTTGTTGTTCACCATGAACTAGACCTAATCACAAACTAATACATTGTTGACGCGGCCATCGCCGGAAACAGCATACCTATGTCTCGCTTTTTGACTCCGTCAAGGCGAGACAAAAACCCAGATGTGCCTATAAGATGTATTATGTAATAAATATTTAAATTTATGTATTTATGTTAATTTACTTTGTTTTGTATCTCCTTTTCCGACAGGAATACTTCAATATCAATATCAGTAATCCACAGCCAAAAACATTTTGCTAGCAAGTTCAGTATATTATTGTATTAATATCTGTCATGTCCGTGTAAATAAATTTTATTGCTGGTACAGATACTTCATTAACATTGATTAAATTAAGAAATTATCATGATTATTGGGTACATTTATTTTTGCAATTTTTGAAGAATGGGCAAAAATGTGAGATTTATAATTGCGATTTCAGAAAAATCTGCATACTTGTACAGTTAAATGTATAGATTTCAAAATGTGAGTTCCTTTTATTGCGATATTCAAAGTTGCCTCATAAAAACATTGCAATAATTTCTGAGTTTACATCATACAATATTCTTACAATGTACATGATGTAAGAACAGAAATTTATTTGCACAAATTATAAAACAGGAAGAAAAGCCAGGCTTGCTAACATGTTTAACCCATCCACATTCTGTATGTACAATGTATGTTCCTGGAATTCAGTGGTTGTCGTTTGTTGCTGTGTTACATATTTCTTTTTCATTCATTTTTGTTTACATAAATTAGACCATTAATTTTCTCCTTTGAAATGTTTTACATTTGTGATTTTGGGGTCTTTTATAGCCAAATATGCAGAATGGGCTTTACTCATTGTAGAAGGCCATTCAAAGACCCATAGTTGTAATGTCTGTGTCATTTGGACTCTTGGGGAGAGTTGTCTCATTGTACAATAGTTAGCTGATATCAGGATAAAACAATTTACCTGTCTATAATAATAAAGCTCTCCAAATCAAACCATTACTTTATTTCATCAAAGCTGGAATGGCATACTGTATCTTGTAACTGACAGGGGAGCTAAAAAAAAAAAAGAGAAAGTAATAATTTAATTACATATAGGTACTTTTTTTAAAATAAGGAGCATAAACATATGTATAATGATTCATATAATTTTTAAAATAAAGAAATTACGTCTGCCACACAACCCTAATTTGATATCAGGATTTCCTCCATAGATATATAAATGCCTATTTTTTCTTGGATTTCTAGAATTGCTGCATCCTATGCTAAATAAAGAGCTGTGCTAAAAAAAAGCCAGCCCCCCAGGCCCCCCCCCCCCCCCCCCCCCCAAAAAAAAATCTAAAACAAACAAGTGAATCTGTGAGTTACTAATATACCCCCATACCCTTAAAGTAAAAGGGAAACAAAGGTTGTTGAGTGATGAATCTGAAAAAGCATCACACGGTTATAGCTGACACATATAAACCCTGAAACCAAATTTCAGAAATCCTTGTAATGTTCCTGAGAAAGATGCAAAGAAAAATATTCATGGGACGGACGGACTGACTGACTTGAGGATGTACAAAGACAGAAGTAAAACAGTATACCCACCCCAACTTTTTTAAAGACTAAAAGTGGGGTATAAAAAAAAAAAAAATCCAACTTGCGCACAGTGGCACAATTCATGAATAATTCTTATGAATAAAATCCCATAACTGGCAGTCAGGGGTACTACTTGTACAAGTAATCTTTATTTACTTGAAGAAGTAAATAAAATATACTTATATAAGTTAATTACAGTACAACCTGTGACTTCCTCTTAGATATATCCACCCTCTTGTATGGTCACCATCGACTGGTGGCCATTTATTGGGGTATTCAATTTTGAGATGTTGGCCATTTATTGGGGTCATAAAACATAGGTTGATGTTTTATCTAATTATGTTACCTGTTGAAATCAATCAGGGTTGAAGTTTTCAGCTTGTACATTTCATTAAAATTTAGCTGTACAGGTAACTCAAGTTTTTTTTCAAATTGACATTTCACCTTTTCTTGAAAATGTAGAATAGAATGTTGTTTTAATCTTTGTTATTTCATATCATTTGTTGATTTTTCTGTCTATTTTCCTTTTTTTCTAATGTTTTAATTTTTTTATAATATTTTTTATTTGTTTTCTTGCTTCTTTTTTTTAATTTCTTCTTTGAAAGAATATTGAGTGGAAATGACAAAAATTCATAGATAAGTTATTGACTAGCATTTGAAAACAAAACAGAATCCTTTAAATAATTATTTTTTCAGTAAAAAAAAGTTATTGTACATGATGTACATGGTATTCAATTGTTTGTTTGCATTATTAAATGAATTATTATTAATTATAACTTATAATCATGCAAATGATATGTTTAAAGGAACCATGAAGCAAGTAATTTAACAAGCCTGTTTCTTAACAAATTGAAATTATCAATGTCATGAATATCAATCCTTTTACAATAATAATAATTTTGAAATAGAAAATGGTGGATAAAAATTCCTATAAAGGATAGAATTGTTTGTAAAATGAACATACATGTAACAACTTAGAGATAATCTATTTGAAAATTGTTTACCTTCTCATAATAATGTCTCTGACCAGTTTATGAATAAAATCTTGAATTTTATAAATAAAATCTTTACCAAGAAAAAAAAGTAAAAGAAATGCTAAACCTCTATAACATGGAACATAAAAAAAAGTCATTAGAACTGAGGGCAGAAACCTAATAATTTTTTTCCATGTGTTTTGATTTCTTTTAGAATTGTTATTTCTTTGAATTATAATGTTTGTTTTTGTTGTTTTTTTTTGTCAGAAACTTGATGAAATTGTAATATGTTTATATGACAAGAAAAATATTATCAAATTTTTCTGTAATGAATATTTTGTGAATATACATGTATTTATTCAATAGAGAAATAATGAATTGCCTAAAAGTCCTAAAGATAATCTTAAACATTTGTTAAACAATGTTAAATGCAGTAAGTATAAACAATTTTGATTTTAGAAAATTAATTTGAGAAACACTTTTTCAATGGAAAAAGGCAGGCGTTGTGAAAGTTTGCATTATATTAGAAGATGATATTCATTTATCATTCACTTGCCAAAAAATACATGTAAAAAATAACTTAAATTGATAGAATTATTTAAAAGGTATAACATCAAAACAAACAGTCAAGAGAAAATTAAAAAAAAAAAAAGTTAGGAAGCTATATGTTCAACTAGTTTTATTATTTCATTTTATTTTAAAATTTTCTTGTCATAATCACAGTTATTACATTTGACAAACACATATATTTTAGCTGAGACACTTTACCTGTAAGTTTTATAATTTTAACAATTCAATACAGTCATGATTTCCCTTTATCCTTGACTAGTTTTTGATTAATACCCCAGTACCTTGTGTATTAATTAAGCAACAGGAGGTATAATGATGGACATTTAGGGTCATCATGGTGACCATATTTTTTATGGCCACCATTAATAAGATAATGTCACAGGTAGTACTGTATAATGTTTGAATAATCTCCCCTTAATTTTCTCAAAAATTTACTTGTATAAGTAAATTTTTTTTACAATCCCACAAAAATTCTCAAGTTTTGAGATATAAATCATGCCTTTAACAATTTTTCTCAGGTTAGCTCATAATTTTTGATAAGAGTTCAATGTTTCATCTCATTAATTCAACAAAGAAACTAATTGTGCAAAGTTCTTAAGTATTTGCACAAGGCCTTCAAAAATTACTCCTTGGGGGCTTGTAAATGAGCAGTGTTCTGAAGATAACAGACAAATGAGATTTTCATCGTCCATGAAATTACACTTAAATGATTAGTAAAGACATCTGCAAAGGACAGACAATTCAAAATTCAGTTAGAGCAAAGAAGTTCTAAGAATTCAAGAAAAGAAGATATGATTTTTTTTCACTTGTATAAGTAAACAAATCTGAATGTCTAAGGGACATAATTAGGCCAAAAAATAATTTACCTATACAAGTAAATAAAATACACTTGTATAAGTATCCTACAAATTTACTTATATAAGTATATTAATATTTACTTCTTCAAGTAAATAAAAATTACTTGTACAAGTAGTACCCCTGACTGACTGGAATAAGTAAAATATGTTCCTGAGAAAGATGCAACGAAAAATATTCATGGGACAGAAGGACTGACTGGCTTGAGGATGTACAGACAGAAGTAAAACAGTATACCCACCCCCACTTTTTTAAAGACTAAAAGTGGGGGTATAAAAATTAAAAACAAAAAAACTTGCGCACAGTGGCACAATTCATGAATAATTCTTATGAATAAAATCCCATAACTGGAGTGGAATAAGTAAAAATTTAAATATATATTAAGAATCGTAAGGGAGCTTACGTTATATTTCAGCAAGTTTCATGAAAATGTGTTTAAGTGTTTTTGAGACATCAGGCCTCTACAATAACTTTTTTTTCAACTTGTCCAGTAGGACAAGTACAACCCAAAACTTACTTGTCAAAATGAAATTGTAACTTGTCCAAAACAAATCTTAATAATAACCTTTTTTGCCTTATAAGTTGATTCAAGGAACAAAATGAATTAAAACAATAGAACAGAATTTGATTTATATCTTTTGAAATACTTTTCAAAAATATGAGTCGAGAACAACTGAATCTATATAGTCATGTCACAGGGCTTAGGTTCTAGTTTTCATCAATGCCAAAGTCTCATCAGACTCTGCACATGAGGCACCGTCTGATAGGCCTGTCAATGTACACTCATTGGATTTGTATCCTGGTTGTTTAAGTTGAAAAAAGATTATTCAAATGCAATCAATAAAAAAAAGAAGATGATGCATGATTGCCAATGAGACAACTCTCTGCAAGAGACCAAATGACACAGAAATTAACAACTATAGGTCACCGTATTGCAAGTATTGTTTCTTTCTACATATGATCAAATATGATTTTGTGAATTTTGATGGTAAATAATTTCTTCATTTTTATTTAAAAAATATTTTTTTTTTAAAAATTACCAGTATGGTATTTATTATAAAGCAACAGAATAAGGTGGGAAACCAGGTACTGATATGTCTTGGTCCCGAATTGTCTCCTGCATTGCCAAACTGTCTATTAATCATATCTATTAAATATGTCTCCTACGGTGCCAAACTGTCTATCAAACTTAGGAGGGAATCAGTTCCAGCTGGTGAAGAACTGTCTTGTAAAGTTACCTTTTCTACAAAGCCATCGCTGATTCGGATCAGGAAAACTGGTTTCCGAGAATAGTATGCCTTTTACCTATTAAAAAGTACCTGACAAAGAACCAGTTTAAAATTATCGGTTTGCAAGTAAACATGTCAAATTAATACTTGTTTTTATCTTCTTTCCTTGTTTTTTGTTTATAATTACTTTGTTCATCAAAGTTGGATTAAATTTATTTTCTGCAGAATAATTTTACTTGTCCCGTCGGACAAGCTTGATATAGCTTTTACTTGTCCGACCTTTTTTTCCTCTGGTACCGGACAATCAGACAAGCGTTATTGTCGAGGCCTGGACATTGTCCAAAAAACGCGATAATTTTGAGCCGTTATTATGAATAAAGTCCCTATACTCCAAAACCAGGTATCAAAAATATCTAATAGAAATGGAAAGGAAACTTATGTCAATAAATTTAAACAATTCACCAAAGTTTCATGAAGATTGGTGAAAGCTGTTTTGAGTTATCATCTGAATGATTCATCAGCAAGGCATTGCTCCAAAAAAAAATATATTTCTTTCAAATATCTGAATATGTGTGATAGCTGTTATTTAATTTATGATTATCAATTTTTGTTTAATTTGTGTTCATGGTGTCTAATTCATTTTAACCGTTACGCTAGTTGGTCCATATAACACTTGTACATGTCGTAATTTTTTTTTCTCAGCGGTAGGTGGTAGACTTACTTTCAGAGCAATAAGAATATGAGACCCCCCTTAATCTATGGGTTTCTACAAAGCTGTGGCCTTTTCCTTTTATAAATTGATTATGTGATTTGTGTACTTTAGTGATTCCACAAACTGGTCTGTTGTCACAGAATAAACGACTTTATTACAAATGGGGCTTTTTTCTGCCTCTCTGACTAGTGGTCTCCCAAAGAAAATTTTATAAATGGGTCCCTTCTGTTTACCGGGATATATCTTCGAGTAATGGATTTAATTCCTGCCAACAGGGATACAGTTCAGATATTTTATGTTATACTCTATTTTTAGAACGATGATGCATGCAGTGTTCTATTCAATTTAAATACTGTTTTACTTATATATATATATGTAGGACTCTAAAGTGAGATGGGGACGCTAAAACGCGATGGTCACGCTAAGTGAGATGGTTTGATACGCTAAAGTGCGACAGTCTGTGCTATTTAATGGAAGACGCTAAAGTCAGATACTGCGATACGCTAAAGTGCGTTTGTTCGTGAAAGTATTGACGTTTGCAACGTAAAATCGCATAATGACGCTACAAGCCGTTTGTACAAACAAAAATGGACATGCCGGTAAACGAGAATGTTAGTGCAGATAAAGATTTTTTAATAGACAAAAAACAAATGATACCAATCCGGAACATTTTTGGTCGGTGCTAGAAGAGTGTGTATGTGGAGGAGTTACTTCCCAAAAAATCATCCACAGTAACAGAACGCAAACCTTTGATCCCGCTGTGTCGGCGGGGACAAACATGATTATGTCAGTATACTGGAAAAAAAATACTTTTCATAAACATAGACTGCAACTGACATTAGTAAGGGGAAGGTGTATACCATAAAAGAGAACGAAAATGGCAAATACACCAAGTGTCAAAGTATTTAATTCGTCCCATGTCATTTACTGGAAAAGAATATAGCTCTAATATAGGTACATCCAGAAAAGCGCTTAGGACGCATGAAATTATTAAACGTTTTGTTTTCAATTTTTTAATTGTGTGAAATAAAAGCTACTTTTTAACTTTCTAATTGAATAATTTTGTAAAAACAATTTTTTAAAATATGGTTCGTCATGTCTGTAAAAGAGATGGATACTAGTCAACAAGACAGTAACATAACGACCAGAGGTGTAGTATCATAATATGATTGCCAATGCGACAAGTCGCTATCCAATGCTAAATGTCATTAATGCAATTAGCTATAGGTTACCGTATGGCTAACCCCAAAGATAGTATTCTATAACGACCAAAGAGTATCAAAATGACCAGTGTACAACAATTCAAACGAGAAAGATAACGGACTGATTAATATACAAAATAGTCAATAAACAAAAAAACAGATAAGAAGATGTGGTGTAATTGTCAACGAACAAATATCCACCAAAGACCAAATATCGTTGATGTATGCACTAATAACGTTATGACCTTCAATGTGGAGCCTTGGCTTACGTCGCATAGAAAGCTATACAGGATCACGAAATGACTTGTGTAAAACAATTCAAAAGAGAATAACAACGACATGATTTAGAAACAATACAATAAACGAAAAACTAATATGAACACAGCAAAAAACAAAAACCATCGCCTGAATCCCATTCCCTTTACACCATCGCACTTTAGCGTGTCATCTGATCGCACTTTAGCATTTGACACCATCGCACTTTAGCGTACATTTTGTAGATCATCGCACTTTAGCGTGACCATCGCACTTTAGAGTCCTACATATATATAAAAAGAATATGTCAAAGCGGGCAGTCTTGATGAGCAAACTACATATTAATTAGTATAATATTATTGTGTCATGAAAAGCTTCTTCAATTTTTGCTGTGATTCCTTCCTAATAATGATGGTCATAGGAACATGAGGAAGGCGTCCCAGTTAATCATTAACAAAGCCTTTCAAGAAATTATATTATTATTTTGACTATGTATAACAGTATTAAAAATTATTCTATTTGGCCAGCAATTTAAGTACATAAACTTGCAACTGGTTATATATATATTTCTGACTTGGAAATGATTTAAAAAGTACTGGTTCACCATGTTCGCAGATAATACAATAATTTATTCAAGGGGCACAGTGTCTTTTTCCAGAGAAAGACGCACTGTCCAGGATATTTCCAAATAATTACCCAGATACTCAGCAGTCACTTTTAATGGACATACAGATGTAATCATGTTGCTGTCATCCTTAAACTTCCCCAACAGCTTAAGTTGCATCTGATTTCAAAGAATTATTATTTACAAAATGTATAGTACATTTAAATTTGAAGTTCTTTATCACATACATGAACCATAAATATTCAATAGAATTGCAAAACTTTTTTGACAAGCATGAGAAATAAATTGTACGACAGGAAACATGGAAATAAATAAGGGGACACGCACATCTAACCAAACACGAGATACATGTATTGAGAGGTCAAACGTCAAAACACGAAAACAAGTGAAATAAAATATAAACACTGGGTAAAAAGAAAACATTGCATAAAATTAACCCTTTACCACCCTTTTAAATTCAAAGTTGATTAATACCAACAGCACTAAGCAGAAAATATTTAGTATGGACTTCACACTGATTAAATGGTGGGAGTAGAAGTTGGAAAGGGGGGGGGGGGGGGTAGTCCAAATAATAATGACGTCTTGCAAGGCTTCCTTTTGAGCAAGTTTGTGTGCCCTGTGTTACAAATTAAGAGCTCCAGGCTTTGAAAGAAGGGGTCATGGCTCCAGCAATGTGGATGCTGGAGAGAAGTGGACGGTGGAATCCCCCCCCCCCCCCCCCCTTTCCCCGAAATTATGGCAGGTACCTGCTAAACGAAAATTAGAAACGAATTTCAGGGTAAATGTTGAGAATGGGCTCTCGGTATAATGGAGGGATCTTGTTTCATTCGATATTCTGTTTATTTATTGACGGGATTCGATAAATTATTCAAATTTCAGATATTTGTTGCAGTCTAGTTTCGTTTTGAACACCATGACCACGTGTATATCATGCTTGCCAACAGTCTGAACTCGTTTTTATCTATAAGTATACAGTTTTTTGATTTCTGAAGCGAATGATTAACAAAACAAGCAACGTATGTTTCATAAATAATACATATTTGGAGGCTCACACTTACTTTTCTGGTTAGATTTTCACATAGAAGTGAAAATAATTTTCGCTGCAAGGTTCTTTCCATTCTGCAAACGACAAACATCTATTTGACAGAGACCGTCTACTGATTGGTTAATCTGCAAAAGGAGGCGGGGTCCACAAGCCGACAATCTCGTCAACAAAAACAGCTATTGCAACTGTTTGCCATAATAATTATACCACAAACATACAATATTCGTGTTTCGATATACAAATTACATCATATGGATACCCGTTTTTAGTTAATAGGCATGTATGTAATTTGATTTCATACAGTTTCATCGATTGACGCAGCTTACGGAATCTTCGCCATTAAAGGAGGTACTCGGTAAAAGTGGTAACCCGAACCCGAACCCGAACCCGAACCGGAATTTGCCGGAAATTTGCCGAACCGGAAATTTATTTTACATATATTATGCCCTTTATGTTTCGTTTTTTTCTACAAACGTTTATATATTTGATGTATAATTAAATTTTATCTCATGTATGAAAAGGTTTTTTTCCAAACATCACTAACAATGATAAATTTAAGGTTTATTAATTTCCACCTCGGTAAAAGTGGTAACCCGAACCTAAAAGTTTTTCTTTAACCAAACCTTAATCTGCCTAAGTGATTAAATTCGCTTTCTTATTTTATGTCCCAAATGTAATAATCTTTCATATTTGACTTAAAATTGTTCTTACAACTTTGCCAAAAACTTTTTATCGTGGAAATTACCAAAAAATTGGTCGCCCGAACCTGAAAGGGAAACAACTCCATTTTGTATTTGTATTTTTGGGTCGATTATGACGCTACTGGTTAACTCGGACTATACCAAATTCGGACCATTACTTCGGCCTATGATTGATGATTGTGTTTTCTGAATTATTATTTCTTTTTTTCTCTATAGTTTTTGTTTTGTCAAATAGATAGAAGTATTAATTGTTTTAGTTTATTGGCTGTAATGTGGGTTTTTTCTGGTTTTTTTTCTTCGATTAATGAAAAAAAAACATCCAGTATTTTATGGTTATGATACTTGGTTAAACCTAATACAAAATAATTAAAAGATTCCCCCCCCAGAAACCGTAACTATCTACTTGTTTTATGTCATAAATGGATTCAATTTTTTGTGTGTGTTGATTTTGAGATTTAAATGTGATTCCTCGATTTTTTATGTTTAATTTATTTTAAAACTTCTATAAGAATGAATTGCTTAATATATGCCGGTGATATTATTCTGTTATCGTCCACTGCAAAGGCCTAACTTATGACAGAGATAGTAATGCCTGGTATCTGACCTTTTGTGGTAGAGAAATCTGGTCACTGTTAATGCAAATACAGCAAGATACTCAGTATCACCATACAATTTATATTCACATCTAATAAGCGAAAAACTGCATGTAAAGTTTTGAAAATAATTTTTAGGTGACATAAAAATAGTATAAACGGAAAAGTCACAAAATACCTTGAAAAGAAGTATGTTGGAATGCAAATGATTATTCATTATGTACATGTATGAAATAAACCATTAAAATATTTTTTGAATGCATGGTAAAAAGTTGTAATACATTTGTATCAGATTAGTTATTGTAAAAGGTAGATTTTTAAATGTTTATAGGAAATGCAAAAAAGAAGATGTGGTATGATTGCCAATGAGACAACCTAGTAATGTGCAGACCATATGACAATTTTCATACAAAAACTAATGTGACTAAAAATACCGCCAACTTTCCTGTATTAACAGAACTTGGTTATTTCCCACTATGTTTTTATAAAAAAAATATTCTTTTATATTGGAAATAAAATTGAGAATGGAAATGGGAAATATGTCAAAGAGACAACAATCTGACCAAAGAGCAGAAAACAGCCGAAGGCCACCAATGGGTCTTCAATGCAGCGAGAAAATCCCGCACCCGGAGGTGGTCCTCAGCTGGCCCCTAAATAAAATTGTGTGCTAGTTCAATGAACGCATGTATAGATAAATTTCTCTTGCTACAGAATGCTTATGAATAAATCCAGAAATTATACAATTAATGCAAATCGTCTTGGTATGGATCACTCCAACGTATACTGCAAAATGTTCCAATTATTTCTGTTATATATAAAAGAAGTCGTTCGCTGTGCAAGATGTTGATGTATCTTATATTAGGACAATTTGGCCCATATTATCAGCACTTCTTTACAGCATTTCTATGAGGAGTCTATATCACTATTGCCTTCTTCAAGTCAAATTTTCAGCCTCTATTGATCACATAATTCTTCAGTGGAGGTTCAAACTTCCAATCCTTCTTCCTGGTCAGCCTACATTGCTATAGTTATAGTTATCCGTTTATTCTCACAAAGGAACATAACTTTTATTGCTGTTCTTCATCTTAAGTCATAGTGAGGCCTTTTAAAAATTTTCTGCGAACTTCAATGTGATTTCTAATTACATTTTACATATAAAAATACAAATTGTCTGAATAGGCATAGTGAACAGTTCAACTGTTCTAATTCTATATAAGAAGCATTAAAAAAATTCTTCTAGGACTTCAATGACTTATTTTTTTTAAATTTTTTTTTAATACAATATTCATTACACTGGATTAACATTTGTTATACATAATTGGAAAATGTTATCAAAATAGAAATGAACTTTGTGAGTAAAACTGGTCATTAGGATATAACCTCACAAATTATAATACTAGCATTTCCCATTCTCAATCTAATTAAAATATAGATCTCGGATTTCGTTATACTACGTTATACTACAGCTTCGTATGTAGTATAACGTAGTATAACGAAATCCGAGATCTATATTTTAATTAGATTGTTCCCATTCTATGCAGCATCTGAGCATCCCAATTTGATGTGTCTCATAGTCATTGTACATATAAATGGTTGTCGATTCTCCCCAATTTGATTTTATTAGTAAATTAAAGTTCAGGATATGTTTCTAAAATTTTGTGTTCACCTAAGAAAACCTATTTGCTTTATATTCTTTTCTTAAGAACAATATCTTTCCGTTTTTGCTTTATATTCTTTTCCTACGAACAATATATTTCCTTTTTTGCTTTTATTCTTTTCGTACGAACAATATCTTTCCTTTTTTGCTTATATTCTTTTCCTACGAACAATATCTTTCCTTTTTTGCTTTATATTCTTTTCCTACGAACAATATCTTTCCTATATTTCTTTATATTCTTTTCCTACGAACAATATCTTTCTTTTTCTTTCCTTTATTTCCTTTTCCTACAAACAATATCTTTCCTTTTTTTGCTTTATTTTTTTCCTACGAACAATGTCGTTCCTTCATATATAAAATTTTAAGGCAATAAAGATGTTTAATGAATTTTCTTGTTTTAATGATTTTTCATTTATGTATCAACTTAGTTATTTAACTTTCACCAAGGGCTACGGACATGTTTTTTATGTTATTTCGAATAGACAGAAAAAATATTAGTCATTTCTTATAATTTAATTCTAAATTCCATTTTAAACCGGAGTAAACCATGAAAAAACGTTGATGACGTCACGGTCACATGACAAAATTATGTCTATGAGCTGATAAACAAAACAACGTCAGCCAATCAGAAGACGCGTCACATCCAAAATTAAATTAAAAAGTTTTAAACAAAGTTATTCTTAGATGGATGTTTATTTTTATAGTGCTTTGAACTAGCTGTCAGTAACTGCGAGTACTATCAGATCTGTACAAATAGGTTGTGATGTACAAATACCCGTCCACGTATACTCTGTTTTTATTCGATGTATTTCTATTTGTATCCATCTGATTCATCGTACCGTCATACCACTGTCCCATGTTAGGAAGGGTTTGGCGCCCAAAAAAAAACGAATTTAACCCCGCTACATTCTGTATTTGCTTGTCCCAAACCAGAAGCCTGTAATTCGGTGGTTGTCGTTTGTTGCTGTGATACATATTTGTTTTTCGTCAGGTTTTTTTTTTTTCTCGTTTGAATTGTTTTACATTTGTCATTTCGGAGTCTTGTATAGCTGGTTATCAATATGAGCTTATTGAAGGCCGTCATGTTTTTAATTTATGTGACATTTGGTTTCTTGTGAGAGTTGTCTCATTGGCAACCATTTCACATCTTCATTTTATATAAACGCCGCAGGATTGTTGTACCTATGTCTCACATTCTGCGAGTTAAAAATGCAAAGTAAAGATGTGCACAAAAGGGTATATTGTGGAACATAAATGGAGCTGTGACCCTCTAATACACGGGCACATGGAAATATATATGTCAGATCATCTTTTACAAAATTTACACTTGGAAAAACACAATGAGATTACAACATGCCAAGAAATCCTCGCTAAAAAATCCGGTCGACCTCCTACGGCACTCATTAGTAGCTTAAAAAAGATTTGATTTCATTCAACAAATTAATTTATGACCTTCATGTACGTGTCGCTTAGAACACGGCCATATACCAAATGGTCAATATTAATCATCCCTGTAATTTGCTCTATGGGGTGTTTGCAGAATTTCAACGGAGGCAATTTCTTGTCATGGGAAAAGGAAGAAAGACCATTCACAATTTGTCTTACATTTGTTTTTCTCTTTTTTAATTAAATAAAAAAAAAATAACGAACCTTTCAAATGTAGAGTTCATAAGATATAAATATTCCCTGTGGAACACCTCCCCCCCCTTTTTTTGTTTGTGCTCTCTATTTTCAACCCTCGAATTAATATTTCCAATCTAATTAAAATTAAAACCTTGCTTTCTAACCAATCTATTCATGTACCGGACCGGCAAATTTCTTTATTTAATACGAAAATCTGCAGTGCCGTTATACACATGCATGTTGTTTGCTTGGAGTCCCCGCCCGAAAAGAAAGAAATAGCTTAACTCCAAGATACTATATTCCTGCATCACGTGATTTTTACCGCGTGGAGCTTACATTTTAATAAATACCGAATATGGAAAGTGAAACTACAATTCAAAACATAAAGTCCGAAGGCACAAATAAGAAAAAGAAGGGTTTTTTTTTTGGCAAAGGGTGCCGGGGTAATCTTCTCTGTGTTCATAATATACATGAAATATTTGCCACTGCCCCTTTTCTGTTCTATGAATTCTAACCCTGAGTTTTCTATCTGTTACATGCCATGAAATCCTCGCTAAAAATTCCGGTCGACCTCATACGGCACTCATTAGTAGATAAAAAAAAATTTGATTTCATTCAACAAATTAATTTATGACCTTCATGTACGTGTCGCTTAGAACACGGCCATATACCAAATGGTCAATATTAATCATCCATGTAATTTGCTCTATGGGGTGTTTGCAGAATTTCAACAGAGGCAATTCCTTGGCATGAAGCATAAATCACACGCTGATAATTACAAACAAGCGTCGCGAATTAAAAAAAACAAACTACATAAGATATAAGAAGATGTGGTAGGATTAATTGCCAATGAGAAGACTATATAAAGTTCTTATAAAGAGAATGAAAGAAATTATGGGCACCCGCAAGGCCTTAAACAACTAAAGGTCACCGCACGGCCTTCAACAATTGAGCCCTTTATATTCATTTACTGCCACAATTTTTATGATTATCAATATCAAATTTCAAATTCATTGACAATCGACCTATGAAAACCAGATATCGTTTTTTTTTTTCACATTTATTTCCAGTTTCCATTGTTTAATTTAAAAAAAAAAAATTAGCATCATCTGTAAATCCTGCAAGTTTCTGACATAAACATTGTATCATCAGCAAACAGCAAAATAAACCATTATTCATTTTCTGTATCTCTTCAATACAGTTTCTAGCCCTTTAGATTTTGTAGTTTCTAGAAAGTCTTGCAAGTCAATCAAGAATAAAGAAAACGAGATAGATTAGAGATTCCCCCTTGACTTGCTCCTATATCAAATAAAAAAAGTAAGGCAGACTTTTCATTATTATAAACTATGCAAGATTTCGTATCTGATACATATCTTTACAACTCTAAAAAAAAAAAAATCCGGTTCATGGGTTTTGTAGAAGTTTGAAATATAAAGAGTTTCTAAGTACAAAGTCAACAGCTTTATTTCAAAATCAACAAACGCACAATAGTTGAAGTACTCCGTATTTCTATGAAATATGCACGAAATTTGTCTTTAATTTAACTTTGAAGTATGAAACCGTGACACTTCGAATTCAACCTCACTTGTTTTTAATGATTACACATTTAGCTATAACTATTTTCGATAAGCTTATATAAAACGAAGTTATAATTTTTGTATTATTTTTTGTTTCATACATTTATAATGTACAATTATTATATACCAATTATTTATTACCTTTAATTTAAAACTAATAGTTTTTTCTTATTTAGAATTACAAATGTATGGCTTGGTTTGATACAATATTTTCATTTTCGTTCATTTAAATTAACCATTTACTATAAGGCCATTCATTATACGCCAATACTTAATACAGCGGTTAGGACATCCCAGCTTATATAATCATAAGATAGCTTCGATGTGCATGCTAACCCTTTCTGTCAGTCAGTCCTAACTTTATCCAAATCTCTGTCCTAAGAAATCCTTAGGACCTATCTAAGGACAGTTTCGATATTATGTTGATAAAATGTCATAAGTTATGTTCATTTATATTCCGCAATATGCCATCTTCATTATATTTGACATTTATCATAAAGAATCAATTGCACGACGACAATTTACTTTTATTTTCCGTTCCACAATAACTTACCAGTAATGATTGGACTGTAAATAGAGAAAAAAAAAACAATACGGTGATGTGTTATGGAACTATGTTGGCTTTCTATGAAATTCTTTAAAAATTTTTTTTATTATATTGTTATTTCCAGTAATTCCATTTATTAATCAATTTATTTATTTATTTATTTATTTATTTATTATTATTTTTTTTATTTATTTGTCCTCTTGTTATTTTTACTGTTTTTTCCTGACAATAATCTTAAAAGCATTGACGTGGTTAAAATCTTTCCAGAGCCCGGGTTCATACCAAAGTCCATTCGGAATCCGGTAAGGTTTTATTGCGTTCATTTACCTGTGTAACTATTTCAAAACGAGTTGTCTCCCTTTCGGGTTCGGTTTCCTACTTATTCACTTAGAAATGAAATAAATGGTTGTGTCAGAGACATATAATACAAGAGATTCGCAACTCTAGTAGAGTCTATATAACAGCCAATGAAATGACGTGGCCACCGGAAAGCCGATTAATCCGATGGATTTATGGGTAATAACCCGTATTGTTGTGTAAAAGGTTCTACGCCTCACGATTTTTCTAATGGATAATGCCGATACCTTTCACAGCTAAAGCATGCAAGTATATTTAAAAGTTACAAAAAACTAATTCTAATAATTTGTTATTGATAAAATGTGTTCTAATGATGAGATTAATCAAATTCAAACAAAGTTAAAACTCGGCCCATTTTACTTCACCTATTGCCGTAGAAACCATTTGATCTCCCAATTTTTTTCTTAAAACTTGAAAAATATGCTAATAAATATATAATTTTATGGGCCAATAGTACTCCCAAATGTTGTTTCGTGACTGAAAATAAGACTATTTTCGTAAAATTTGAACCAACAATGTGGCGATTTTTTCTGATTGATACCCGAAATTTTTTATTAAACTGGCTAAATATTGAAATTGTTCATGGTCAAATTTCCTTAAATCAGTCCTTCTTTTTTGTGCACTATGAAATTTATAGCCTGCATTTTGTTAGATGTTTTATTCATTTTTCATTCTGTTTATAGCAAAGTTGTTTATTTTCTCCTATTCTGAAGTCATTGTTTTTTTCTTCTTTTTAGGGTGCCAAAGATGAACGAATGCAGTAAATTTACAAAAGGAGTAAAATTTTCCTAGTAAAGGAAACCTTCTGCTGGTCGTAATATTATGAAT
Source organism: Mytilus californianus (assembly GCF_021869535.1). Classification (NCBI taxonomy): domain Eukaryota; kingdom Metazoa; phylum Mollusca; class Bivalvia; order Mytilida; family Mytilidae; genus Mytilus; species Mytilus californianus. The sequence goes on from NW_026262737.1 coordinate 307,524, forward strand.
GAGCTTCATATGCATCTGTTGTCGTTTCAGACTACGCTTCTCGTTCAAAACATGAACCTAATTCATTTTTAAATTAAAATCGTATTGAGGACATTTCAATGGTGACTGCAAAAGATATATATATATATGTTTGTGGTATATCATCTTTTCCACAAGTTTATTGTTTTCTGTTTGGTATTTAATTAATATTAAGATCCATTTTGTTAGATCTGGTGATCAATTTATTTGGCAATCGCCAATGGCAGTCAGCAGGGTTTAAGAACATCAGTTGTTCGACCTGTTAGTCAAATGCGTTTTGTTAAAATAGACTTTTTCACTTTTTTTTGTCTTTTGGAAATTGTTGTTTGTGCTGTATTTAGACCCCTCTACCAAGAAATTTGTTTTACATGCACACGTATAAAAAAAGACAAAAACCACTACAAATGATTGTCTCGTGGAAACAAGGTTATAAAATACTTTTTAAATAGTGTCTTCCGTGTTGCTTTGATGTATGACCTGTGTTTTTTTATAGATTTTTTGTTGCTTCGAGGACACACATATCCATCTATGTATGCAGTATTGTCAATTGTTTTTGTTGGTGGGTCTCTCGCTTATGTTTTCGTCCTTTTCACTATCAACAAAGAGTTCGTTATCAGTTTATTTAGGAGTATATCTAAGTCGTAACTATTAAGATTGTCATCCCACGAAATTAAGATTGTCATCCCACGAAATAAAATCGGAATTTTCCATATTGCGTGCACATGAATGAAGCTTTATTCAAATGAGAAATTAATTGTAATTTTCTTAAATATTAATTCTCAATACACACTTCGAACATGAAGAAACCATAAATTTACCGACAATCATTTAAAAAAACAACTCAATGCAAGCCTATATGATAAAACTGTCAAACAACACTTAGAAATCAAACATTTACCGACAATCCTACAGAAAAAAAACTCAATGAAAGCCCAATAAATGAGGAATATAAAAATAAATAAAATTTTAATAATTTATAAATATCAAGAATAAAAGCCTATCATGATTAACAATTAATTAACAAATAAATTAAGTTTTTTTCCATATTAATTAATTATACATTTTGTGAATTGTATTTTTGGAAAGAGTGTGGACACCTGTGGTGTGACAACTTCTTGTTTACAAGGTGTCAATTAAAACTCATTATTTATAACATGTTCGTGATTTACCTGGTCATCGAATAATTCAAACCTAATATACATGTCACACTGTGAAATTATGTCTCCGAGACAGGTGTATATTCAATAGAAACCCATTATGTAACTATCAAATAAAATGAACTCTGACACAATTTATCAAGTGTTAATTATTTAATATCAGTTTTTTTTTATACAATATCAAATTATGTCTCTTTTTCAATAATACAAATCTAAAATCAAAATTACATTAAAATAAATAATTATATATGTACTCAAATTATATTTAATTAATTATGATAAATTTAACACTGAAACAGTTTATGTTATGCTTAAACATTCGTCCTTACTTCGAGTACTTTTAATACTTTTATTAATGACTTTATTACCTAAGGAGATCTCGCGAGGTTTAACTAGTGGCCGCGTGTTATTACGGGATTTCGCCGAGTTGCGAATCTCTTGTATTATATGTCTCTGGTTGTGTTTTATACAGTTTGAAAAAAATCTTTGTGTTTATGAAATGAAAGATGATATTCATCACACGAAGTCAGAGTGTTCATTCAAGAAATCAGATAATACAGAGAAATAAAGAAAAATAGGTTCCCGAGTTTGGGTTACCACTTTTACCAAGGCGGAAACATAGAAAACTTTTTTTTCAGTCTTCTGCCAGTTAAGAACAAAAGCGTACTCATACATAACATAAAACTTTATATTTTACACCATATCCATTAATTTTTGTAACAAAAATCTCTAAAGAATGATAACAAATCATATTTAAAGATTTCCGGTTCGGCAAATTTCCGGCAAATTCCGGTTCGGGTTCGGGTTCGGGTTACCACTTTTACCGACCACCATTAAAGGAGATGTGACATGATTTTTTTTTTTTTTTTTTTTTTTTGGAAATAAATATTTATTTATACATAATTACCCCCCAAAAAACATCGAAAGCATATAATTATCGTTTAAATGGATAAAATATGAATTTAAATGTATCGATCTGTCGACATACTAATTATGCATATTTCAATCCTGGAAGTCACTCAGAACGAGGCTGTGACGTCAGTGGTTTCATCAATCATATTTGACTGACGGGTGTATAGGCATAATTAGCGCAATTTCATTTTCGAATATCTTCCAACAAAACCCATGACAGTGATTAAAAATGGTTCAGTGTGCTGCCAGTGGATGCAACAAAAGGCATAAGAAGGACAGTTTAATTAGTTTTTTCCGTTTTCCGAGTAACCCGCAAACCAGGAAGGCGTGGACACACTATTGTAAGAGATGGGACTTCCTACCAAGCACTGGTCATAGACTTTGTTCCGCCCACTTTACACATGCATGTTACGATCGTGACCCAGAAGTTATGAAGAATCTCGAGGGCTGTCCTACCACAAAACTCCGTCCAAATGCGGTACCTGACATTCCATTGACACAACCAACAACAGCTGAGCCAAGGCCACCTATACCTAAGCGGGGAGCTTATGAGAAGCGGAGAAAGGCTGAGGTAAATATTTTTTTTTTATCTTCGCAAATATTTTTTTGCGTCCCTTTTTTAATAATATTATTTTTTATAGTTTCGTCATATTTGTGTATAGCCCAATATATCTCAGTGTTTAAAATTTAGTATCGTGTACCTCCTTAGAGTACCTCACTACCTGTTCACGTGTGCAAGTGTGTACACTGAAATTGGACATACATCCATAAACATCGATCAGAAGTTACAGGTATGCGGCACACTTTATCCGCAATGCTGGGTTACCTTTTAAAGTTGAAAGCTACAGGTGTCATGCCCCCAGGTGATGAAAGATAAGACATAGGTAATACGCAATATTGCGTAATATGCGTCGAATCTGTGTACATCCATGATCACCTGCTGGGTGCACAGGTGAGGTTGGAAAATAGACTAGAGCAAATGTTACAGACATAAGTTACGTAATGCATATCTGTTTTACCTGTTGGAATAAACAATACCCGACTGTCGGTTATGGGGTTTTACAGAATAGAGAAAAAAGGACTGACAGTGCAGCTTAAAAAGGGGGGGGGGGGGGGATAGGAAATATAAATAAAATATAAATAAAATAATATTATAACAAATATCACAACAACAAAAAATCAGTACTCCTAGAACATTTTCAATGGGATGATTATGGAGGAGACAAATACATGAATATATTTTACTGTTTCAAAACTTCTTTAAATATTACTTTTAATACTTCCCCTGTTATGTCATACTTATTACACATGTATTGGGGGCTGCTTCAGTAATTCAAATTTCACACCCAACATACTTGGTTAGGTGATAGGTAATTTATTACCTCTCTTTTTGTCTTATTTAATGTAATTCAATTACCTGTTAAACTCAAACATTTTTAAGAAATATATCTTGATTTATGGTGAAATAATTGATAAAGTACTGATATATTTCTACACAGATTTCTATATATGCATTCTAAATTTTAAAATGTGCATTATATTTCATATTGTGTTTATACATGTATGTATGTGGTGCGACTATAATAAACTATAATAAACTTTTGAACTTGAACGCTACATTTAGCAAACTAACTAATTTAAATTATTAAATTAATACCTAAGAACCAATTTATTAGTGGTAAATTTGATTTCTATTCAGACAACTATCCATGAAAGCTCAAATAAAATGGAGTTAAGAAGTTAGGTATATTTCTCTATGTTTTTGATTTCATTATAATTGTAATTTAAGACCACATAATTATTCAGAAATGCAATTGACCATTGTGTGACCCAAGACGTTCACTTGTATTTATATGTCTTAATTATCACAGTAAAAAAAGTTCTGTAAGACTAAACTAACAACAAACATTTATTCTTTGCAGATCCTACAGCTTGCATATGACAACTATGAACGAGACACGGAATGTGTACAACTACAAGTACCAGACAGTACCACAGAACCAGAACCAGAACTGCCAACCTCCAATGTTACAGAGAAGAATACATCCAAAGTTACCATGGTTACACAGACAACTCCACCACCATCTCCAAAAGCAGTAAAACACAAGAAAAGCCAATCCTAGCTCCGTCCACAACAACGTACCAGGAAACATCAAACAGATCTTAAAATTACACAACCTTCAGCAACATACAGTACAATTGCTACTCAGACTGATGATGACATTACAAAATGTACATGTGCCAGTATTGTAACTACAACAACTAACATCAATTCAGCCCAAAACTCTGACGACGATGAGGTTTCCAGCCATGCAGATAGTGATGAGGAGTACCAACCCTCAGATGATGACCAGAGGTATGTAGTACTATGTATAATTATTTTTTTGAAATAGCATATATATCAATTGATCAACCTGTTTAAAAAACAGGCTCTCTAAGCCGCTTCCAGTCTCTTTGAAACATTCGTCAATTCCGTTCTTTTTTTTTGAAAATTTATATACTTAAATAAATATGTACATATAAAAAAGAAGATGTGGTATGATTGCCAATGAAACAACTCCCCACAAAAGACCAAAATGACACCGAAATTAACAACTATAGGTCACCATACGGCCTCCAACAATGAGCAAAGCCTCTACCGCACAGTCGGCTATAAAAGGCCCAGAAATGACATTGTAAAACAATTCAAACGAGAAAACTAACACATGTTTTTAAAAAATAAGTCAGTGCGCCCCCACTTATGAAAATTTCTGGATCCGCCACTGGTATGTAAGCACTACAGACAACCTTACAGCCTTCAACAATGAGGAAACAATACTGTATGATCAGCTTAAAAAGGCCCTGACATCAAAAATATGAATCAATTAAATTGAGAAACTATTGGCCTAATTTTAAACAACATCATTCACATAAAACAATTTAACAGACATATTGTATGGTATGCAACAAAGAGCTAACATATTTTTTAACCAAGTGATCACAGCTTGTACAGGCTTTGCTAAAGGATGTCAGTAAAACACTCAATGCATCAATTCATTTTTATTGAGTAAAAATTAAGAATAACAATGTAATACTTGCAGTGCACAAAATTTGAAAATAATATTGACTATTTTTTTGTAGATGGTCCGAGTACACAGTTATTTCGTAGTGCATTTCTTTTAGACAATAAATGAAAATTAAAAAAATCCCACATGCTAAGGGGGTCTTCAAATCTTTTGACAGCTTCGGAAGTGCTAATTTTTAACATTTTTCAGCTGGACCAAATCACTACTTTACTTTAAAATTCATGACCCAAATTTTTTTACAGTGTCATTTCACCCCCCTACTTACTATTTGAGTCATAAAACATGGAGAAATAAATTTGGAAGGGGTATAAAAAAAACCGACAAGTAACACACTGTCCACACTAGGGACTATATTCGTGTACCCGGACCTAATAGGGTAGAAAAAGTTGACCAATCTTAATGAAACTTGGTATGACCAAAGCTTATTCAATTATAAGACTGCTTACAAAGTTTCATGGCAATAGGATATATATTATAGACAATATGACTAATTCTATATTCAACTTTGAGTGTTAAATTTAGGCGTTAAAATTGAAAATTTTCAACTATCAACATTTGGGGCTTAAAAAATTAAAATATTGCAAAAAAATACTTTTGAAATGCCTTAATATATAATATATTATGTATTAAAAGCAATAGAGTACTCATTTGATTTATCAGACTTATCATGATTATTAAAAAGTCAAATTTATATGAGCCTGTGGCTAAAAATGGAGGTTTTCCAATGAAGGGGGGCCTTACATAAAGATGTAATATTTTCCGGCAATTTTAAATTTGTAAAGCTTTTTGGTTATAAATAATCCTTACATATGTATTTAATGTACTTTAAATGGAAAGAAAACTTACAAATAACATATCACATTAGTTTAAAAGGGTCCTAGGCCAAGTAAGACTGAAAATAATTTAGGGTCAATTTAGGCCGTATCACATATTTACATTTTAAAATGCATATTGAAGCTATATGAAATAAAATTTTGTGTCTTTTCTATCATTTCTATACTCAGGTGACATGATACAATAAATCTGAGCACAAAAAGACTCTTGCATTCAACTTTTTTTGCAGACAGTATGGTCTGATACAAAGATTTTTCACTTTTTAGTGAAAAACATGCATGCAATTTTAGTCTCAACAGGCTTATATTTGAACCACTTGCTATCCTACAGAAGAAAAGAAAGATATTATGTGACATAAAACAGGTACAAAAGACATTGTTAAGTGCTTTTTATTCAAATTTAGTGAGGTCTTTATAATGGACTTCAACTTTTTGTTCCAAGCTCCTCACATTTAACTTGATCCAAACAGAGCGTTAGACGAGGATCATATATACAACACATTTTGCACATATTGTCTAAGATAATCTTCTTTTCTGTAGATTCAGAGTTCACAAATGAGTAATACAACTGGATTGAAGCATAGAAACACAAATATTGACACATAAAAACCTGTCAGATAGAAAGTCAGAATGCCACTTATGCATCAAAATTGAAAAAGCTATGAAATGCTTATTTTGACCATAAAATGCCAAAATTGGTCATTTTTGCAGAAATTCTATCAAATAAAAGTTTAAATCCTTTAGTTTTATGCTATTTGATAAATTGACACCGTCAAATCATTCAGGGAAGTTGCTTGAGTACAGATTCTATATTTCCTGATTTCACCTCTTAGGTCCGAGTACACAGTTATTTCGTAGTGCATTTCTTTTAGACAATAAATGAAAATTAAAAAAATCCACCTCGCGCTTTCTCAATATTATTTTTACAGTGTGTTGTACTACTTTTGGGACAAATTATATCAAAATTATAGAAAACTTCATCGGCTCTAACTCAAAATATGGACAATTTCATGCTAAGGGGGTCTTCAAATCTTTTGACAGCTTCGGAAGTGCTAATTTTTAACATTTTTCAGCTGGACCAAATCACTACTTTACTTTAAAATTCATGACCCAAATTTTTTTACAGTGTCATTTCACCCCCCTACTTACTATTTGAGTCATAAAACATGGAGAAATAAATTCGGAAGGGGTATAAAAAAAATCGACAAGTAACACACTGTCCACACTAGGGACTATTTTCGTGGACAACGAAAATCAAAGGACGATAACTGTGTACCCGGACCAGATTAGGTTTTCTGATCAAGCAAGATGTTGTTTCCATAAGTGAACATGACTGCTTTTCATATTCAAATGCTGCAGGGGATGTACAGATTCTTCAAAACCACTTTCCAGTCAGTTTAACGCAGACATTCGAGCCATTCCAAAAGGCAGACCTCATTGAGAGACACAGGTCCAGATATCAGCGATAGAAGAAAATTATTGAGAACAGTTAAATGTTGTATGCACATTGGAAATTATTAAGGAAATCTATAATCTTCTGGTTTGGTTGGGTTGGGTTGGGGTGGCTGGTGGGGGGGGGGGGGGGGGGCGTTGGGGGGGGGGGGGGGGGGTGTTAACATCAATTTGTCTTCCTAGTCTTATGATAAATCAAAAAAAAATCCATTTGACCAGCAGTTAGATTGTTCTACAGGAAGAATGTCAGAACAAGTGTAATGATTTTGTATGATATGCAGTGGATGTTCACTGTAAACTTTTACATGTGAATTATATTGAGGAGTTTTGCAGGCTTTTTTCATGTTGATTATTGTGAAGGAATGTCAACCTTGATTTTTTGTTTAGCATTGAACAACAAAAAACTTGTTATAAGGTACACCTTTATTATTTTATTTATTCTTTAAAACAGGATCTACTGTGCAAAAACAAAAAGTCAATGTTTTTATTAATACAAGTGTTTCATTCAGAATAAATAGTTACAAAAAGTAATTAGTCCAAACTTAATTTATACAACTGCATATTTGAAGCCACAGTATTCTTCAGATGGGAAACTGTCCCTAATTTTTTTCACAACACATGCAGGCAAGATCTTTCTGTTGTGACGTCCAAGGCGATGCCATATCCACTGCACAAATCTTCTATATGCCATAAACCTATATTTCCTACAAAACAAAACATCAATTATATTCATATACACCTTTCAGTACCTTACTCTAAACTGATATGTTAATATTTTCATCAAGCATACAATGTAAGTTAGAAAGAAAAATTTCTTATTAACATTTTTTTTTTTTCATTTTCGAAAGACTGAAACATTTCAATTCCGTTGTACCTGTCATTTTGTACTGTATTAAGGTTAAAAAGAAATATTTAGGATTGATAAATATTACCTAAGGTGTACTGCCATGTATATATTTTCTACCTATGTATATTATTATAATGACACGAAATAACTTGGGCCTGTCTACATGTTCAGTATGCTTTGAAATATATTATGTATAAACAAATTGTATCTGTGATATTTGAATTATGAATTTATCTGTGATATTAAATTATTATTTAATTCATGTTATTTTCTTTATTAAATGGTCAATGATTGTACTTACTCTATGTACAATTAAAAATGTTGAAGTCACTAGTATTGTCTTGAAAACAGTGAATGATCATCATGAACATGGATCAATAAAACAATAACTGATTTGAAATTGGTACCTCATGAACAAGAACCTAGCCTACTACTAGCATGACTTAATTCAAAACTTACTCATTGATGGGTTCATTGTCGTCAAAGGGACCAACATGCTCCATGTATGCATACATGCTGACTTGCAACACATGACGGTTTAAGCAGTTTGCAATAAAGATCTCATGCTCTGTGATGCAGTTTAAGTCATCAACTATGTGTCCCCATTCAAATGAATTGATTGTGGAGGAATATATATCTTGAATTAAACTCTATAAGAAAAAACAATATATCATATAAATGTGGTAATGTCTAATGCATATATACATTGGTATTTTATGCTCATCAAATCTAATAATATATATATATATATATATATATATATATATATATATATATAGGGGTCTAAATACAGCACAAACAACATTTTCCAAAAGACCAAAAAAGTGAAAAAGTATCAATCATAGGTTTGAACGTTGTTTTCAATTTAGACTTGTTTATATTTTTTCGTTTGGGCTTGTATTATATTTGCCTTCGGGTTTATATGATCCGTTCATCCTATTTTGACTCCTCAAAATTCAAGAGTCTATCCCAAATTGAGGTAAATTATGTGGCCTTCCAATAACCGTTTCGATTCCTAACATCACTGAAGAGACATTAATTGTCGAAATTCGGATATGGTGTACAAACAATCTTTGCACCTTTGTTTGCGGTATACCATCTTCGCCGCATGTTTATTGTTTTCTGTTTGGTATTAAATTTAAAGTTAAGATCCATTTATTACACCTTGTGATCCGTTTATTTGGCAATCGCCAATGGCAGTCAGCAGGATTTAAGAACATTTGCTGTTCGACCTGTTAGTCAAATGCGTTTTGTTAAAATATACTTTTTCACTTTTTTGGTCTTTTGGAAAATGTTGTTTGTGCTGTATTTAGACCCCTTTAACAAGAAATTTGTTTTGCATGCACACGTATAAAAATTGCGGTTTTTATCCAACGCAATCATAGGTTTGAACGTTGTTTTCAATTTAGACTTGTTTATATATATAAAAGAGTATATATGGACACTATTTTCTTCCCATTGCCAAAATTTTATTACTATTGACAGAACGTCTAGTGACTGGTTTACCCCAAAACCTCTTCAGGTGTTTTGTTTATACAATATAACATTTTCTTCCCACTGCCCATTTATTATTTTTGACAGTTCGTAATGTCGTATATAAGTGAAGCTGTAACTGTATTTCAGAAGAAGAAAAAGGTCGATGTATATATAGTGCCTGTGCGTTGTTCCAGGGCAGAGCACAGGGATACCCCTGTGGGCAGAGTGAAACAAACTATTTTCGATGGATATATTAAATCGTAAAAAATCAGAAATTTATATTTTCTTAATTGTTATAAATGCATCTGTCATTAATAAAACACTGAAAGTGTTTGGTTTCAAATATATTTATCATACGAACCAATTTGTGTTTACAAGGCGATCGGCATTGCTTGAAAGATCGTCAATGTCGGACTCTTCGGATGACGAATTTATGTCTTCTACTTGATTATTTTCAAAAAGTAACGGCTCAAACTGATACGGTCGAATATCTAAAGTTTGAGAGTTGTCTTGAAAACTGCTGTCAACACCGTCCATTGTTTAATTATGCAGAAATGTGATCGATTTCGTCCATATTGAGACATTTTCTCAGCTTGGATCCACTGACGTCATCACGATCACGTGACCGATATCTAATTAAAAATCAAAGATTACGACAAGTGCTGGATTATTTGACCATAAAAAGGCCGTTTAATGAGGTTTTGACAAGAAAAATTTATTAAAATTTGTTTTTTGACCAATATAAATTAATTAATTTAAAAAAAAAAAAAAAAAAAAATTGTGTCACGTCTCCTTTAATGAATATATGAATACATAATGAGGTCCATACGGGGTTATCTGCCCCTGACAAAATCTTATCGAAATTGCCTTAACATCGCTGCGATAAATCTTTAACGATTTTTTTAGTACTTCGAGATTTGTGATGGGGTACTATATATATATATATATTTTAGTAATATGACAGTGTCTTTCATTCGTTTGATGTGTTTTAGCTTATGATTTTGCCATTTTAGAAACGACTTACCATTTTGAATTTCCCTTGGAATTTGGTATTTTTTGTTATTTTATTTTTTTCTGTGTCTAGTATATAAATCAGATTATCATAATCTGTATTAAAACGAAGCCTACTATTTTAACTTCCTGCGCTGTCTCTTTAACTTATTTGGATTCTGCAAGTTCTTGCAATAACTTATTATTTGATGCCCAGGAGTGTTAATTGAATCCATCTGGAAATTATTTACGAATTTGATGGCAACTTATCTCCGGAATTGAAAATGAAAACAAAATAACTGTCTTTGTACAAATTTCATTTAACTGTCAGTAAATGTGGCCTCGTGATTGCTGTTGTGTTTTGCTAAAACAACATTCAATATAAAGGGCGAGTAAGTGGCTCCAAATACTAGACCACCTTACCTGTAATACAACTGCTTGATTTTGATTTTGAAATGGCTTTGTTAATTTTGTAATTTGTCGAAATATATATTCTAAATTGAACTTGTACTCATCTGAGTGCTGTATTTCATCTGGTCGGCCAAAGTTCGCTCTTATATATTTTCGTTGGCGTTTTCTAATGTTTTTTTCATCTGTGTTTCAGCTTTCTGCAAAGTTAAAATGTCCTCATAATCTACATCAGAATTTGCTGAATCTCCTCAAATATCCCCAGAAGTTTCGCAACTGCACCTCTGTCTCTCGCTCGTACGGCTTGTAGCTTCGTTCCAATTATTTCATCTTGTCATGGTATAAATGTGTTTTATAATGGCTTCGATATCGTATATGATAATGACATGAACTTTAAAAAAGTCTTGTTAGTTTGCTAAATGTATTGAGCCAAAGGAAGTACGTCAAAGATAGTGACGTTACAATTGAGCAGTGCGCTATATTGTATGTCTAATGAGCTGACTTCACAACAACTTTGAAAGAAAAGTGTGTTTAACAGGACAAACGTCTGTATAGCTTTCTATGCGTTTCGCACATATTATATAAGTTTCTACCACTGCATCGAGTGTGATACGATAAGTATCCACTCAAGACAGTTAAATTTTGAGATTAAAACGTGTGGCTCTCCGATCGTTTTAGATTTTAACAGTTAACAGTCCATATCGGGGAAATATCGTATTACCCCGAGATTTGATGGTAAAATCTGTTTCTCTAATGATTTTTAAACGATATGCAGACACACTTATCCTTTATTTTCAAACAATCTGCAAAAATATGTGTCCTATCTATGTGACGTCTTCAGTCAAGGTCACCTTTTTATATCAAGTCACAATAGGAAAAATATTTGACATCACAATCGCATTTTGACCAATGAGGAACAGAGATCAAACGAACCACACGTTCATTGAATAGAAACAATCAACGCGTCAGGAAAGGGGTAAATTGGGTAAGAATTTGAGAAATCTAATTCCAAGTATGTTTTCTATATACGAGTAAATAGGTATATGGACTTAATGGAACCTTTTTGCACCATTTTTTAATTAGCCATAATCACGTGTAATAGATTGATATTGCTTTTTTTCAGTATGAGTGCAATATTTTTGTAATAGAACATCATTTTCTATTATGAAAAATTTACTTATGCTATATTTTTCTCATAAATATGCGACATTTTTTATATGAAAACAATAAAGATAATATGGCACAATTCATTCCAACATATCATGATTTATTCATGACAGGTTTGATTTAAAAGATTAGGATAGCTAACACAAAAATTTCGTACACGATATATATAAAACAAGGAGAAGGAGTTTCATTGTTAATGAGACAACTATCCAACATAGCCCAAAATGACGTCTTTGTAAGCATTTATGTGTCGACGTACGGCCTTCAACAATGAGCAAAATCCATATCGTATACAATCTGCTATTAAAGGATCCGACATGACAAAAATGAAACATTAAATTAAATGATACTTTAAATGTCACAAACATATTAATTATTTTCAAAACTTCAATGGCTAAAGCTCTCTTTAAAACACGTGTACATATACTTTCTTTAAAAAGAAATTCATACTTTTTATCCAATTTTTCAGGTATTTCCTAAATTGAGATATTGTCTTCCAATACTCCAACTCATCGACATCTTTTCTAATGCATGTCCCTTACTTAACAAGGCATTTTGGCCACAGCACAGCACAGGCGTGAGGGAATATGACGAAAGAAAGGTTGAAATCAGATAATGTATAATTAATCGATTCTTACATGTAACAATTAATACAGCAGACCATTTAACAACTGTTATGATAAAATTTAAAGAAAATATTGGAACATATAACAAGTATAAATAAAGACAAATATACATTGCTTTATCATCTCACTTATTTTTCACGCTCTCCATGCTATACATGATATATGCTTCTTTTTTTTTTATCAATAGGTAACGATCCGTAAACATCGGCACAAAACACTCAAGTTTTAATTACATGTAACACGTTAAATTCTAGAATAAGAAACAAACCTCAAGTACTCGCAAAACGGTTTGTGTTTGTACCGGCCGACAAAGCAGTCAACACTGTGGTGGTGGTATACCGTAAATACTGCACAAACGTTCTAAAACATGAAATTTTGATTCTTCTACATTCAAGTCCGTGCGCTCCACATAGAGTCATATAGTAAACAATCATATCATAACCACATCACAGCGTAAGGCCTCTTCTGAACATTTGAAGGTCCCTACTATGTATTGGTTACTTAAACTACACACAAAAAAAAACAATAAAATATTGTTTCATATCGGCCTCTAGTAAGTGTTCTACAAACTAATCTTTCAGTGCTTTTAACTGGTTCCTTAACTACTATCAAAGTACTTATCATTAACTTTTGTAATAAAACATATAAAATAGTGGAATTAACTATTTTTGGAGTGTCATGAGTGTAAAAAATTCTCATAAACATGTTTAACCCCGCCGCATTTTTGCGCCTGTCCCAAGTCAGGAGCCTCTAGCCTTTGTTAGTCTTGTATTATTTTTAATTTTAGTTTCTTGTGTACAATTTGGAGTTTAGTATGGCGTTCATTATCACTGAACTAGTATATATATTTGTTTAGGGGCCAGCTGAAGGACGCCTCCGGGTGACCTTCTGCTGTTGTCTGTTCTATGGTCGGGTTGTTGTCTCTTTGACACATTCCCCATTTCCATTCTCAATTTTATTTGAATGTTGTAGATAAATTACGTGCTTTCGATGGTCCTTTTGATTCTGTTGACAGTTTTGACTTTTCAACTCTTTACACTACACTTCCACACAATCTTACCAAACAAAAGTTTTCCTATTTAATTAAATGGTCGTTTGGTAAATCTGAATGCAAATATGTTTGCTGCAACTCATTTAAAGCCTTCTTATTGATCCTTTAAATAAATTTATTCTAAAAGGTTACCAATTCAACACTATATTTAGGTCTTTGGATATTGTTTTTATTTGTATTAATATTGATTTTGTTATCAGTAAATTAAAATCAAACTAAATATTATTATAGCAGAGAAAATATTCGACCAACAACCGCAGAACGAACATTTTTTGTCGATTATACGTCATGGATTCGTAATAAATGTAACACAATTGTGAATATAGGACTTACTTTACTACTATATATGCATGCATCAGCTCAATGATTTTTTTGACATTATGGATAACCAGACACTCGTTTCATATGACTTTAAATATTCACCAGTTACATAGATTTAGTTCATTGAAATTTTTATTTACGTCAAAAACAACAATAATTGTTTGTCTTCCCATATTGTTTTTTTCCAACACATATGTGGGCAAGTCAACGCAATTTAGGTGGACATTTTCGCTTTGATTTGAAAACGGGGCTTGTGAGGCTATTTACAAGTGGGTTGTTTTAATAACTCAGCAATATTTTGAGTTTTGAACAAATAAATTGGTGTATCTAACTTGACTCACAATATTATGACATTGGTTTATTCAATTAATGGATTTTTCTTCTTTGATTATGCATAATAAAATTTATATGATATGACGCAAAGTGTACATTGACTATCGACTGCATGTTATCAAATCCTGATTTGAAATACATATACACATTGATTTTTATCAATGGAAAGGTAGTAAACCTAAGTAAACATATCTATCGTGTGCTTTAATTTATGAACTTAATCATCAATGCAGAAAAAAGTACAAATGTGAATGAACAATAGTCGATACAGGTAAATACGCCTAAAAAGTTAACAAAAGCTGCTTTCGTATTGCGTCGGTAAGTTTTGTTTTGTGCTTTTTGTTTTTGTTTTCGTTTTGGTATATCATATTTATATTTAAAGGCTATCAAATTCCATTATTATTTCGCAATGTGAACGTAAGGGAATACATTAATTATAATAAGTTGTTTGTGTATCATACGTAGATGTAGGCCTAGGAGAAACGTCTGGACGGCTGTCAACGAGACCATTTATAATAAACAACTATGTAATTGAAACATAGAGTATTTGTGTACACTAAAACTTTTCTAATTACAGAGAATGAAGCTAGAAAGAAGAAATTTTCATAAATAAAAAAAGAAAGTAGTTGGAAATTAAACTATTCCCATACTTGTTCATGCGCATTATAATTTACTATAAATAGTGAGTAAATTCAGAAACTAATGTTGAAAGAGATACAAACTTCGTTTTACTAGATGACCATTTGCCGAGACAATGATAGTTTCATTATGGTTATTTTACATCTAATAAGGACTTCAAACGAATTTTTAAACAATTTTATGTCCAAAAAGTGACGCACAATGCCTTGACGTACAAGCAAAAGATTTCATTGGTTGATATTTTTAGGTTAGGGTCTCTTAATACATTAATAAAAAAAACTGCATTCTGTATACACACAATCTCAAGCCTTAATTCAAATAATACCTCTCTACACGTGTTTGATATCGTATTTTGTGCAAATCGGACGCTCAAAACTACAAACCGCTCCTAAACTACAGAAGAAAACTGTCATATAATTATATATATTTAGTTCGTCTCAGAGTCTGAAAGTGTTATCGACTAATCAATGAACATAATATATGTATAGCTGGTCGGTATGTAAGATTTCGTTACCACAAACTACTTCATCATTTATTACAATGGTACAATGATTTGTTCACAATGAGGAAAAGTGGTACGATTCACAAAGAGAGTAAAAAAAAAAACGTGTTTTAAGCCAAAGTATGTACATTTGTATATGATTTATACTACAAAAACCTTTGTTGTAACAATGGTACATAGAAAACTTTAAAATACTATACATTGAGACAATGAAATACATCAATATTAACAAGTGCATAAAAAGTAAAATACATCTTTTTTAGAACAAGACGAAACTTTAAGCACAAAGCTGAGGTTGGTTAAGACGAAATAATCCTCGTTTATAACTGTTAAATGTACACATTTTTCAAAGCTTTCATTGTTATCTTGGTTTCAACAAAATTTATTCAATAATTAAAATCATGATAAATCAGATAAAAAAAAATTCTCTAATACTTAGCCAATTTACCGCTTTCCTGACCTGTTTTTTTTTTTTAATTAACGTGTGATTCGTTTGATCTTAGTTCTTCATTGGTCATAATTCAGTTATGACGTCAAATTTTCTTGCTGTCCCCTATTTTGACGTCAAGAACAATAGCGACAATGACGGATGACCTCACATAAACATGTCTTCAGTATTACCTTTGGATTCGTATAGATTATTGTTCCCTTACAGTTCTCTTAACTTATAATATATTTCTTTAATTTTCAGCCATCAGAATGTTTTCACAATACCTGCTTAGATATGTCAGTGTTTGTCTCGTAAGTTAAATATATATATATAGCAAACTAAAGATTTGTGTAAGTGTAACGCATCAATAGTTCTTAGTACTGAGATAAAAAATATTGATTTTATCACGAAACATGCTATTTAAAGGTACATTGTATTGGTAACAACGATAACTACTGTAAAATATGTCAAGAGTATAATATTTAAAATTCTGTCATGTTTGAATCTCTATTAATGTAACATGTGTGTTAATGCAAGATTGCGTTCTTTTAAATCCGATTCATATTGTATATATATATATATATATATGTTTTCCTATCACGTACTGTTGTCATTTTAGCGATATTTTTTAACATTGCCATATAAGGAGGTTTGGCTAGCCATAAAACCAGGTTCTACCCGCATTTTTTCTTAAACCTGTTCCAAGTCAGGAATATGGCAGTTGTTATCAAATAGTCCGTTTCTATTTATGTTGGCGTTTGTTTTTGTTGCTCTTCAGTGTTTCTGTTCTTTCGTTGTTTTCCTTTATAGTTGATGTATTTCCCTCGGTTTTAGATTGTGACCCGGATTTTTCTCTCTCAATCAATTTATGACTCTTGAACCGCGGTATACTACTGTTGCCTTAATTTGCACTTTTGTTAAAAAAATATGTCAATTTATTTATCCCACTTTAATAACCAGCTCTGAAGTTTTTCCATGACAGAAGATTATAACAGTTACATGATATGCAAGTGAAGGTGCACAGGTAGCAGGTATAGGAATCATGATAATTTGAAACTAAAATCTCTTCTAATACCGAAAATATAAATCAAGCAAAAAATGTAAAGCCAAAAGGAAAATTATCTGTCCTATCAACATCATGTCACCAACTTGTTTTATACTCTATTTTACATGTCACGTGCCTGTTTCATACTCACATTAACACATAAGAGCAATGAACAAGTGAAACGTTACTCGCCATGACATTTGACCTATATCACAAATAACACAATGTAAACAACTTAACATAATATGTCAACATTATCTATATATTATAAGCATTTACAATATATTTTTGTACACTTCAGATTTTGGCACTTTGCAAGATATCCACAGCTTATTTTAGCTTTCAATGTCCTGTTCAGGCAAATTGGAAACATAGAGAAGAATCAGTGTGTGATTCTGGCGACAGCTACTTTTGTTTGCATGATCAGAACGAACATACTTATACCGAATTTTGTAAGAAACATCCTGATATTGAAGCACCAGGTAAATGCCTGTTTTACATGCTTAATTTGTTAATATAATTGTACAATATTTAACATTCTAGATATTAAGCACACTAAGGATCAAATATTAAAATTTCTGGTTACAAATACGTTCGAATATCTTGTATGGAGGAGACTTAAGCCTATACTGATCCTTTCCACGAGGAAGAGCTCACAATCCCTCAATGAGATACATGTATGTGTACAAAATATGTAATCATTAGAATATGAATGCCGTCCTTCAATAAATCCAGACAATTAAAGGATCGTCATGTTCGTTCAGGTTTTCTAATAACTAAAATGAAATGTGAAAACACAACCATATATATATATATATATATATATATATATATATATATATAACCAGTCTTAAAGGGTACAACATCACCAAAAAATGACAATAAACGAACAAATGTAACTATAAATATTTCGGATAACAGATATCCTTCATCAGTATGAGCACGATGTAAAATGAATCAGATCAATCTATTCTGATTATCAAACTATAGCAATCTTGAATTCTATACAATAAAAAAAGTGAAACAGTTTCACCCGAACATCATATGTAGAGACGCTAATAAACTTTTAAAATTTCCAAAAAACGACTCAAAGACATGCCTAAAATGAAAATAGTAATTAGAGATATGAACTGGCACAACTCTAAAATTCCAAAATGACGTCAGTTAAGATGTAACAACAACTGCGTGTAAATACATTCCCCAAAAAAAAAAAAAAACAGCACTGATCGATATAAGCTGGTAAAATATGTCAAACAGAGGCTTTTATCATCCCAAATAAATAGCAGTTTTATAATGAAAAGAAAAAATAATAGTAAATTTGGGATAAGGTTAAAAAAATGGACGTGGATGCGTACTTGTACATCCCTACCAAATGAAAAGAACCCTGGTATTTAAACTAGTCATGCTAGTAAAATTCAAAAAATTCAAAAATAATCCTTAAAACTGTAAAGGTCAAGTAAGGAAGCCGGAGTAACTGGAAACAAATGATGTCAGGAAAATGAGTGATGGTAAGAAAAATGAGTGACTCATTCTATGTTTTTTTCATGCTATGTATATCGTGATCATACTGATGAAAGATATTAGTTATCTGAAATATTTAACATTTGTTCATTTTATTATTATTTTTTGGTGATGTTGTACCCTTTTAGACTTGTTATATATTATATTTTGTAGTGTACTGTATCATGATTATATGATCCATCGCCCCGTAAGAGTTTTCGTTGGCTATATATATATAGTGGTACATACAATTTTACAAACGCAAGTGTCAAATAAAATTAAAACTTAAAAGCAATTCAAAAATGAAGCTTTCAACAATTCAGTACTTCACCGGTAGAGTATATGATATTTACCGTAGATGCAGGACATTATGGGAAGACCGGATACTAGTATGAGGATCTGAAATTGTTCAACAAATATCATCACTGATATTTTACCATAGACTACTAGACATTTTCGGAAACTGTTTAAAACTTTTATATTTACATTGATGATGACATTTACAGATTATTATATAGGGGCAATCTCAAAGTGAACAATGTTGATGAATTGAAAAGTGAATACCGCATACATACGATTTATTTCAAATAATATCAACAAAACAAAAGTCTCGACACCTGCATACAAAAGCAGCACACATATTTTCAATTTGATAGATTTTCCTGGTTGAATGTTTGCAAACTCTATCAATAACTCTATAATTCTTCATTTTTTTTTCTCAACAGTAACTCTGTATTTTTTTTTAAGAAATTATTAATTTGTCGACACCTCTCTTTAAATTGTCCAGTTTTCACAGTATTAGTTGTTGTTTATAGGGTGCCACAAAAGAATATTTATTAGGAAATATTTCATCATAAACTATCCTTTCAAGAGAGTCAGGCTCAGTATTTCTACCAGTTGACCATATCATTGCAATGTCCTGACAATTAAAGCTTCTTGGGACCAACTAGTGACCTGCAAACTTCCGATGAATTTTAGTCAATAGCATCCACTGCCATTAGCAGTTTTTTTCACATTTGTGCTCTTAATTTATTTAGAGATGGTCACTGTACCAGATTATGAAAATGTTGATAGAAACACTGATATTCGCTCATTAATTTCATTCCGTTTACGTAAAAAATACGTTAATCGTATGAAATCACGGATATGGTCTTAGCCAAAGCATGAACAACATTATTTCTAGGATAAGTGTGTGTTGCCTATCAGTGATACGCATGAACGTATCATTTCTAATTTATTTCAATATGTCTAAAAAGGTTTTGGCTGTGTCTCATGTTGTTGATGTATCTGTGACGGGAAAACATTTGAGAACATCGTTCCCCTCACAAGTAGCTACAGCATCGTCTACAATTCTATATCTAAAGTTCAAGTAATGGTTCAGGTGGAAAATCCCTTGTTGGGACTGTTATCCGGAGATGAAAGAAAAAAAATATGACGAACAAAGACGTCCTGCATTGTAACAAGAGGGCGGGTAACTATCTAACGAGCAACAGCCCGAACCAAGTGCTCAAACGACAAAAAAGCTGATCCAAAAAAGCATATCATTGATGCAGCTTGTTAAAAGGAAACTGTTGATATATGAGAAATGCATGGCTAAGAAAATTTCTGAAATATTGAAGGCTTAAGAGTCAGCTTTCTTTATATTCTAATTTATTTCAATATGTCTAAAAAGGTTTTGGCTGTGTCTCATGTTGTTGATGTATCTGTGACGGGAAAACATTTGAGAACATCGTTCCCCTTACAAGTAGCTATTCAAACGATTAAAACAGATTATGACTTATAGTGCAATAATTTTCTGTGTTTTCCCAGTTAAATAAATCCCAAAAATACTGTTTATTTCACTCCTCTTACGTCATACAACAATATGTATTGCAATAAGTTGATGATGACGCCGCATCAAAACAAATTGTGAATGCGTAGAAAAAGATATTGATCCTAAACTTTCTACTTTAATTCGAATTAAAAAAAAAAAACGTTTCATTGCAATAAAAAGAATAAGAAATCAAAGAATTCAAATATCGAAAAATATTCAACTTGTGACCGAACAAGACTGATAATTAACGCACGCGCATTCGTAAATTTATGAGTTGCTTTTTCACTAGTTGAATATATATCTATATTTGAATTCTTCAATTAGTTATTCTATCATTAAATACGGAAAAGAAGTAGCTGATTTCAATCGGAATAAAAATCTTTTATCTTATTATATTCGCTTGTTAAACATGACATAGTGTATTTTGAGATGACCCACAGGTAAGTTTACCTGTAATTATCATCGTCAACTTAAAAGTTATTGTGAACTATAGTTTCCGAAAATGTCTAATAAGTAATATATCTTATATCAATTGTTATACACCATGCTTTGGATAAGACAAAAAAAAAAATACAAATATGCATCTTAAATATCTCAGTGTTTAAACAAGTGTGTTGGAGCTGGAACTTAAATAAATTGAAAAATTGAAAATGAATAAGGACACTTCAACAGCATTAGTTTCTGGTGCAACATGTTCTCATTGGCAACCATTCCGCATCTTTTTAGTTTTATACCAACTTACATCTAGACTATTAAGACTTTTATTGCATGTCACTTTACAGAATTTTTTCCACTTTTTGGTCTACCCCTCCGTCACTGTTAACATATCTAATACCATTTTAATACTTAGAAAAATAAAAAAAAGTTCATATTAGAAGAAGAAGATACTATAGTATTATATTTTCAATCAAATGTTATACAGTTTAGTTTTAAAGTAGAAAATATGCCTTTCTTTTATTTTGTTGCTTGAATAATAACGATTGTATCTTTAAGTGTAGTCTAAATTATATGCAAAACGAAAATGGCAAAGTCGACAATGATAATTGATAATAAATAATTTAGCCGTGACGGAATACAAACGTTATGCTTTAAGAGTCGAAGTGAAGCCCTATAACATGTATAAGTTAATACAGGTCAAATACATACAAAAATTTGGCATTGGACTCCACGAGCATTTGTGAAACTATTATGAATTTATAAAAATGAGACTTCAAGTGGGACATTTTCCTTGTTTTTTACCCTAATCCACGTGTTACACACATATAGTTACACATGCACAACACGCTTACTTTGTTCTCTCTGTTTAATTAATCTTGCTGTATAGGTCAAAAGCTGATAGTCGCTGGGTCATTTCAAGGGACGCTGCAAGGAGCGGATTGTGACAATGATTTCTACCAGCCATTTCAATTTTTGTCTTCCGGTAACAGTCGCTGTGTTTATAAAAAATCTTACTGCAATGAGGAAGGACAAATAATTTCAAGTAATGGTACAGTGAAAACGGATAGTGTATGTCGCTGTGATTACACAAGAGGTTTTGACTTCATAGTAAGGCCCAAACATCGATGTGATTGTGTACCAGCAAAGGAAGATTGCTCCTGTTACCTTAAGTTATGTTCCTCTAATGAAATGTTATCACCAGGTATGCACAATAAAGTTCAACCATGTAACTAACTTTAATGTTTTATTAGTTAATTTTTCCTTTGAGTTATTTCAATCAACATTAATTGCGATAAATCAGAAATTCCCAATGAAATAGCATGAGAAAAGCGTAACAATGTTTGTCTTTTCTTCGTCTTTAAAAAAATTCACCCCTGAAATTGCAAAAATAGTAAATCAATTTTACATATTCAAGCTTTTCCAAATTCTTTTAATTTAATTGGAAAATGAACAGACCAATATGATATAGTAACTTTTGCGTAGAAAAGTCACTTTCACGTCTGAAAATGTCGAAATGTAGGTATTTTACCTTTATTAGAAACATCAGAAGAATGTTAATTAATTGGTATATAACAGTTTATGACTTCAGATAATAGAAGGTGTTTTATCAATTTTTCTCCGTTATAATGATAATGAGTATCTGCGAAAAGGTCATTTGGTTTGTGTGGTAAAAAATATACCGTTTTCTTTCTTTTAATTATCATTCTTCAGATATTGTAAATCAAAATCATTCTTCTGATATAGGTGTAATACTTCCAAATCATAGTACTTCACAACCGGTTGCATACGAAAAAGTGTCGAAAAAAAAATTTGATTGGTAAACTTCCAGTGATGGTTATTTTTTTTTATATGCAATAACATGTTTTGTGAGATTTTTCTATAGCACTGTACAGGATAAAACTTTACTCATGTCAAGTATTTCTGTATTTGACACAAAGCTAAATTCTGCACAAAATTTTGAAAAGTGCAAATTTAACAAAGACTAATAGGGGAAAATTAATGGTGGCATTACTTGTCTTTCGTATTGCAAATGTGCTTTGAGAGCCGTGGTGTAGTGGTTAGAGCATCGGACTACAAACACAAAGGTTCCTGGTTCGATCCCCGTTCCGGGGAGAAAATTTCAGGGACTGAATTTTTAGCTCTCCCTTGAAATCATTTGCGAATATGGTCTTGAGAAACGATGATAGTCCGTCGGAAGGGGACGATAAATGACTGACCTGTGTTAAGAGAGAGTAATATCTACTGCACATAAAAGACATCCTTGTATATTTCGAAAAAGAGCAGGCTAATGCCGCTACAAGGCACCACTCGCACCACCAAAGTGGAAAGGGATTAATTTAAGTTGTAATAATTTGTTTCCCAATCCACTATAAATAAATATATTTAAACTAAAAGCTAAGCTAAACTAAACAAAAATGTGTACGATTTCAGTGAAAATGGACGTCACACTTAACTGCAAAACATATAAATAAAAGGAACTAAAATTATAAATAAACATACAAGACAAACAAAGGTCAAAGGCATATTCCAAAAACTGCTTTCATTTAGTAGTTTGCAATTATGTATTAAACACAGTACTTTTCAAATACTTTGATTCAAATTTTTCATTTCAGATTATGAGTGTCTAGATAGGAATAAGTGGAAAACAAGTTTTAAGTGCGATGCAATTGTAACTGTCGTGTAAGTGTTTTGTACGTTTGTACATTTAAACTATCTGTTGTCTAATACCATTGTCATTATTAATATTCTACATCATATTCTTTACTACAGAGAGTGACATAACATTTATTTAACGGTCTATGTTTATTGTAATTCTGACTGATGTCTTGTAGTACATTTTCAAGGTTCGGAGATTTCAATGCACAGAAATGACTTTTTTTTATCGCTCGATTTCTGTGAAAATTCCAGCATCACTTATATACGGAATATATATCTCCCAGTCGATACGAAATTCCAGGGATTGTGTTTTCTATCATGATTTCCTTGATAGAGGGTAACTGCTTTCAAGGAAGCTATTAAACAAAGAGTTCCAAGTGATAAATTTGAAGTCATCTCTTCGTAAATTTTACGGATGCCATTACGATTTGGTTGACCATTATGGAATATCTGTTTCATCATTGTAAAAAAAGATTATGGTTCATTAGTCAATTTCAAATTTCTATTTTAAGGTACTCTAATCAAAAGGACAGCTGTATTTTGGTTTATGGCATGCTTGCATTGAGTACTGTTCATATGACAAGTTTTATATGACCTTGATTTGTATTCATGGTTCATTTGACAATGTTTGGTTTATTTCCCAGTTACTATAAGTAGTATGGAAACTTTGTTTCTGGTATTGAATATTTAAAAGGTGTACATGTCTGACTGGCCTGTTATCATTATTTATCTTACATTAACCTCACTGCTTGTGCTTTAGTCAATGTTAATATTAATGGTAATGTTTGTTTCTCAAATACTATAGACAAACTGTTTTTGTGTAATGAATGATTGCGTGTTCAACATGTTTTCTGGAAGGTTTCTGGCATTGATCTAATTTCTGACGGTTCATTGGTCAAGGTAATTTTTTGTAATTACATTGTGTGTCTGTTTATCAATTACTATAAGCAATAGACTAGCTATAAATGTTGTTGGCCATCTTGTTGTTATAACTGTAAGAATAACAATCATTATAACTAACTAAATTTAGTCATTATCTGAAAAGCGAACGAGCCATTATTATGTGTTCACCAATGTTCACCGTGCGTATTCTATATAACAACGCAGGCTTATGTAATGGGTTAGAACAAAATGTCGATACATTCAGACGCAACTCGATTCAGTATACATGTACATAAAATCATATTAACATTGCATTAGGTGCATAAACTTCATAAAACGTTTGGTTGATCATCTATGACCGAGAAACTGCTTGAAGGCTTTACTTTTAAATCATAAAAAAAAAAAGGATGTGAACCTGAAACTGACTTTCAACTGAAATATCACCGATGACCTTGATCTTTAATCCTTAGCTGGTTTTTTTATAGCTAAAACTAGTAGCAGTATTCACTAATAACCCGTATGTGCGGTAACTTAAAATCAAAGTGCAAACTCATATCCTAACGAGGTTTATTGTTTTCATTTTTCTTCCTCGAAAAAAATCACCAAGAAATGTTTGCCAAAATCTAAAATATAGGTACGTTGAACACAAGTCAGATCATAATTTTTGTTATATAAACAATTCTTTAAACCATTAGAAAATATTCTATGTGTTTTCTCTGTCATTCAGGATAATATGATAATTTGTTCCTGAGTAAGGAACAGCTGTTTATCAAATTTTATGTAATTAGGGCCCCGCCTAGTGGCGGGTCGCCCTATAGTGATAAGTCCGTCCGTCCGTTCGTAACAAATTGTGTCCGCTCTATATCTAGATAACCGTTATAATTTCATACTTTATACTTGACATGTATATTAACCAATACCAGAGGGTATTTCATAATGTTTGTACAACTTCCTAGGTCAAAGGTCAAGGTCAAAAACTTTGGTTTTCAGTTGACAACCCCATGTCCTATGGTACAGATCATGTCCGCTCTATATCTTGAGGACCGTTATGATTTCAAAGTTTATACTTGACGTGTATATTAACCACCACTACAGAGTGTGTCATAATGTATGTACAATTTCGTAGGCAAAATATAACACTTTAACTAAAAAACAAAGAATAAAATCACTCTCAGCACATAACCAGACTATGTCATAACTTAAAACAAACTTCATATCAGCTTATCCATACATTTTTTTACCACATGAAAACTGATGCTGATCATTGTCAGTGTAGTCCTTGACATTTGCTGCAGAATTCATCTTTATGTCTGTTTCCATCAATCCATACAACTGGCTTAGTTCTGTTCTCTTGTGAGTAATTATATGTGATATCAGCTTATCCATGCAATTTTTTTACCACTCGAAAACTGATGCTGATCATTGTCATTGTTGTCCTTGACATTTGCTGCAGAATTCATCTTTATGTCTGTTTCCATCAATCCATACAACTTGCTTAGTTCTGTTCTCTTGTGAGTAATTATATGTGATATCAGCTTATCCATGCAATTTTTTTACCACACGAAAACTGATGCTGATCATTGTCATTGTTGTCCTTAACATTTGCTGCAGAATTCATCTTTATGTCTGTTTCCATCAATCCATACAACTGGCTTAGTTCTGTTCTCTTGTGATTTATTATATGTGGAGATATAACTTCACCAGAACATGTTGTGTTATCACTCTGAATGATAAAATAAACCACGATAAAGTATTGGCAACACAACAAATTTAAACCAATCAACTAATTCAATCTGGTGTATCTTTGTCAAGCCTAGGACTACTGACGTATAGATTTCCACATGATAAAAATATTTACTGTACTTGGAAAAAATGGAGTGGTTTATAGGTAAACACAAGAACTATTTAATCTAGTCAATACAGATACAATTCAAAGTTCCAACAATTTAAATGGCATACCTCTGGCTTGACAAGTAATGCGAAATAACCTGTGTCTATTTCAAGAAGTTTTTTTTTCATTTATATTATATTTCTAAAATTAAGGGTAAAGTGCATCCGGTGTACTGTTTAATAGCACATGTAACCTGCTCTAAGAGATTCAACCACTAACATCCTTAATAGTCAAATAGTCACCTATTACATGTATTTACCGTGGGGCCCACAGAGAAGGCTCCCATCTCAATGCTGTCTAGTTATCTGTATTGTATTTATATTGTATTAGGTTGCCTGAAAATACCGATACACTATCGACTGTCATTCCATGGTTTGGACCTTATTTACCAGGTATGGTATGTTTAATGTGTGGTTACACTAAATGCGTTTTTTTTAAGTCCTGAATAGTCTTGCGATCATTTTTCAGATTATCCACTGCGGTGAATTTAGTACTGTTTAAACAATTCTCCTACAGTCAATCAGACAATTCAGTGTTATACTGATGTGTACATAATAGTAAAATTTCAATGATAAGTTAATATTGATATCAAAAGACCTTCGAATAAAATGGAATGTTGAGATTCTCGAGCCTTTTTTGTGAGGAGGTCTTTTACAGTCAATACTAACTTAATCATTGAACTTTTACTGACTTAGAAACCATCAAAAACATAAGAAAAGTACGCAAAAAAAAGCACTTGCACAGGCCTCATTCCCCTGAATTTGACGAGCATAAATATATTATCTTAAATGATAGTTAAACCGTTCTCAGACTGATATATAACAGTAACCTAATTGCACTGAAAATGGACGATTAAATGGCAGTGCATCATTTAATTATTTAATTATTACATTTGGTTTAGCATTAAAAGAACACCATAGGATAGTGTTATTAATTTAAGGTGTATATTTTTAAATTCAAACTTTTCAAAATAACGATTTTTTATTTTAAAATTAGTAAATCAAAACCCTGTACAGACCTCATTTATAACTGACCAATTGATGTTCTGCACAAAAACTTCTTGTTATATATATTTGAGGTTTTTAATCTGTCAGTAATCGTGAAATCAATTCGTAAAAACCAGACCAAATGAAAACAGTAAGTAATCTCTTCAAACAATTAGTTATTCAAATAACTTGTTTCAAAACTTCTAATCGAACAGACTTAGATGCATAAGGTCCTTCATCATATCAGTTAAATGTATATTTGGGTTTTGATTCTGTGATTTTCCTACAATACGAAACGTGCAAAAGCAAAATGATTCATGTTGTCTGCTCAGTCCAATTAATTAATAAATCTTGTAAGGAGAATTTTTTATTTTTTTTTATTTTTTATTTTTGTGGACAATAAGAACTGATTAGTTATTTTCTGCACTGTTGAAGCACGATTTTTTATTTTCAGTACAACAATTGACTGACTACACATGCATTTATTTTCACAATTATATATTAAAATCAGTCGGGTCAAGGAACAATCCAGTATATCTTATTATAACCCTTTAAAAAAAATCCATTTTCTATGTTCATGTATCTCGAGTTATCTAGAATTATTTACGCAATGTATGATTATAATTTTTTGTTATGGAATACTCTTTCCAGCATTCATTTTTGTACTTTAAAAGAAATGCAAACGTGCATGTAATTTAAATAGTGTGTGTATTCTTAGAAAAAAATCACAGAGCTGAGTATGTGTTCCTTAGTATATAACAGATGTTTCGGTTAAGTTCGTATAGACCTATGTCTGTCCTCGTCAGGTAATCCGTATCCTTGGTCATATCTTTTCCTTTTTGTAATATTAAGAATTTAATTTCTACGTATGGGAATACTAAAGGTCATAATGTGTACATTTCAAATATCAAATTCCTGCCCTCCAAAGATTAGTTAGAAGGGGTTATTATTCAATATCTGGACATATTACTGTCTTCAAAGGTGAACGATTTGAAAAAAAAATCTAATTTAAGACATTAAACTATATAGAAAAACAACTGATAATTTTCAATATCTTGAACAAACATCAGCCCACCCTACGTCAGTATTCAAAGGCTTCATAACTGCAGAAATTATTCGCTTTACTACATGTAGGTCTTGCAACAACCAAAAACACCTCTATGAAGAAGTTCAACTTTTTAAGTCTAAACTTCCTAAAAGATGACATTGCCAAAAATGAGATCGACAATATTATAACAAAAAATAAGAAAAAAAGAATTTTAAAAATAAATATGAAAATAAAAAAGCGGCTCCACCACTCGACTCGTTTTTGCAACGAGATGTAATCCGGCATTTAAAGGAATCGGCAGAGCTACAAGAAAACATTGGTGTCTTATCGAACAAAACAGAAAAACAAAAATACTATTTTCAAAGTTTCCTATAGCATACAGACGACATACAAATGTAAAGGGGTATCTATTACATGAAAAAATAAAAAAAGGATATATTAAGATAAAATCAAATAAAAGATGAAATATCATGCATGACAAATTAACGGAAAAAAGATTAAATCAAATGGAATATAAAGAAAGAAAATGGAATTTATTACAAAGGATTATAATAAGATGTACTGGATTGGTCCTGGACCCGACTAATTTTAATATAACTCAATAAGATTAAATACATTCTGTACCAATTAATCCAAATTAATCATCATCCTCTGGAAGTGAATCTTCTGAATTCAAAACTGCATATATTGCAAACGTACAACACAATATACATATAGGTTAAAATGGGAAAAGGTATTAAAGTGAGGTAAATGTCCATGCGACGATATACTTCAAGTGATATGAAACCCATTTTCAGACATTTCAAGAACATTAATTTATATATATGGTGTAGTATATATATAAATAATAGATTTGGGAAGTTTTTCCCGAAAAAATATAAAAAGACGAGTTTTGGTAGAATCTGGTGCC
The DNA here is from genome assembly GCF_021869535.1 of Mytilus californianus. Taxonomy (NCBI): domain Eukaryota; kingdom Metazoa; phylum Mollusca; class Bivalvia; order Mytilida; family Mytilidae; genus Mytilus; species Mytilus californianus. Next base: position 336,919 of record NW_026262737.1, read on the forward strand.
ATCTCATACTTTAAAACATGCATTTTCAAAATGGTTTGAAAGACATACCGAGTTATTTATTTTCAATACATTGTTGCCCGTCCCCCCTAGAATTTCAATTAGTCGTCCCCTAATCATATATTATGAATCGTAATAAGACAGTAGATAAGAACCATAATAGAAATATTTAAAAAAAAAAAATTATTAGTGTTCAGTCATGTAGTAAATTGCAAAAATAAATAAATTTTGCACTATTTTATTGAGCTATTTAAAAGGAAATTTTATATTATAGCATTATACAAGATCTTGTCTACGTGTACTATGTACATGGAATTATTTATGAAGTTAATTGATTATTGTTTTTTTTACGTCTTACGTCCAGTGGCAAATATTTCATGCATGTTCATGACGAGAAGACAAATTTTAAATACAACAGGTAGGTCTTACATTAGGAGGTCGACAGTGAGGTTGGACAAGATACTTGGAATACCACTCAAAATGAGGATATATTGAATAAGGGTAGAAATGTAGCCTTCAAGTTGTTAGTCTAGTTAACCACATCCGGACCCCTCAAATAATTGGTGCAAGAGTTTTTAAATTTACCGAGAATGTTGATCCATGAAATCTACTCTAAAGTCGACAATCGATATTCACGTGTAGTTTCGATTATCATTTAACGTATCTTAATTGTAATTTAGATTAGATATTTTAAGCTCGCTTAGTTGAATAACAATGAAAAATGCACGAACAGGTTTGTAAAGGTAAATAACGACTTCTGAAAATTCTGAACTTAGACAGAACTGATCTTAATTGACAAAACACGAATTGTGTGAATAGTACGAGATTTACCGCAGTGAATAAGTTAGACAATTGACTGAAAGACTGGAAATGGCCTATAGACTATTATTCATTATTTAGTCTTTAAAGAGCTGTTGATAACAAATGACCGTTTTAGATGAAAAGTAGTTTAATGTGTATGTTTTGAATACTTAGGGAATACTAGACGCGTTTTTACAATTAGTATTTCAAAAAATGTTTGCCTGTTTTTGCTAATAATAATAAAACAAATATCAAATATTGTCATGTTTTTTCTATTACATATTCAGTGAACTACGGCATAGCGAAGTATAGAAAGGGAGCACGTGTCGCAGTTACGGTGCTTATAAGCATGATAAGTAAGTAATATTATTGTGCAATAAAATGGAACTATGAATTCAAGTCTAACAAATGGGAATTTTTGCTGGCTATAAAACCAGGTTTATCCAACCGTTTCTTCAGAAAATGTTCAGTTCCATTTGTTATCACGTGGTTAGGTAGTAAAATGCAAGAAATAACCCCCAACAAACATAAAAATTGTTACAGTGTTATTTAGTGATTTAAATGGAAACTTTACATTATAGCATTTGACAAGATCTTGTCTTCATGTGCTATGTACATGGAATAATTTATGAAGTTGATTGATAGTTATTTGCCAGCGGCAAATATTTCATGCATGTTCATGACGAGAACACATAAATTTTAAATAAAATAGGTAGATCTTGCAATAGGAGATCGACAGTGAGATTGAATGTGAAACTTGGTATACTTCTGGAAATTGAGGGTATATTGAATTAGGACAGAAATTTAGCCTTGTAACAGCTGGCAACATCCGGACCTCTCAAATATTTGGTGCAAGAGTTTTTAATTTAAAGAGAGCGTTGATCCATCAAGTTTACTCTGAATGTGGCCATCGATATTTACGTGTAGTTTCCAATATCATTTAAAGCATCTAATTTAGGTTAGATACTTTTAGCTCGCTTAATTTTGAACAGATATATCATGTTAAGGAGAGGTATTTGCGAAAAAATACCAGTCGAGAGAATGTTAAATTTCGCAAGCCGTAAGGCGAGGGAAATTCATTCTCAAGACTAATATTTTTCGCAAACACCCCTCAAGAACATGCTATATCTGTTTAATTACACCGAATGTTAACGTTCAAAAACGCATTGATGATTGTGACGTTACAAGCGTCCAGTCGGATAGAGTATTTTAAACAGATATATCATGTTAAGGAGGGGTATTTGCGAAAAATACCAGTCGAGAGAATGTTAAATTTCGCGAGCCGTAAGGCGAGGGAAATTCATTATCAAGACTGGTATTTTTCGCAAATACCCCTCAAGAACATGCTATATCTGTTTAATTACACCGAATGTTAACGTTCAAAAACGCATTGATGATCGTGACGTTACAAGCGTCCAGTAGGATAGAGTATTTTTTGGCAAATACCAAGGCAGAGAGGGTAAAAAAGGCATATCCTTTTTGCATATACCCCAGCGGCGTTAAAAAATGAACGATATTCATTTGATAACAGTAAATTGGTGAAAAATACACTGGCTATCAACCAATCAAAACCCAGGATTCTTACATAAGGTGTAATTATTTGGCAAATACCATGGCAGAGAGGGTAAAAAAGGCATATCCTTTTTGCATATACCCCGGCGGCGTTAAAAAATGAACGATATTCATTTGATAACAGTAAATTGGTGAAAAATACACTGGCTATCAACCAATCAAAACCCAGGATTCTTACATAAGGTGTAATTATTTGGCAAATACCATGGCAGAGAGGGTAAAAAAGGCATATCCTTTTTGCATATACCCCGGCGGCGTTAAAAAATGAACGATATTCATTTGATAACAGTAAATTGGTGAAAAATACACTGGCTATCAACCAATCAAAACCCAGGATTCTTACATAAGGTGTAATTAAATTCAGAATCTGTGAAACTGTATTGATTCTTGTTTCTCGAGTTTTGGTATGATATTCTATACTACCGCTCTCCTGGTTGGTCTCGCAGGAGTGTGTTTGCCTCGAGAGCGGGAGGTCGTTGGTTTCCCAACCGGTTCAGACATAGACGTTAAAATTGGTATTTGCTGTTTCAACGCTTAACATGCGGCATTTAACAGTTTAAGAGCACAGACATGTAGGAATTGAGTTAGAAATGTGTCTGGGTAGGGTGACTTTTCTTCCTGCGAACTGTTAGCTTGTAAACTTACACGTTAAAAATCCGACTCAGCATGTTGGTCTATTACAAAGCAGGGTTAATATTCATATTGAACAGATATATCATGTTATGGAGGGTTATTTGCGAAAAATACCAATCAAAGGACTGTGAAATTTACAAAGCCGTCAGGCGAGGGAAATTTGGTCTCAAGACTGGTATTTTTCGCAAATACCTCTCCATAGCATGACATATCTGTTTAACTACAACGAATAGATTTTTATTGAAACTCTCTGTACAGGTGAAGGGAAATCTTTTTTTTTACTAGTAAGCTGTAATCCATAAACATGTTTATGCATAATTTTGAGGATAAGTAGAGACTATCATAGTACCGCGGGAATTATACATGTATACGCGTTAACGCTGTCTTGATGTAACGTCATGGTATCTTTGTGTAAACGTCATTGTCCTTCCATCATTCAATCGTTCATTTGTATAAACGTCTTGTTCCACTTTATATACACAACGCATTCTTCAATATACGGATTACTTCTATCAATCGATATTGCTTAATCATGTTGCCTTAATAATCGGGATAGAGTGAGAAAGGGTCCGAATAATTTTGGCGGGAAGTGGCACGCGAGGGTAAAAAAGGTGTATCCAAAATGGCAAATACCACGACATAGAGGAGAATTTGAGGCATATTCACCGGCAGTGGTGAAAAACAGGCAAATTCGTTTGAAATGAGGAAAAGAGGTTAAAAATGCGAACAATACACTGGCTACCAACCAATCAAAATCCGGCATTCTTATATAAGGTTTAATTATATACTAAATTTACACGTTTTCGTCCTGAATATGCATTTAAATTGCCGCTAGACGTCATCCATTACCATCATTTATGTTACCGTTACTATACAGTGAAGTGTTTTTCTTCTAATGGTTTATATTGCACGTTCTTTAATTTCCAACGATCGAAATTAAAGAAGGGCAGGTGATATTTTTATACCAAACACTTGTGTCTGTTTGGGTATCTTTGACGGGTAATGTTATTAAATTAAATCCGTATTTTTTAGTCATGGGGCGGGTTTTGAGGTTATTGTACTGTATAGGCATCTTTCTATTACAAAAAGACTGTATGTTGACTCTTAATGTTTTGATTTGTCTGTGTCGTTTGGTTCCTGTCAAATTAATGTATACCTTTATCTCCTTTTATTCAAAACCATAGGATTGACTTGGACATAGAAATATTGACTTCTCTAGACTTAATAATATCATAAGTAAGTCCATGCTCAATATGACCAAATTTCTGTAAGTATTGGGCGAAAATTGGGTTTGAACTTAGCCATATCGAGATACATGAACTTTTTTTTTTTTTGGTGAAAGTCCCGCTTTGTACCGACATCATACACAGAGCATGTTAAGTCCTGATTTGTGCCCATATCATACACAGAGCATGTGCAAGTCCCACTTTGCTCTGATAGCAGCGGCCAAACTGATTGTATTTGGTCAAATCTCGCGAGACTCACTTACGATATAATAATATCATAAGTAAGTCCATGCTCAATATGACCAAATTTCTGTAAGTATTGGGCGAAAATTGGGTTTCACAGCAGACCTCAATACTATAACGACAATATTCTTACAATTCCTAACTACAACCCTCAACATTCCCAATACTCACCCAAAACTTAAATATTGTCTTGTATAAATAAATACGTCAAATTCTTCAATGAATGAGTTATTTTCGAAACCATCAAAAATAATTGAAATATCACAAACGAAGCCAATCCAAGCAAACCACAGTTATGAAATCTCATACAGAAAACTGATCAAAGCAGGATATGCCGACTGCTCTTTCTTCCGTGGGCGCCTGGGTGGCCTAGTGGTTAAGGTAGTTAAGTTTACCTGTAAAATTACTGTACCATGTCACCTCTGCGTTGCGAGTTCGCACCTCGCTTTGTAAACAACAACAAAAAAGGTGCACTCGACTTGCAACCGTACGGGATAAAGTTTGTCAGTTACCTGCCGAAGATCGTAGTTTCCCTCCGGGTACTCCGGCTTCCTCCGCCACTAAAAATGACCGCAACGATATAGCTGAAATACTGCCGACAGTGGCGTTAAACCCCATTCAATCAATCATCTTTCGTGCACCTGAATTGACCTCTTGCTTTTATGTTTTTCTGACTTTCACGTTCTAAATCGTGAATTCTTCAATATACACATATAACCTATGACCTAACTGTAAAGTGTTAATATATTCGGATTAACTGTTGTTTGGGGACATCCAGAGTGTACTATCTGTTATGTGGTAGTTTCTGCTGCATTGACAATCAAATTGGAAGCTCTAGATGTATTTTATGTATAACATCGGGTGGTTAAGTAATGTCTTAGTGCCCTTGCCCTTTATCCGTTCATTTTCATCATCAGGAAATGTCCTTCAAATATCTACCCTAAGGCTTACGCAAATAAATATGAATTTTCACTTAATATGACATGTGTAATTTGTTGTCAACATGATTTCTAATTAGAATAGAAACACTTCCTCGAAACTCAATAAAACAAATTAAGTAAAAACGAATTAAAGAAAAGAAATATTTATTAAAGAAAAGTATATTCGATACAATCCTTACACGACAAATTCTCAATTTCAACATAGATAATACAGTCACACATAATATTCCTCAAAAATACAGGCAAGTCTTATTTAAACAAATTCTCAATTTCAAAATACATAAATAATGGCGATGCATAATATCCCTCAAAATGCAGGCAAGTCATATTCGACATACATAAATAGTAGTAATACATAAAGTCCCTCAAAAATACAAAATCAAATTTAACAATGCATTTAATAGTAACAAACTGTTACTCCAAAACACTTCAAATTGTCACTGAAAAGCACTGGAAAGTTTATTGACCTCACAATACGACTCAAAAATAGATCTACAAATATTAGATTCAGAAGCCCCCGTATTCGCCATGATGGAACTGACTGACCCTCGTCCTACCATACTGGACATTCTATTGTATCTTTGGTAAGAAGATGAGGAAGACCAACCTATATGCTGCATGACGTCATTTGCAGGCCCCCCTGACAATGCCAAAGTAATAGCACACGCTCCCCGAATTCCATGAGGGGTCTCGCCGTCGTAAATATCGAGTTTCTTTAAATATTTCTTCAAGCGATCATACATAGCATTGGAAGATACAGGATTGTCAGTAACCTCTTTTCTATTTTTACTCAAAGTACGGAATAAATAACCAAACCTTAAATCAACCCCAAGCGCCCTGGCACTTTTAACATACCTTTCCAGGGCTTCAACAGGACAAATCAAAGTATCATCAAATCTCAAGATGGAAAATTCATTCACCTTCCCCTTTCCAAGAGTTTTGCCTACAGTGTGTGAAAAAAGAAAACGATCACCTTTTGGTAATAACTTAACCTCTTGTGAAATACACAAACCCAAGTCATTCGCTCTATCTCCTGAAAAATATTGAACTTTGAAGAAAGCCTGATCCCTTAAAAATATGAATCTTTCGGATGGTTTCAAATCGGGATTCATCAACAAATCATCGATATGAACACTAATTGATCGGAGTTTGTCTAAAAACAGAGGCTTTGCTTGTTTTTGTACAACATGTGATTTTGACTGCTCAAACTGAATAGCATGCAAATATTTTTCTACTTCTGGACTACACACAGGATTACCAGTGTCAGTTATTGCATTCCACGCAGAACTCCGACCATTAGATTCAAATATAGCCTTTAATTGTCCTAGCATAGACTGAACAGTTCCCGCCGCCAACCTCAACGGACACTGACATGAATAAATACCTAACTTACCAAGAAATTCACAAGACAAGTCATGTACTTGAGTTTTTCCCTTTGAATCCTTCATGACCATAAATCGCCTAACATCTAAAGGGGAAGCAGACTTTATACATTTAACGGGTACACTTTCAGACAAAAACTTCTCAAACGCCTTTTCCAGCGAAAGCTTTTTCCTATTATAACTAGTATTTCCGACCAAATTGTCTAAATATCGCAGACGTCTTTCAACTGCACAATCACTTGTGCTTTCTTCAGAACTATCAATCATAACAGGTTTTTGTCCACATGACTGGCACAACTGATATCCAACATCATTTGCATAACCACACACTAAACACTGTTCTGCTGGAAGCCAAACTCGTGGTACAGCATTCTACAAAAAGGTTAAACTAAAAATGGAGTCGTGCGACAATTAAACGCCAAGGTAAACCATTAGTGTCTATCTTAAAACCTTTAGCAGATGGGTACAACAGAGCTTCAAGTTCATTTTGTCGAGCTAAAACATTCCATTCTGACACATGTTCCCAGAAAAAAGGCCACCAAACTGGTCTTGGGAACAATTCAGGAACCACAAATGTACAACTTCTGACCCCGATTTGAGCACAAAACTTCAAAACTGCAAAAATTAAACAAAAAGGGGGGAACACATAAGGGTTTTTCTCTAACTTCAATTCTTGAGAGAAAACATTTACACCATCTGAAAGAACTGTGGGGAATGGTGTAAAATGTTTTAACGGATTACCAATTTTATCAATCATAACATTGGAATCTAAAGCCATCAAATCTGTAGTGTGGGGACCAAACCTCTGTTCGACAAAGTTCCATTTCAGAGGAGACAACATAGCATCTGACAATCTTAACCTTCTGGACTCCCTGTCAGCAGGGTTTCTACTAGAATTAACATACACAAGACGTAGGTCCATATTAACCGTTTTTGAAAGAGTGAATATTTTCCGCAAAACTGCATTCAAAGAGGGGTCCCTACCACCTTGATTACTCCAAGCATTAACTACAGCAAGATTATCACAAAACGCGTCTACCCGAGCATTAACAATTTTCTCCTTAACAGAACAGAGAGAGTGGAGTAGGGCATTTGCCTCTTTAACATGGATAGGAGCGTTATCGTAGTCTTTCCAAAAATCACCAAATTCTACTGAAACCCCTTTGAAAATCATAAAGGCACCCCACTTAAAAAGCGACGAGTCAGTTGCTAAAATCAATTGTAAATGGGTTTCTAATCTCCAGGAGGCAGCTCACTCCCAGTTATCCAGAAAACGCCAATACTCTAACTCGTCCTTTAACTCTTTGTAAATGCAAATTTTTTTGCTATTTCTAGAAGCAAGGCTAATGGCCCTATTGATTTCCCTTGAAAACAATCTAGCAGAGGGGATAGCAAGAAAAAATGAAACACATTTTCCTGCAAAACGTTGCAGGGTTTTAATGCCCACTTCATTGCCATCAAGGATAGATTCCCTTAAAACTCTAAACGATTCTTTTTTCGGCCCCGACAAGATAAAGGCCAGTTCAGTTGAGTCACAAAACATTCCCAAGAATTTCAAACACCTGGTTGGTATAAAACAACACTTAGCCAAATTAATGAAATATCCCAATCTAACAAGAACCTGACATAGAATGTACAGACTTTTTTCTGCCATTTCTGCACGTCCCGATCCTATCTTCAAATTAGTACCTTTAAACTCACAAACTAACCTATCGTCTATATACAATAAAGAAGGTACACCAAGGGAGCGACAATAGCTGATTGGAACCAGACCGGTAGTGTGATAAATATAAGCACTGGCTTTGAAGCCGAATGGGAGGGAGTTGAAAACCAAGTACCAGCCTGCAAACTGGATTCCGAAATACTGTCTAGAATTAGGATTTAAAAGTATATGATCATAACCAGACAAGAGATGCCATGAACGAATCCTTCTCTAATAATCTAGGAACCTCTTTGAGAGTATCTAAAGAGAAAGGGAGATCCTTAATCCACAAGTTCAGGTATCTTTCATCATGGCACATACAGGGTTTTGATGGTTCAATGGTGATAGGTAAAACAAGTAAAGGGGGATCACATTCTCCAACTCTACCAAGTACAGTTAAAGATCCATTGGCTATTCTTTCTAATAAAGTGTCCGAGACAAATCCTTTACAACTAGCAGAGTTTTGAAAATATACAGGTTGAGGAAGGTTTGAATCATAACTATGCCCCTTAAAATTTCCCTTAAAATGTTTAAACATGGGCTGAATATCTACCCCGTTTTTAATCCAGTCCAAAATTTCATCAGGACAACCTATTTACTCCCATTGTTCTGAACAATACATCAAATTTCCTGCTTTGAAAAAATTAGGATCTAAAAAAGACAGATCCTCAAAATTAAAGTCACTACCATTTACAACCTCTTCAGCCTTAGGCAAACAAACAGAGGGTTGGGTGATCTCTCCTTAACAATTTACTGAAAGTATGTCACCTTGCTTTCTTAATTTAACTCGTGATGGATCGAAACCCGATTTTAACTCCCAATCTGGAATTTCTGGCTCAAACTTTTCTTTCTTAACCAAAGGTTCATGATCCCTGATATTCTGAAATTAACAAAAAATATCCTTTCACATCTAAAAAATGCTCAGTATTTACAAATTATTTTAAAGGAGAGACACTCAACCCTTACCCGCGTGAAAAATTTCACTGGAGATCGAAGCTCCTGGGAAGGGAAAGGTATAAAAAAAAAAAAAAATAAAATAAAATAAAATAACAAAGCAAAATACACAAAATACAAAAATACACAAAATACAAAAATACACAAAATTAATTATCTTTCTTCATTTTTGGACAATTGGCAATAAAATGTCCTGACTCCTTGCAAAAGTAGCAAACACCGTTAGAACCTCCCCTACCTCTACTTCCTTGCATTCTGGGAGGCCGAAAACCACCAGTATTAAAGTTTGGCCCCGGATAAAAATTTGGATATGGAAAACCAAAACCTGGATTTTGAAACCCATATCCAGGAAATGGAAATCCAGAAGCTGAAGCAGGTGGTGCATCTAATTTTTCCTGCCTCTCCTTTGACCCTGATGGTTCCTCGTATTTCTTAGATTTTGCCCAGTCTGAAATTAAGGAGGAAATCTTCTTGTCCTCCTGGGAACCAAACAATTTTAACACAAGCCCACAAAAATCAACATGATCTTCAAATTTTTAACACATGGCAAAGGATTTTGAAAATAATGAACAGTCTTTATGATTCGCTTTGTTAGCTGCATCAACCAACATTTCGATGGCCGCAAGCAATACTCCCGGTGTTGTAAGTTTTGGTCTTGCTGCCAATGTCCTAACATAAGATAGTGCTTCATCTACCTGTATATCTTTTGATTTGTTCTTTAATTCATCTAAATCCTGCCTCATGGCTTGCAGCTGCTGATTAGTACATGGTTCACCAGGGACAGCTTTAGTACCACTTCCTACAACAGCCAAACAAGAGGGAAATTAATATAACATCCTAACAATAGCTTACTCAAAATGTCAAATTAACAAATACAAGTAATATGACTACAAGACAATGCCTTGACCTCAATTACATACCTAAGCTGTAAACGGTAAGTGCGTAAAACCAAATAAAAATTATATACCCTTTTTGTTGTTTCAAATGCTAAACATATGGAAATTTAGAGAAAATCCGCAGCCTTTCCCCTTGTACTCTTTATGTTTGACAATTCTGTATAAATAGATTCATGCAAGTAGTGCTAACACTGATTTCCCTAAATGAAGTTTAAAATAACAAAAATAGTTAAATATAAATACAAATGTAGACCTATTCAAGTACACCTTCTAATGTGTGCTGATTATAAAGATTATAAAGGACTTTGTAAACAATAAACAGTCTATCACATCATGGACAGAGAAGTGAGTAATCTATGTTTAAAATGCTATAACGAGAATCTCTGTAAAGTCTGTATTCTGTAAAAATATAGGCTTGTTAGCCACAAAATCCACATTTTCTATTAAATGCAATGATGTTTCTGACAGAAATAATTATTATTGCTGTGAAGGACATTTCCCTTTAGAAATACACAGGTCTACATAAGGGTTCATAAACCTTAAGTTTCAAATTAAAGTGAGACTACCTTCACAAAAACACTTAATAAAAAGGCTAAATAAGGGCAGACAAACAACCTAACCTGCACAAAATTATTAACACGAATAAGGTAAAAAAGAAACATTCTATACCTTTAGCCGCTGGCGTTTCTGTTGGTGAAGTGTTTTGACTGCTCAACCTCTGACCTCTAGCCCCAAAGAATTGGCCAAAATGATGCTCTCATGCACAAGTAATCTCACATTCTCAATAGAATCATTCTTTCCACACAGAGTTGATACATCCTTAACTGATTCACCTGGATATAAATAAAATCATTGATCAATTAAACGCAACTGATAGAGTACTATGTGTAAAATCACGAACCGTGAAAACGAAAAAACTCATTGGCAACTCGTTTATATAATAACATCCAACAACAAGAATCAACTTAACATTTCAAAATTAAACTGTCACATATCTAAAACTGAAACATTATCAGCCAATGCGATAGCCAAATATCAAATTTTAAAGCTATATAAACTTTAAACTGTAGGTTTGAAAAAGTCTTAGAAAAACGTAATAAATTATGAGGCTGCATGGTAAAGGGTTATATACGTGCAAAATGTTCGGCCTTTTTAATTTTCCATGCTTTCGTGTTCTTCGTATTCTCGTGTTTGCATGTATACACGTGCTTCGTGCTTACTTTAATTTATTTTCCGTGCTTCATGCCCAGACATCTAATTTCTCGTGCATGACCTGTATTTCGTGTAAAAAACTAAACCGATGTAATAACATCGATTAAATTTCATCTGTATGCATTTACATAACAGACGCAATTAACAGTTTCTAAATGGACCTTGTGATAACTTCACGGATGGCTGACTATTAAATTTTATTACTTATCTTGTCCTTATTTCTCGTGCTTCGCGCTTCAACGTTTTGAGGTTTTTATTTTATGTGTTTCCGTTCTCAGACCCCCCTTTACCACCCTCAATTATTACTTACCCGTCAATTTCTCAAATTCCGCTATCAACGCAGCTTTAGAAAAACTCTCCAGGGGTTCGTCCTTCTTAAACCGGGACAACTCTACGACATCTACGTCAGCGTCTGCAGCTTTAACTCTCAATATTATAGGAATAAGACTTTTACCCACAAGGGAACAGTTAGGTTTTAACACCTGAGCCATATCTGAAAAAAAAAACAACATTAAAATAGCATTAAAAAATCGTGCAGTGCGGGCAGTCCTCGCCTAAAAGTAAGGATAAAAATTACCTAGACTTATGAACATTTTGATGGATATATTTCATAAAAATAAATGCATTCAAAGTCTTAAAATTGCTAACTGACCTAAGCAAAGCATTTTCCTTATTATTTTCATTACTTCGACAAAGATACAAAATACGGAAACTACTTATCCGAGATATATTAACCAAAGACCCGTAATTAACTAAATTTTAAACCAACGCAAAGAGAATAAAATTAAAAGTAAACAGTTACATTAACTATAAGTTCAGATAAGTCAGAAAAGTGGCAAGTCGAAAATAGTTACATCAAAACAAAATCAGCCTGCAATTGGCAGAATCTTGGCAGCCTCTTAATAAAACGCCGCAACCTTCTGAATAAAACGCCACAACCTTCTTAATAAAACGCCGCAACCTATGCAAACGCCACTTTAAACATGTACATGTATTTAGCTAAAACAAACTTCCCGACTTACAGGACATTTCCTCAACACGCGTCGCAACCAATGCAGACGCAAACTCCATTAAAGTATATTAATTACAAAACAGCTTCCAAATCTCCAGGCTGTTGTTAACAAAATATATTAAAAACATTCATTACATTTAACAAAGATTAAAAAACTTACTTCCACAGTAAGAAAATGCTCTACTTAAGAGAAGTCCAACCACGCTCTACTCAAGAGCAGTAAAAGTCCGTGCTTCACGCTTGATAGCAGCGGCCAAACTGATTGTATTTGGTCAAATCTCGCGAGACTCACTTACGATATCTCCGGTCCGACAATATACCCTTGCTAAAGGGGTGCGTCAGTTTGTCAGTTCGGATGTATAAACACGCAGCTTCGTCCGGTCGAAATAGAAATGTCGTATATCCGATGCATAGTGTAGTGATAGTTTCACGCTAACTATACGTTAAAAAAAATTTGAATAATTCTGAGGAGGAAATACGATCTACGCACAAGTCAAGTGACTGAAATCTCTTAACAACAACAAAGGTCAGCTAAATCTTCAAATAAGTCGATTGTAAATGAAAAAATCTTTAAATAACTAAACCGCTCAGTAAGACAATATCTAAAGATAAATTGTTGCCAACATTTTTTTTTATCCATTTTTGCTTTTATGACAACTATACCAGATATTAAAAAAAAATTGACACTTGTCACCTAGAAGAGACTGCCGTCGTTGTACGGTTCAATATATGAGTTATTGCCACTTACAGAAGATTTTTTTCTGTTCTTCTCCCCTCCTACTAGGCTGGATAGAATACAATGTACATTTGTAACCCCTGGTGTGGACTACGTTATTTAATGTTGAAAAAAATTAAATGCAAAGAGAAAAATGAGGAAAGAAATGCTAAAGATACGCTTAAAATATCAAATATGAATAAAAATCAAATAAATAAATACTGTTTGAGACAATAATCAAATGAAGACTAATGATTATACGTCACTTAATGCAGCTGATTAATTGCTTGCCTCCTTGATGTCCAGTGGCAAATATGTCATACATATGCACGACGAGATACAAAACGGATCGACCTGCAGCAAATTATAACAATTTTAGAGTGACACTTAAATAAGATAGAGCGTTGACTAGAGGTTAAATGTATATCGTACTAGAATAAAGGTGAACCATGATTAAAATCGTAAGTTAAGCTATTAGCACCCCCTCTCCCTCCCACCCCCCCCCCCCCCCCCCTTTCCTGTTTTCCCTCTTTTTTTTCTCATCGGTAGACGAATACCAAAAACAAAACGACACGAATATACAATCATTAACGACCACTATAAGTAAATGAGATATGGACTTATTTTGTAAATAAATTCCTATTGCAGCCAACATTTCCCGGTTTCGAACATGTTTGTATTCCCCTCAAAATACCGTCTGATTTTTGAACGGAGATATTAAATTAGTCAAAAAGCACTTTGACTCTCTGAAATTGTAAATTATGGTATTTCGCTGGTTGTTTTTATCAGATCCTATTTTGGACCCCCTGATTCTAATAGGACGTGCCAAATTAGTCATGCCCGATTAACTTTTAGTAAATAAACCCGCAACGTAAAGACCTACACTGGGTTAATAAGTTCGAGGTACAATAAGTAAACAAAAGAGATTCTTTATTAAATGAGATCGTCCCAGGTATCTTAGATAATTATTTTGCGTTGAATAACAATGAAAATTGCACGAACAGATTTGTAAGTTATAAAATTGCATTAGAGAACCAAAAAGACTTTCTATTAACAAAAAAAAAAAAAAATATAAGAAAATAATCTTGTATTGATACGTTTCACTGTTGTTTTTTTCTGAGATCGGTTTCCACCATAGAATCGATATTGATATAAATGTATCATACTCATAAGGAAGGGAATATTATTAGTTACATAGTGTGCTAGTGACCTAATACGATATATATGGGGTCAGTAGATTCCATATGAGTTGAAAGAGAACCATGTAACGAATTTATCTTACCGACTATCTTAACATGTGGTATTTAGACTAGTGGCCTATCAAAGTGATCAAGTCTTCAATGCCGTCAATATTAAGAACCTACTCCCATTGGTCTATACAAAAACAAATGCCAGCAATAACAACTTGTTAGCTTTAAATGTGTTTTATGAATTTATTTCAATCGTTCATCATCAATTTCTTCGTCTGTTGAAAATTTTTCCTCAACACCGTGTTGTTCTTATAAAGGGACGTAACACCACTACTAACCGTGTATTGAAATAAGCCCCGCCTACTAACCCAATATGGAACCCTACTAACCTAATATGACATATACACGGTGTCCACGCAGTTGCTTTTAACCAATCATATTCCTAGAAATGTAATGGAGGTAAGATAAATATGTATACGTTGGATGCAATAAAAAACCGCAAGTCGACCAGAAAGACAACATGGTGATTAACAAGTACGAAGAAAAGGAAAAAAAAAACAGTCCACAAAGCACAACACAGAAAATCAAATATTGAGCAACACAAAATTACCCCCCCCCCCCCCCCCCCCCGTGTTTGCAACAATAGTGACAACTATAATGTTACACACTGTCAGGTAAACATAGTTTGTTTAGTTATATTCGGTTATTTGGCATCACACATTTACCATGTTAACGGATCGGTAAGCGTTTCGTATTCCTACCCTATTATTACAAAATTCGTTAACCATCAAATTTAGAGTAGGCACTAAAATTTATTGTAGGCTGAAAGGATCAGAAGAAACACAGGTAGTTTTGTTTAGTCCTTATTGATGTCTGAGAAACATTTTAATCATAGACTTAACATAATTGTTGACAATGATGATTGAATGTAGGATTGCTATGTCTCACCTTTGCGACCTTTGTAGCAGACTATACAATAATCAGCTACACAGAAAGCTCATAATACACCCGTCTTGTGTATATTGAAATCGTAAGAGAATAAAGTTAAATATTTAGTATAAGGCATCTAATTGAAGTTGTGTTAAAATGGTTAAGTTACAAAATTGCATGAATATATATATCCTTTACGGAGCGAACATTTAACTCTAAAAATAGGTTGGGGACAATGATTTTTCTTTAAAAAAAAAACATTTGTTTCCCAATTCTGAGGAAATTGAAAAATTGACAAGGTAAATGGAAAATTTATTTTCTGAAGGAGATTGTTTTTCTCATTACATCTAATGTTAAGTTTTGAACAAGTTATAAGCAACAAAAACAATTAATGATTTGATGTTTGCATTGTACAATAGAAAGTTTCAAAAAGATACAAAAATCACCGTCAAAATAAAATATTCGTTCACTAAGCATATCAATATTGCATCAAATATTAAACTGTTAAACGTCTCATAATTCTGGAATAACATACCAGAAAATTTGCAAAATTAAAAGCAAGTCTGCATTCACCATTTCCAACAAAAGTTTACAATTTGTTGTAATTCAATCCAAGCATACTAGAGCTAAAGCTTGAATATGACCTTTTATTAATCTGGCGGATAGAGTCCAAAAAATCTGGAATATCAAATTAGAAACTTTTCAAATCAAATGATACTTTACTTTTAACACTTCTAACAATTATGGAAAGTTTCCTCAAAGCAAACATTTACTTAATTTCAGGTACAACATGTGACATATTTACTAAATTTGAAGTTAAAGTCCTCATAACTCTAGAGCACTAAAACAGAATGTTGTCGAAATAAAAAAGGCAGCTTCTTTTAATCTTTCCGAACAATTAAATTCAGTTTTGAGGACATATATTCAAGCACACTGTAGTTAGTGTGCGGTATTTTTCAACTGCATCAAATGCGACGATTAAATTACTGTAACTTTTTAGCGAAACAGAAAATAAATGAGATAAAAAAGGAGCTTCTTTTTTTTATCAATCCCTTTAATCTGACAGTTAAAATCCAGTAACCCCGTCACGATATAATCGAAAGATTTCAAAATAAAAAGTGGGTTTTGTTCTATCAATTCATAATGGTGTGTTAAATATTCATAAAATAATCTAAAACTATTAGAAACACAAAAATGAATACACTAAAACCACATTATTTGTTTTTTCCTGTTTTTTTTTACTCAAGTTTCATCTCAACCGGCCCTGACCAATAGTATAGGCTCTAACAACAGAGACTCCTTTGTCTTTAAAGAAAAGATCTGTAATTGTTTATCTCTACTTTTCGTTTCATGGTCATACATAATTTCGCAAATTCTACCTTTACTAACGTCAAAAGTTTCACACTAAACATGCTCAATAATAAAAAAAGAATTAATAGAAATATTTTTTTAAATGTAGAAAAAAAACTTTAAATCACAGTTTCAAAGAATACATAATGTCTGTTTGCAAACCACTCAAGATTCACCAACCAGCTTCGTAATCGATGTTAGTTAGTTAAACTGCCCTTGTATGTACCTGTATTTCTGCTCTGGTCAATACTGGGCGATTGAAACTTTTGATGTGGTCTTTACTATTAAATCTAATAAATTAACAGAGGGAATTTTATTTTTATTCCTTAGCATGAATTAAATTAAGAAATAAAAAAAAGCTGTCCTCAAAACGAGACGACGAAATGACAGATGTAAAATCATTCAAACGAGAAAACTAACGGCCTGATTTATATACATAACAATGAACGAAAAACAAATATGATATACAGCAGCAAACGACAACCATTGAATTACAGGCTTCTGGCTTGGGACAGGCACGTACAGAATGTGGCGGGGTTAAACATGTCTGCTGGCGACCCCCCCCCCCCCCTCTCTCTTTTACCTGGGACAGTGGTGTAACAGCACAATATAAGAACAAAATATAAAAATCAGTTGAAAAAGGCTGCACTCATCAGATCGATACAAAGCAGAAAAACAGTTAACAAAAACCCAGACCGGACGTGGCAGGGTATTTATACATCCCCACAAGAAAAAAAGCACTAAGTACAGGTCTCGGAGTTACTGACATCTAGCAAAAGTTTAAAACCAATAACGACTAATAAAAACATCATGTATCGAAGACTAAAATAACAATCAGTACACACCCAATATATCTGTTGAAAAGGGAATATTTATAGGCTAATCAAAAGCTGTTCTGTGTTCATGAAAACTTATAAATAAACACTACAGATAGTGCATTTCTTTAACCTAATCAGCCAATCAACGTTGCTCTTCCCACAGATATTTTACTTCATGTTTAAACTTCCAGCATGTCCAGAATGTATCTCTGTTTAAATTTTTTTCAGTTATTGCATTGGTTTTTAAGATTCTTGCTTCAAAGTATGTTGCGTTAAGAATAAAAACCCACGCAAAAGGTTAGTATCATTATTTAATGTAGAAATTAGAATAACACAAATACCAAACCATCTTGAGTTTTAAAGTTTCTGTTACCTGTTACTTACAGTATAGTCAATATCTACATTTATAAGTATATACTGCAAATTTCGTCTTTAGAATACTTGTAAGTGCGGATCATTGATAAAAGAGAGGAGCCGCTCACAAGACAACGTTAGGAGTGTGACTTGTTTCAGTTCTATGCATACACTATAAATGTAGCTCTGTAAAGGGGATGTTCTTTTGCCCGTCCCTATCCGCCTCTGATAGTCGTCAATTAGCAGAATTGGAACTACTATTTTATTAAGCCATGACAAAACTTTTGTGTTGGCACAGTGTCCCTGAATATAACATGTATAACATACACATACTGAAACGACTCTGTTTGTACAAACAGACGATGAATACAGATTCTCCTTCCGTATCATTCATCTTAAATACATTCCCATCCTTGTCACGTTGATACTAATACCCGTCTATTTCTTCTCATCCACGACGAAAGTCACAAAATATGAGACAAAGGGATAACAAACAGGTGGTTGCGGCGGCGATGCAAACCCTTTGTATAGAGCTTTATATTTCAGAAGATAGAAGACATTAGAGTTTCATACCTTGTTTTGATGCCTTATGTTACGAAGTTTCCGTTTGTCTTACCCTCATTTTGATGGTACAGCGACTGCTTGAAGTACAATTCTTTTTCTGTCATGTGAAATTCTCACTTATTTTGAGTAATAGGATACCTATATTCAATGTATGGGTTTCTGCCAATGTCTAAATGTCCACCAGACAGGGTTCATCTAACCACGACGAAATTTCATGAATCAGTGATTACTGTCATTTTTTTCCTGGTAAAGTTCGTTTCTCTATACTGCAAGCAATGGGTCAACTTTATTTGGTGTATAAAATGAGTGGAAGGTGTTAATTTGGCAGGGTTTATTTGACCTTGACATCGTTTTCATGGTTTATTGGTAAATGTTTGGTTTTTTTCCGTTTATCAGATACAGGAGTACTATAAGCGATTATATCATAGGTCAAATATATTTGGTGCATGGAATGATTGTACGTGTACGGTGTACTTATTTGTCCGTCAGGGTTAGACTGACTTTGACCTTATGTTTATGGTTCAGTTGTCAATGGTAAATTTACTTGGTTGTGTCCGTTTATTGGACGTTCTAAGCAATAAGACAACTTTATTTGGTTTATGAAATGTTGCATGGTGTTCGTGTTGGGGTTGTCTAGCAAGGTTCATCAGACCTTAACCTCATGTCTATTGGTCATTGGTTATTGTTCACTATCTTTATAAGTGTTTTGTTTGCAGCTACTATGAGGGTATAATTGTAAGGTTAAATGTTTTTATTTCATCTTGGCCATGATTGAGTGCACCCTTCTTCGACTTAAAATCTTGGTGTCCTTGTTAGGGAATAAGAAGAAGAGATATGAAGAGTTAATTCATGTCACTAAATCTATGCACGTTCTCCTCTTAACTAAAAGGAATAGAAAATCGCTTCAGAGCTATTTTAATCTAATGACACAGAACTGTAAAATAATAGCATTGAACAGCAGTTCACACCTCACTGCAGGTCAAAATGGTCCTAAGCATGGTTTGAGAGGAATTCATGAGATGTATGAAACGTTGTTGTGCATGTACATTGCAGCTGTGTATTGAAAACTGACACAAATACAACGACATCTGGCATATACTGTCATAATAAGTCCGTACATATAATTGTAATATACAGAAAAATAATTTAAAATGAGTATGATAGGGAAAAAGAAAATATATCTCAGATAAATTGGCAGGTATTAATGTTTGAGTTTTAAAAATAATTAGAATTTACTGCATAAGTGTCACAAGTTCGAAAAACTTATAGGCGAAAAAAGAAAACATGATATAAGTAAGCCATCGCAGTGCTGTAAAATATAAAACCAAATACATTCGCTTCAACTGCTGATTTTGAAAGGAAAATTATTGAACAAGCCTTGATAATTTTAAAGGCTTTGGTTTTTGTTTTTTTTTTTTTCTTTTTTAATATTTGTGAAATGTGAGTAGAACTCATTATTAATAAAATAAAAAGTTACTAAAAATACACGGGGATAATAAGAAAGTGCAGTCGGAGAAAGATATACGAAAACAATTACATATAGAAAAAAACATAATTAATAAAACACCAAATACAAAAAGTTAAGATTGACCAGCAAGAACGCAGCCAAAAGGAGTGTAAACTTAGGTGCTTTAGAAAGTTTGCAGAGCATTTTCAATCAGCAACACCAATGTCCTATTTTTGTTGATATCTTGTTACATCTAGCTATAGTCATCTATTAGACATTATTTTTTGACAGATTTGATTGCATTCTAACACTTAGATCATATATATATATATATATATACATAATGTTCATTCAATGCCGAGGCATATTCAGTACCTACAAGTACACAATACTTAATTGAAAGAGCTATTTTGAAACGAAAGTACGCAATATGCATGATAAAATGTATTACAAGAATTTCAAAGTACGACAAAGTAGATATAACAGTATATAAGAAAAAAATCCCCCACACTAAACATGAACTCTTGTTAAAAGCAAAAGGAATAAACTAATGGAAAACATCAGATTAACTCCGTTGCTTTTGAATGGGGAGCAGTTCCACTTCCATCCGTTACACAAAAATGCTATTCCTGTTGAAATCTAGTTACAAATAGTATGTGATTAGGCTTCATTCAATTGCAGAATCGGCTGCAATTAAACACAAAGATCATGCATATACAGTTTTCATATAACGTTTTGGCATATTCATTATCAACCCAAAATAACAAAGCGAACTATTTGCATAACAAAATTTATACGACAAATTTCAAGTAGATATAACACATTATAACAAAAGAATTTTTCCCACTTAGACATAAATCTCGGTAAAAAGCAGTACAATCAAACTTACAGAAAATCTAGGATAAACTCCGGTGCTCTGGGAGGGTAAGCTCTTCTTTTACAACTTGTGACACCTGTTGTGTTACTAATGACGAGTACAAATTCGTTGATACTTCATTAACGAGTAATGTAGATGAGATTGTGGCTAAAACAAATGGTGGCGATCTGTTAAACATATATTTCAAAACAGTTAAACAAATCATGATGGCGATCGTAAACCATCAAACATATGACTTGAATACTACCAAATTAAATAAGAACCACTAATTTAGAATCTCCGTTCTCAGCAGCAACCCTCAGTCTAGAATGTCTTTTTATATGTGATACTTGTATTTATTGACATTTGTATTTATATTACTTTAAAGGTAATATAATTGGTCATCATGTGTATTTGGTTTTTTTGGGGTTTTTTTTCGGCTGATACCACATTTAGTTTATTTTTTTAACATGACTCGCATGGATATAACTGGATTTCGTCAAAACCAATTTCTTTGTAGCTACGTTTTTCTATTATTTTGTCCTTGTCCTGGTGATTAAGTTAAGTGCTAGCATGCAACTTTGTCCTTGCAGAACTTGTTAACGTATAAATACAATGAACTTTTTAAAATCCCATAACAACTAATGGACAAATATAACGATCGTAGATGAGTCCTTAAATGGGTAACCCTGGCTTTTATTTGTTTTTTTGTTGTTGTTTTTTTTTGTTTTTTTTTGTTTTGTTGTTGTTGTTGTTTCTATTTTTGGGGTAGCTTCTTTGTTTATAAAGCAATATTGTTTAGTTTGATAATGTTAACATTCTAAAAAAATGGTACTAGCACATGGAATTTCTCTAAGCTAAAACCCCAAAAAATACAAAGCCAAGGATGTATAAACTTAAATGCATGAGAAGATTATTACAAAAGGGACATCAATAAAACGCAAAACCCATATAGGGGTAAATTTGCCCGAGTTGTAAGTTAATTTCAAACTCTATCTACGGCTAGTAACTGGAAGAGAACTGATCAAAATATTTGCAATAAAGCAAAACATATGAGCTCTGTAGTATGTTTTTAGGTAGTCAGTTTGAGACTAAACTAAGGGTGGACTGATACATGTAGACAGTATAGACTCGAATTTGAATGGTTGGAAATAAACTCTGTCATGTATTAATGTGAGGTAAAAGTACTGAAAAATAATTTTAAAGGTTTTTGCTACATTCTTGTACTACGAAGCACGATTACAGTCTAGTTATTTACATTTCAATTATGTTCAATTTCCTGCTTAAAAACTCTTACAACAGTTATATCTTTCTTATCTTATTTCTTATTCGTATCTTTTTCGCTAAACTAAGAACCATTTGATTATATGTTATTAAAAAAGTTTAGTTACAAGGAACATTATAAATTCTGGTGATAGCAGTTTACGAGAAAAATGTAAACGTCTGGTTAGCTAGATTGTTTGTTATTTAGTTAGTTATTTCGTTATTCATTTAGTTAGTTAGGTAGTATAGTTAGTTAGTTAGTTAGTTAGTTAGGTAGGTATTTAGTTTTGTTTGTTTGTTTGTTCGTTTGTTCTTTCGTACATTCGTTAGTTAGTTAGTTAGTTAGTTAATTAATTAAGTTAGTTTAATTAGTTAGTTTAATCAGTTAAGTTAGTTAGTTAGTTTGTTTGTTTGTTTGTTTGTTTGTTTGTTCGTGATATTTTGTATCGTTAATTAGTCGGGTAACATTGTAAGTTTTCACCTTTTTTTTAATTACAAGTTTTGTATTTGCAAGATCGACTAACCACTGACATGTTTTTAGTGGCCTTTGGGCAATTCAATCAATCTGTACATGCTGTATATTTTAACCCAGATTACTTTATCTTTTGTTAAAACAAATATTTATTTTACTTTTCATTTTGTTAAAGAAGAAATACAAGTCCAAACATATAGAATTATTGTAATCGCAGAATTAGTTGAATACCTATAAAATGTTGTATTTTACAGATTTAGCAAATATAACGCTAATACATATTGACGAAAACAATCAGGATAACATTCCAACTGTTACATGTAGTTTAAGCAAAACAAGTCATGAGTTTATAAGAATAAATGATGCTGTAACAGACGAAGAACATATATTCAACAGATTCAGAAAGCTGGAATATGATAACTTACAAGGTACAGATATATATTATATAAAAAAAAAATATTTAGTTTTACACTAATCTATGAAAATTAGTTTACCCAAAATACATTATACTCTTACTTTTGGGGTATCAATGGCCAAATTGTCTAAATAGTGCATCTACAGTTTCACTTTACTGTATGTGTGTTCGACTCCTGTCTTTATTGACCGCATGTTAAGTGTGTCAAGTGTTATTTCTATTTGTAAAGTATAATGCGTTCCCTTATTGTCTTCATAGAGATTTCCAATAAAATGACATACGTATGTAACTCGACGTACGGACCTCATGGGACTGGCTATTGCCAACCATTTAACTTGATTAAATAGGTCGCTCAAGTTTAAACAAATCATTCCATGACTTTTAAAATCACACAATGGAATTTTCGTCCATATAAAATAATTTTCTCAATGACGTAAAGTGATAGAAAACGTGTATTTTTATTTATCACGTGGTTTTCCAAATTCACGCCTTTATTTTCCCTGACATAAGAGCACGTATAAACACACATATCCCATACCTATCATACGTACGATTTGAGTTATCTTTCATGGTTTTGATTATGACAATTTTTTGTCTATATACATTGCAGATGAACGCCCTATTATACCTTTCTACATTATTTATCTATCTTGTTATTATACATGTATTTGTTGCGGGGAAAATATTTAGAAGGATATTTTTCTTACAATTTCAGAAATATCGAAACCAGATTTTGTCAGAATCTGTCTCCTTATAAACTTTGAAAATTGAGATAAAACTATCGCTTCCACTTAATTTCAAAACAAATGTATTTTTTATTTTTTTCAAAATATTTTGATAAATAAATCCCTATATATGTTGTTTTTAGAATTAATTTGTGTTTCAAATTGATTAGGGATTGTTCTGTATTAATTTGTTTAACGGGAATGCTATCGGAGACTATACATAAGATATTTCCAGGCATTTTTATTTAACCCTTTGAAGTAAATCTACTTATAGTATTTTATTTATTTTATTAAATTATAAATGTGGGTAATTTTTACTGAATAAATCATCAAGGAACGACCATCTAACTTCAAAAGGGGGGGGGGGGGGGGGGTTGGTTATGTTTTTTTTTTCTTTCTAAAAAACAATATTCTGATCCCCTATTTGATGAAGATAAAAATATTCTGGTCAAGCAGATGACAAAAAGTATATTATGAATCCAGATTTTCCCCAAACCTTATAGTGATAAAAAAGAAATTTTGAATGATAGCGTTGAAAATTGAATAAAAATTTCTGACTCAGACAAAAAAACATTACCCCCCTTTGTTTGAAGTTAAATAGATGCTCCCTTAACGGAAATGTGTAAGGTTAGAAACATCGAACAACATAAGACAACAAGATTTCGTTGCCAGATGCGGATTCAGGATTTTGAAAGGGGGGAATATAGCAACGTTAGAAGTGGAAAAACAAAAAATACAAGCATTAATAGAACATGTTCTTGGATTAATTTGCACTTCTCATACGTGCAAATTAGAACCACACTTTTTTGAACGGTAGAATCAACAAATTTGGCAATAATGTACCCCTGGGGATAGGTAACACAATACAAAAAAAATTTGGTGTGGCTCGCCTGGTTCGGCAACTGGAGTGAAAACAGTGACAAAATCCTGTAGGATATTATTTTATCCCATAAGATTTTTTAAAATCCTACAGGATTTTGAGAAATCCTATAGGATAAAGTCATAATCCCGTAGGATATTTCTAATATCCTATGGGATATTTAAATCCTCTCGGATTTATTTATCCTATAGGAAAATTTATCTCCTATGGGATAAAAATTAATATCCTACGGGATTTAAAGTGCTGTAGGATTTTCAAAAAAAGTGTTAAATCCGATGGGATTTTTTTTATCCTATAGGATTATCATGAACGACTTTTTCTTAAAAACATATGTCCCTTAGGATTATATTTTCCTCCTATTCTGCAGGGTAACATGAACGGACAGACATACAGGGATTTGGTGCTTAGAAACATTGTAGTCCCTCATTTTGATAATCCTCCACTTGCTTCAAGACCCTTGTGCATGTACGACAATGCTAGACCACACAGGGTAAGGATTGTAACCGAGTACAAAGAGTACAAAGAGCAAGAAGCCATTGACAATATCTTTTGGCCTTCCATGTCTCCAGACATGAACCCTATCGAACATGTCTGGGATACCATTGGCAGAAATCTCAATCGTAGAGATCCACCTTTGCAAAATCTTAGCGATTTAAGAAGCGCAATTGTTGCTGAATGGAATAAATTTGCTCAACTAAAGTTCAGAAGGCTTGTACAGAGTATGAGACTCCGTGTTATGGAACTGTACCGGAAGAGAGGGTGTTACACATCCTATTGACTCAAATATTGACATTAAATTTGCCGAAACATATCAAAGAATATTTGTAGAGACTTTTAATGATATTGGGTGATTAATTGTTGTAAAAAAATAAAATCACAGTGAAACCTAAATTCCGTTTATGATTTGTGTAATTTTCACTATTTCTATGAACGCAAATTTCAAATGCATAGAACCTGCATACGTGAACAAACTTAAGTCTGCGGTTTGTTTATGGTATATTTTAGCAAAATTGCTACATGAATATTTTCTCTTTTTCGAGGATTAACTGATTTTTTTAAATGAAAAAGATTTCGATGCAATAAAAATAGGTGGTGCTTAACTTTTGGCGGACTGTATATTTACAAGACCGTCATTTTTTACAGGAACTTATTTTAAATTCTACCCAAAATTATTTTGTCTGACTAAATATCTTAAAAAAAAAAGAACGACTCCGTAAAGCAGTGTGAAGCATTAAGAACAAAGTTTTTGCACTAAGGTCACTTGAATGGTGAGCACAAATAACGCGTGGATAAAAGAAGATATAAGCATATAAACAATAAATATGAAATTTAGTATCAATAGATATTTTGATTTTGAAGTTAAATGACTTTTTAATCAGCGCGTGCCAAGCGGCACGTGACACACGATAAAGTACACATTCCAAATCTTCGTGTTCAATGAATCTTATCTGGGACTATTATACTCAGACAACGTCATGGCTTAAAAGAAAAAGACAAACAGACAAACAATAGTACACAAAACGCAACATAGAAAAATAAAGAATAAGCAACACGAACCCCACCAAAAACTAGGGGTGCTCTCAGGTGCTCCGGAAGGGTAAGCAGATCCCGCTCCACATATATAATATATCTCATTCTATTCAAAATTGAAATAAATTCTCAAATATTTAGATTGAATATGGAAATAATTTAAAAGTTATGGGTCATACAGCAACTGACGTCTTATATGACATGCACGAACTATATATTTTGCTAATTTGTTAATTCGACAGTCAATATATAGAGGGCAGTCAAAGATGAAATGGAGCTCAATTCAGTTTTTTTTCAACTGTTACAAAATATCATAGACTTTTATGTAGAGTTACGTTTGAATACCCTCTTGTCTAAATAGGGCTATGTATGACCGCTCAAGTTTACTCAACGTAATTATCATTTTCTAAGACAGCTTTCTATTATATGTTCATAGTGTTAAAACTACCTGTATCTTTGCAAATAGGCATGCATGATGAGTGGAGCCCTTTTCAACATATTTTTATAGTTTGTTCTTAGGTTAAACTGTATTTTACCGATAAATGGATGCAGTTTAAATTAACATTATTATGAAAAGTATAAAGTCAAAAGTTTGTCAAACCTTTTGTGGAATTTGTGAAGCTTTTTATGACAAATAGAGTATTTTTTTAATTTTCGTTTGACCTTATCCATAATTTTATTTTATAAACCAAATACAAAACACGTGAAAAAAAACCAACTAGAACATGCTGAAATAACATACGTGCGTAATAAACTGTTCCTGGTTGAATGATAATGAATTTCAATCGATTACACAGGCGGCAATCAATATTGAATGTGGCACGTGTCGATAAACCATTAAATAAATTCGTAATTTTTAAAGATGTAATTATAATATGTTGAATTATTTATTTTAAAATAGTCTATTTCTATATTTCATGTCCTTTGTGCCAATTATATAATATCATCTGGTCCCTTGTATTTGCGTCCCATTTGATATATTTTTTCATCAGAATCTTTCAACAATTTCGATCACAATGATGAAACTTTAAAACGTTTAAAAATATTTTCACGAGTCAAACAGGTGCTTTCTTTATCATGTTCGACGCATGCGGGAACGTATTCTTAAAAATAGAATAAACACTAAAAAGTAAAATACGAAATCATTTAGTATAAAATTAAACGAGAGACTTTATTTCTTACCGTGAGCAACTTAATTTAAAAATTGATAATTTCCCGCCTTTTTGTTAAACACCAATCTGTATATGAATTTGGATTCATTCTAAATTTGTTATCCTCTTGTCACTTCCTGATTTCATTTCGTTTAAAAATCGAAAGTAAACGTAATCTATTCTTGATGAATTTAAATATACTGTCATTTTACTGAATCGTTCCAAGTTTATTAAAATGAATTCCATATATCGATTTAATCGGGATACTGGTTATACAGAGATATAATAGTTGTTACAATTTCATAAAGAGAGCAACTTTTTAACTTCAAAGATAGGGAGGGGATCATGATTTTTGTCTGATAGAGATTATTTTAGTTTTTTAATGCTATAGATCAGACTATTTTTCAAAATTTATCACTATAAGTTATGGGAAAAATCTGAATTCAGAATATTTTTTTTCACCTCCTGGCCACAATATTTGTTGCATTAAATTGGGGATCAGAATGTATTTTTTAGGAAGAAAACAAAACCCCATCCCGTTCCCTTTGAAGTTAAATAGTCGTTCCTTTATGCTGTGATTCCTGGATTCACTTTTGTTGATCAGGAATGTCCCCTGAAAATAACTAAGGTGAAGTGAAATTGTGAACTAGATTTCCGGATCCTTGTTCTTATCTTCATATTTAAGCATCACACCATGCAACAACTGCCTACATAGCTAGTAATATACGTCCCTGGTTCTTTACTGTTGCCCCAAATAATGTTCAGTGATTTCCACCTCAGTTAAAGTGACTTAAGCCCTCAAACTCCTAGCTGAAACCATAGGTACTTGGGGACAGGACATTTTTTTTGGCCCTGAGGCTCCCCCTTTTTTTCCAAAATCCGCATATTTTTTTGTTTTCTATTAATTTCAATTCATTTTGCGTTTTTCTGTATTATAAGAACATAAATATACTACAAATAACTTGTATTTGCTATTTACTATCAATTCCAATTTTAATTTCCACAGTGGTCTCTATATATACATATCTGTGACTAAGATATGTCCTAAAACAGCTTTGTGAAACTGGGGCCTGGTATTGCATGTCTGTATTTAAAGTGCAATCATTTAAAGTCTTAGGTTAGGACATCCTAGCTAAGATAATCCTAAGATAGCTTCGATGTGCATGCTGAGACATCTCTTAAGTCGGTCCTAACTTTATCGTAATATCTGTCCTTAGAAATTCTTAGGACATCGATAAACAGGCCCTTGGTCTTTAATCGTATTTTAACATAATTATAAGCGCGCCGATGATTAATTTTGATAACTAATTACCATCCGATAGTAAGAAAATTAGCTTGGCATCCTGACCGAATATAATTCTTCGTCTATTGTCGAGCAGTGAGCCAGGGCTGATATGCATAAAACGGGTACGTCTAAACACTGCTCATGACCTCCTGAGTGCACTCAGGACATACAAAGTGCACTCATGACTCTTTAAAGTCATCGTATATGCACACAGGAAGAATGTATATATTCGTTGCACGCTGTTTATTGCAGTGGTAAATTTTGGTAGATTTTGAAAACGAACTTAAATAGATATTTATTATTTTTATAAAATAATGAGGGCACGTGTCACTGATTACACAACTACTCAGCCGTGAATAATCCAATTAACAACATTGATTGGATTATCTTTATTGCTTATGAATATCATGTTATAAGAACAGTGTTTTGATAAAATTTAATTATGCGATATTTTAAAGTTGTTTCGGAATTGATTTCTGTAATTAAATTTACTTCATGTGTAGTGAATTTTACGATAATGGAGAAAAAAAATCAAAAGTCCCATTCAATGTATTTTAATACAGTTTATGTGTAATGAGGACAGCTAAATTAAATTTGTTATTGTACGTTCTGCAGTTCTTAAGTAAAAGAAATTGTTTTATAGTTTGTCTATTACAAGTTCGTTTTTGTTTTTCTTTGTGAATATTTTTCCTCTCTCCAACATCAACTAAATAAACGAATATCATATTTTATGTAATATAATCATACAAAGGCAGACAAGTGTTTTTTTGTTTTGTTTTAATATCTAAAGTCTAATATCTTGGCAGAGTACGTGTTTTCAGCCTTGGTTTCTTTCTTTGGTTTGGCTAATGGACAAGTTTCTGGGGTTTTTGTAACTCAAAATCTGTACATGAGGACTTAGTCGTTGTTAGAGAGGACGGAGTAGCATTCAACAGTCTGCAAAATAGTCGTTCTCGCTGTTCTTGATTCTTGCAAACCTTATTGTGAAATAACATGTTTTCTGTAAGACCAAAAAGTTCATAATTTCCCATGAGCTCGATGTAAAACCACATCTTACTACTTGAAATTGTAAAGAAAAAATACCCTAATATGTTAAATGACGGGAGCTCAATGTACGCTAGCATTAATTTAGCCCGTTTGTGAAAGGGGTCTTGATCGGGACAGAAAACTGAAAGAAAAACGGAGACAAATTCATTTTTCAGAATTTATTTTCACATTGAAATTCGTTCAGGCTTGTTTTACTGGACAAGAACGATTTAAATGAGAAATAAAATTTTACTATATGAGTTAGATTATTTGAAAATCGTATTTTGATAAGTGCGGCAACAAATACAGATAAGAACGGGCTTGATACAAAACCAAATATCGCTTTATGAAAATGCTGGTGACAAATTCCTTCTTCAGATTTTATTTTGTATTTAATTGAAGCCGGAGTGAATTATTTAAAGTTAATACATTGAACTCTTAAGACAGTGGTAAACCAAATAGAACTTTGTATTGTTTGGTGCGTTCTCCGTAAGAAATCTGTTTGAGGATACGAGTTTGATAATGAAAACAGGTACATTCTTGTGACAGTGACAACGTCAAGAGAAGTGGTGTTGGTTGCTAGAGTTATTTTCATGTCGTATTTTTGCTTGTGTTGTTCAAAAGACATACGATAAGTTGTGTTTTTAAAGACGCAACAAAAAACACAAATGAAAATAATTATATACAGAAAAAAAGTTTGTTGTTTTATTCATATGCAATTACAAATATTATCGCTTACTAGAAGATGCCTGAGAAATCGCGGTGCCATTGGGCAAGCGATGAAACAAAGAGTGTGGACACAGTAATATGGTGGACACAGTAAGGATTTTGACACGGTTAATGCATTTAATTCTATTTCTTTAAAGAGATGAAAATGAGGAACATAATGCAAAAGACCCCATTCTTCTCGGTTGGAAAATAAAAGTATTTAATAGCCTAAGAAAAGTGTGGCAAAGTGTGATTTTCAGTACTTTTTTACGCTTTAAACTCAACAACCGTATGAGCTACGTAAAGGGATCAAAATTTGGATTTCGCGGACA